>NC_060067.1:126571428-126878214 GCF_922984935.1 Meles meles | reverse complement strand
GAACTGGAGAATCAACAACAAATTAAACCAACTCCACACACAAGAAGGGAAATAATCAAGATTAGAGCAGAGATCAATGAGGTAGAAACTAAAGATACAGTAGAATGTATCAATGAAACTAGAAGCTGGTTTTTGAAAGAATCAATAAGATCGGTAAACCACTGGCCACACTAATCCAAAAGAAAAGAGAGAAAGCTCAAATTAATAAAATTATGAATGAAAAGTGAGAGATCACAACTAACACCAAGGAAATAGAAACAATCATCAGAAATAATTATCAACAGTTATATGCCAATAAGGTAAGCAACCTAGATGAAATGGATGCATTCTTGGAAAACTATAAACTCCCAAAATTGAATCAGGAAGAATTTGGCAACCTGAATAGACGGATATCTAGTAATGAGATTGAAGCAGTGATCAAACACCTCCCAAAAAACAAGAGCCCAGGACCTGACGGATTCTCTGGGGAATTCTACCAAACTTTCAAAGAAGAAATAACACCTATTCTCCTGAAGCTGTATCAAAAAATTGAAGCGGATGGAAAACTTCCAGATTCTTTTTTATGATGCCAGCATTACCCTGATCCCCAAACCAGGCAAAGACCCACCAAAAAGGAGAATTTCAGACCAATATCCCTGATGAATATGGATGCCAAGATTCTCAACAAGATCCTAGCTAATAGGATCCAACAGTACATGACCAGGTGGGATTCATCCCTGGGTGACAAGGATGGTTCAACATTCGCAAATCAATCAGTGTGATAGAACATATCAATAAGAGAAGAGAGAAGAACCACATGGTCCTCTCAATTGATGCAGAAAAAGCCTTTGACAAAATCCAGCATCCGTTCCTGATGAAAACGCTTCAAAGTATAGGAATAGAGGGAACATTCCTGAACTTCATAAAATCTATCTATGAAAGATATCATAGATATCTTTCACAGCAAATATCATCCTCAATGGGAAAAAGCTCACATCCTTCCCGTTAAGATCAGGAACACAACAAGGATGACCACTCTCACCTCTCTTCTTCAACATAGTATTAGAAGTCCTAGCAACAGCAATCAGACAACAAAGAGAAATAAAAGGTATCCAAATTGGCAAGGAAGAAGTCAAACTCTCTTTCTTCACAGATGACATGATAGTTTAAATGGAAAACCCAAAAGACTCCACCCCAAACTACTAGAACTCATATAGCAATTCAGTAATGTGGCAGGATACAAAGTCAATGTACAGAAATCAGTGGCTTTCTTATACACTAACAATGAAAATACAGAAAGGGAAATTAGAGAATCGATTCCATTTACTATAGCACCAAGAACCATAAGATACCTGGGAATAAACCTAACCAAAGAGGTAAAGGATCTGTACTCGAGGAACTACAGAACATTCATGAGAGAAATTGAAGAAGACACAAAAAGGTGGAAGACTGTTCCATGCTCTTGGATCAGAAGAATAAACATTGTTAAAATGTCTGTACTGCCTAGAGCAATCTATACTTTTAATGCTATTCCGATCAAAATTCCACCAGTATTTTTCAAAGAGCTGGAGCAAATAATCCTAAAATTTGTATGGAATCAGAAGAGACCCGAATTGCTAAGGAAATGTTGAAAAACAAAAATAGAAATGGCGACATCACGTTACCTGATTTCAAGCTTTACTACAAAGCTGTCATCACCAAGGCAGCATGGTACTGACATAAAAACAGACACATAGGCCAGTGGAACAGAGTGGAGAGCCCAGATATGGACCCTCAACTCTATGGTCAAATAATCTTCTACAAAACAGGATAAAATATACAGTGGAAAAAAGACAATCTCTTCAATATATGGTACTGGGAAAATTGGACAGCTATATGTAGAAGAATGAAACTCGACCATTCTCTTACACCATACACAAAGATAAACTCGAAATGGATAAAAGACCTCAACCTGAGACAGGAATCCATCAGAATCCTAGAGGAGAACATAGGCAGTAACCTCTTCGATATCAGCCACAGCAACTTCTTTCAAGATATGTCTCCAAAGGCCAAGGAAACAAAAGCAAAAATGAACTTTTGGGACTTCATCAAGATCAAAAGCTTCTGCACAGCAAAGGAAACAGTCAACAAAACAAAAAGGCAACCCAGGAAATGGGAGAAGTTATTTGCAAATGACAGTACAGACAAAAGGTTGATATCCAGGATCTATAAAGATCTCCTCAAACTCAACACACACAAAACAGATAATCATATCCAAAAATGGGCAGAAGATATGAACAGACACTTCTCCAACGAAGACATACAAATGGTATCAGACACATGAAAAAATGCTCATCATCACTAGCCATCAGGGAGATTCAAATTAAAACCACATTGAGATATCACCTTACACCAGTTAGAATGGCCAAAATTAGCAAGACAGGAAACAACGTGTGTTGGAGAGGATGTGAGAAAGGGGAACCCTCTTACACTGTTGGTGGGAATGCAAGTTGGTGCAGCCACTCTGGAGAACAGTGTGGAGATTCCTCAAGAAATTAAAAATAGAGCTTCCCTATGACCCTGCAATTGCACTGCTGGGTATTTACCCCAAAGAGACAGATGTAGTGAAAAGAAGAGCCATCTGTACCCCAATGTTTATAGCAGCAATGGCTATGGTCACCAACTGTGGAAATATACCCTTCAATGGACGAATGGATAAGGAAGATATGGTCCATATACACGATGGAGTCTTATGCCTCCATCAGAAAGGATGAATACCCAACTTTTGTATCAACATGGATGGGACTGGAAGAGATTATGCTGAGTGAAATAAGTCAAGCAGAGAGAGTCAAGTATCATATGGTTTCACTTATTTGTGGAGCATAACAAATAACATGGAGGACATGGGGAGATGGAGAGGAGAAGGGAGTTGAGAGAAATTGGAAGGGGAGATGAACCATGAGAGACTATGGACTCTGAAAAACAACCTGAGGATTTTGAAGGGGCAGGGGGTGAGAGGTTGGGGAACCAGGTGGTGGGTAATAGGGAGGGCACGTATTGCATGGAGCACTGGGTGTGGTGCAAAAACAATCAATACTGTTACACTGAAAAGAAATTTAAAAAAGTGAAAAAAAAAAAGAATTCTGTTATGCTGAAAGGAAAAAAAAAATTAAAAAAAAAATAAAGTTGGGACGCCTGGGTGGCTCAGTTGGTTAAGCAGCTGCCTTCAGCTCAAGTCATGATCCCAGCGTCCTGGGATCGAGTCCCACATCGGGCTCCTTGCTCGGCGGGGAGCCTGCTTTGCCCTCTGACTCTGCCTGCTACTCTGTCTGCCTGTGCTCACTCTCTCTCTCTCTCTCTGACTAATAAATAAATAAAATCTTAAAAAATAAATAAATAAATAAATAAATAAATAAATAAATAAAGTAATACCTCAGCAAATTCTTTTAGCAATTCCAGGACCACAAATTCTAATTCCAGTAACAATATGTATCTGTTTGGCAGTTATATGGGTTGGGTGTTTTTTTTTTTTTTCCTTTTCTGCAGTTATTCAATAGTCAATAGTCAGAAAACTGAAGTACAGTGATTCAGATGAAGGCTTTTCTATGAAATTTGTTAACTATATCTACATAGATGAAGACTCTTCCTGTTTTAGTAATCTTCAGTTTAAAAAAAAACACAAAACTTCTTTCTCTTGCGTCTGCATTTTCTTAGATTAAGTCTTATATCCTAACACATATGTAGCTAGAATGTCAGTGTAAATCATTCATCCATCGATTTAATTTTTCACTCTAGAACAGCAATATAAAATATGAGAAAGACTGGGAGCTTGCTCTCAAAGTATTTTATAACTAATCCTTGCATTTCAAAATTAATTTAATTGTAACTCTTTCATTTAAAAAGGCATATTTTACCGTGGAATTAAAAGACTCAAGCCCACTGGCTTACCATTGGGCAAATAATTCAGCATAAATGGGGTGTTTGATTTGGGTAAATCCAGAGTGTTATTATCCCAGTGATGTACACATTTGAATTCCACTAAGCACTAAGAACCTACAGATTATTTCCTTGACTACCTATTTCATCATATAGGACATCTTGATTTTCCCACTAAAACAACTAAAAATATTGATTGAAATATTTTAAAATATCAAGTGCATCAATGAGCTGCTTAGGAAGAAAGGAATTTTCAAAGGTGAAGACCGACTAAAGCAGGAGCACAGGGAAGTAAGCACTGAACTTAGCACTGAAGTAAGTTACATGAACTTAGACTTTGGTTTTGATATACTTAAAAATCTGCATTGAAGTGTAATTGACATTGGGTATACAACATAATGATTCTGTATTTGTATATACTGTAAAATGACCATCATCATAGTAAGTCGAGTTACCATTCATCACTCTGCAGTTACAATTTTTCTTCTTGTGATGAGAACTTTTAAGATTTATTTTCTTGGCAACTTTATATAAATATATAAAAACAATATATATTTTTTTCATTTTCATTTGTTTTTTAAATTTTTTAATTTTCATTCATTTTTTTATTTATGTTTTAAATTTCTTTTCAGTGTTCCAGAATTAATTGTTTATGCACCACACCCAGTGCTCCATGCAATACATGCCCTCTATAATACCCACCACCAGGCTCACCCAACCTCCTACCCCTCGCCCCTTCAAAACTCTCAGATTATTTCTCACAGTCCACAGTCTATTGCCTGTAGTCACCATGCTGTATATTATATCCTATGACTTATTATTTTAAAACTGGAATTTTGTACCTCTTTTCCCCTTTCACCTATTTTGTCCACACCCAGTCACCCTTCCCTCTGGCAATGGGCACTTAAGTTGCTTCCATATCTTGGCTATTGTAAATGATACTGCAATGTACAGAGAGGTGCTTATATCTTTTCAAATTAGTGTTTTCATTTTCTTCAGATAAATATCTAGAATTGGAATTGCTGGATAATATGGTAGTACTAATTTATTATTTTTTGAGGAAACTTCATATTGTTTTCCATAGTGGATGCACCAGTTCACATTCCCACCAATAGCACATGAGGGTTCCCTTTTCTCCAAGTCCTCACCATTACTTGTTGCTCCTCGGTTTTTTGATAATAGTCATTCTAATAGGTGCGAGGTGATGTCTTATTGCGGGTTTGATTTGCATTTCCCTGATAGTTAATGAGGTTGAACACCTTTTCATGTGCTCATTGGCCATCTGTATGTCTACTTTGGAAAAATGTCTGTTCAGATCCTCTGCCCATTTTTTTCATGGGATTTTTTTTTTCTACTATTGAGTTGTATGAGTTCTTTATATATTTTGTACATTAGCCCCTTATTAGATATATCATTTGCAAATATTTTCTTCCATTCGATAGATTCCCTTTTTATTTTGTTGATGGTTTCCTTTGCTATAAAGAAGGTTTTTGTATGATATAAATTTATCTATTTTTGTTTTGACTGTATTTGCTTTTATTGACAGATCCAGGAAATCATCTCCAAGATCCAATGCCAAGGAGTTTTCTTCCTATGATCTTTTCTAGAATTTTATGGTTTTAGGTCTTACATTTAAGTCGCTAATCCATTTTGAATTTTTGTCCATGGTTTAAGATTGGAATCTAATTTTATTCTTTTGCCTGTGGCTGTGTACTTTTCCCACACCATTAGTTGAAAAGATTACCCCTTCCCCATTGAATTTTCTTGCCTCTTTTGTCATAAATTATTGACTATATATATGTGGGTTTATTTCTGGGCTCTTTATCCTGTTTCATTTGATCTATGTGCCTGTGTTTATGCCAATACCCTACTGTTTTGTTTACTATAGCTCTGTACTATAGTTTGAAATCAGGGAGAATTTTGCCCCCAGCTTTATTATTCTTTCTCCAGATTGCTTCAGCTACTTGGGGTCTTTTGTGGTTTCAGACGAATTAGGATATTTTTGTTCTATTTCTGTGAAAAATGTCATTGGAATTTTGATAGGAATTGAATTGAATCTGTAGATTATTTGGGACAAATGGACAGTTTAACAATATTAGATCTTCTAATCCATGAGCAGGGGATATTTTTCCATTTATTTGTGCCTGTTTCAATTTATTTCTTCAGTGTCTTATAGTTTTCAATGTAGAGATCTTTCACTTCTTTTGTTAAATTTATTTTTAGATATTTTATTCTGTTTGAAGCAATTATAAATGGGATTGTTTTATTTTTTTAATTTAAAAATTTTTAAATTTCTTTTCAGTGTACCAGAATTCATTGTTTATGCACCACACCCAGTGCTCCATGCAATATGTGCCCTCAATAATACCCACCAAGAAGCTCACCCAACTTCCCACCCCTCACCCCTTCAAAACCCTCAGATTGTTTTTCAGAGTACATAGTCTCTCATGGTTCACCTCCCCCTCCAATTTCCCTCAACTCCCTTCTCTCCATCTCCCCATGTCCTCTGTGTTATTTCTTATGCTCCACAAATAAGTGAAACCATATGATACTTGACTCGCTGTGTTTGACTTATTTCACACAGCATAATCTCTTCCAGTCCCATCCATATTGCTACAAAAGTTGGGTATTCATCCTTTCTGATGGAGGCATTAATACTCCATAGTGTATATGGACCACATCTTCCTTATCTATTCATCCATAGAAGGGCATCTTGGTTCTTTCCACAGATTGGTGACTGTGGCCATTGCTGCTAAGAACATTGGGGTACAGATGACCCTTTTTTCACTACATATGTATCTTTGGGGTAAATACCCAGTAGTGAAATTGCAGGGTCATAGGGAAGCTCCATTTTTAATTTCTTAAGGAATCTCCACACTGTTCTCCAAAGTGGCTGTACCAACTTGCATTCCCACCAATAGTGTAAGAGGGTTTCCCTTTCTCCACATCCTCTCCAACACACGTTGTTTCCTGTCTTGCTAATTTTGGCCATTCTAACTGGTGTAAGGTGGTATCTCAATATGGTTTTAATTTGAATCTCCCTGTTGGCTAGTTATGATGAACATTTTTTCATGTGTTTATTAGCCATTTGCATGTCTTCATTGGAGAAGTGTCTATTCATGTCTTCTGCCCATTTTTTGACGTGATAATCTGTTTGATGTGCATTGAGTTTGAGTAGTTCTTTACAGATCTTGGATATCAGCTCTTGGTCTGTCGTGACATTTATGAATATCTTCTCCCATTCCATGGGTTGCCTCTTTGTTTTGTTGACGTTTCTTTGCTGTGCAGAAGGTTTTTATCTTGATGAAGTCCCAAAAGTTCATTTCTGCTTTTGTTTCCTTTGCCGTTGGAGATGTGTCTTGAAAGAAGTTGCTGTGGCCGATGTCAAAGAGGTTACTGCCTATGTTCTCCTCTAGGATTCTGATGGATTCCTGCCTCACATTGAGGTCTTTTATCCATTCTGAGTTTATCTCTGTGTATGTTGTAAGAGAATGGTCGCATTTCATTCTTCTACATATAGCTGTCCAATTTTCCCAGCACCATTTATTGAAGAGAGTCTCTTTTTTCCACTGTATATTCTTTCCTGCTTTGTTGAAGATTATTTGACCATAGAGTTGAGGGTCCATATATGGACTATCTACTCTGTTCCACTGGTCTATGTGTCTGTTTTTATGCCAGTACTATGCTGTCTTGGTGATCATAGCTTTGTAGTAAAGCTTGAAATCAGACAGCATGATGCCACCAGTTTTGTTTTTCTTTTTCAACATTTCCTTAGCAATTCAGGGTCTCTTCTGATTCCATACAAATTTTAGGATTGTTCGCTCCAGCTCTTTGAAAAATGCTGATGGAGTTTTGGTCAGGATGGCATTGAAAGTATAAATTGCTCTAGGCAGTATAGACATTTGAACAATGTTTATTCTTCCAATCCATGAGCATGGAATGGTCTTCTATCTTTTTGTGTCTTCTTCAATTTCTTTCATGAGTGTTCTGTAGTTCCTCGAGTACAGATCCTTTACCTCTTTGGTTAGGTTTATTTCGAGGTATCTTATGGTTCATGGTGCTATAGTAAGTGTAATTAATTCTCTAATTTCCCTTTCTGTATTTTCATTGTTAGTGTATAAGAAAGTAACTGATTTCTGTACATTGACTTTGTATCCTGCCACATTACAGAATTGCTGTATGAGTTCTAGTAGTTTGGGGTGGAGTCTTTTGGGTTTTCCATTTAAAGTATCATGTCATTTGCGAAGAGAGAGAGTTTGACTTTTTTATTGCCAATTTGGATACCCTTTGTTTCTCATTGTTGTCTGATTGCTGTTGCTAGGACTTCTAATACTATGTTGAAGAAGAGAGGTGAGAGTGGTCATCCTTGTTGTGTTCCTGATCTTTTTTTTTTTCTAAGATTTTATTTATTTATTTGACAGAGAGATCCAAAGTAGATAGAGAGGCAGACAGAGAGAGAGAGAGGGAAGCAGGCTCCCTGCTGAGCAGAGAGCCCAATGCGGGACTTGATCCCAGGACCCCGAGATCATGACCTGAGCTGAAGGCAGTGGCTTTACCCACTGAGCCACCCAGGTGCCCCTCTGTTCCTGATCTTAACGGGAAGGATGTGAGCTTTTTCCCTTTGAGGATGATATTTGCTGTGAAAGATATCTATGATATCTTTCATAGATAGATTTTATGAAGTTCAGGAATGTTCCCTCTATTCCTATACTTTGAAGCGTTTTCATCAGGAACGGATGCTGGATTTTGTCAAAGGCTTTTTCTGCATCAATTGAGAGGACCATGTGGTTCTTCTCTCTTCTCTTATTGATATGTTCTATCACACTGATTGATTTGCGAATGTTGAACCATCCTTGTCACCCAGGGATGAATCCCACCTGGTCATGTACTGTTGGATCCTATTAGCTAGGATCTTGTTGAGAATCTTGGCATCCATATTCATCAGGGATATTGGTCTGAAATTCTCCTTTTTGGTGGGTCTTTGCCTGGTTTGGGGATCAGGGTAATGCTGGCATCATAAAAAAGAATCTGGAAGTTTTCCATCCGCTTCAATTTTTTGATACAGCTTCAGGAGAATAGGTGTTATTTCTTCTTTGAAAGTTTGGTAGAATTCCCCAGAGAATCCGTCAGGTCCTGGGCTCTTGTTTTTTGGGAGGTGTTTGATCACTGCTTCAATCTCATTACTAGATATCCGTCTATTCAGGTTGCCAAATTCTTCCTGATTCAATTTTGGGAGTTTATAGTTTTCCAAGAATGCATCCATTTCATCTAGGTTGCTTACCTTATTGGCATATAACTGTTGATAATTATTTCTGATGATTGTTTCTACTTCCTTGGTGTTAGTTGTGATCTCTCACTTTTCATTCATAATTTTATTAATTTGAGCTTTCTCTCTTTTCTTTTGGATTAGTGTGGCCAGTGGTTTACCGATCTTATTGATTCTTTCAAAAACCAGCTTCTAGTTTCATTGATACATTCTACTGTATCTTTAGTTTCTACCTCATTGATCTCTGCTCTAATCTTGATTATTTCCCTTCTTGTGTGTGGAGTTGGTTTAATTTGTTGTTGATTCTCCAGTTCTTTAAGGTGTAGAGACAGCTGGTGTATTCTGGATTTTTTCATTTTTTTGAGGGAGGCTTGGATGGCTATGTATTTCCCCCTTAGGACCGCCTTTGCTGTATCCCATAGGTTTTGGACTGATGTGTCTTCATTCTCACTGGTTTCCATGAATTGTTTAAGTTCTTCTTTGATCTCCTGGTTGATCCAAGCTCCTTAAGCAAGGTGGTCTTTAGTTTCCAGGTGTTTGAGTTCCTTCCAAACTTTTCCTTGTAGTTGAGCTCCAGTTTCAAAGCACTGTCATCTGAGAATATGCAGGGAATAATCTCAGTCTTTTGGTATTGGTTGAGTCCTGATTTGTGACCCAGTATGTGGCCTATTCTGGAGAGGGTTCCATGTGCACTTGTGAAGAATGAGTATTCTGTTGTTTTAGGGTGGAATGTTTATATATATATATATATATATATATATATATATATATATATATATATTCCATCTGGTCCAATGTGTCATTCAGTGCTCTTCTTTCTTTATTGATTTTCTGCTTGGATGATCTATTATTGAGAGAGGTGCTTTAAGATCTCCTACTATTAATGTATTCATATCAATATGACTCTTTATCTTGATTAATAGTTTTCTTATGTAATTGGCTGCTCCCATATTGGGGGCATAGATATTTACAATTGTTAGATCATCTTGGTGGATAGTCCCTTTAAGAATTATGTAGTGTCCTTCTGTATCTCTGACCAGTCTTTAGTTTAAAATCTAATTTATCTGATATGACAATCACTACCCCTGCCTTCTTTTGAGGCCCATTGTCATGAAAGATGCTTCTCCATCCCTTCACTTTCAGTCTGCCTGTATCCTTAGGTTCAAAATGTGTCTCTTGTAGACAACATATGGATGGATCCTGTCGTTTTATCCTTTCTGCAACCCTGTGTCATTTCATGGGCGCATTTAGGCCATTCACATTGAGAGTTATTATTGATAGATACATTTTTATTGACATCATGGTACCTTTGAAGTCCTTCTTTCTGTAGATCGTCTCTATATATTTCTGTTCAATGTTATTCATAGGATTTTTCCTCTTTTATAGAACCCCCCTTAATATTTCCTGTAGTGTTGGCTTGGTGGTCGCATACTCTTTTAAGCCTTGTCAGTCTTGGAAACTCTTTTTTTTTTTTTTAATTTTAATTTATTTTTTTTTTCAGCGTAACAGTATTCATTGTTTTTGCACATGCAATACGTGCCCTCCCTATTACCCACTCTTTATCTCTCCATCTATTTTGAATGTCAGTCTTGCTCAATAAAGTATTCTTGGCTGCATGTTCTTCTCATTTAGTGCCTTGAATATATCTTGCCAGCCCTTTCTGGCTTGCCAGGTTTCTGTGGACAGGTCTTACATTATTTTGATGGGCTTTCCTCTGTACATAAGGAGATTCTTTGCCCTAGCTGCCTTCAAGAGGGCCTGTCTATAATTGCAATTCTTCATTCTTACTATTAGGTGTCTCAAGGACTTTCGAGAATATATAATCTTGGGGGGAGACCGTTCTACCTCTAGTACATGAATGCTGGTTCCATTTGCGAGATTGGGAAAATTTTCATGTAGAACTTGTTCCACAATATCTTCTAGACTTCTTTCTTTCTCCTCCCCTTCAGGGATTCCAATAATTCTGATGCTGGAACATTTCATGGCATCATTTATTTCCCTGATTCTGTTTTCATGGCTTCTAAGCTGTTTGTTCCAGGCTTCCTCCTGATCCTTTCTCTCTATCTCTTTGTCCTCCAGATCACTAATTCTATCTTCTGTCTCAGTTACCCTAGCTTTTAAAGAATTTAGATTAGATTGGAACTCATTGAGAGCATTGTGAACATCATCCCTGGTGACTTTCATTTCTGCCCTAACAGTGTGTACATCATCCCTGGTGGCTTTCAGTTCTGCCCTAATCAATTCCATTTGGTCATCCATGGCTTTCTCCAACCTAGCTGTTGCCTAGATAATTGTTAGCCTGAATTCCCTTTCTGGCATATTGTCTATGTCGATAGCCATTAGCTCTGTTGCAGAAGAATTTTTCTTCTGTTGGGCATTCCTACTCCTAGTCATTTTGGTGAGTGATGACTGAACAGATGTAGCTGGATATATCGTCCATGGTGCAGTCAAGGTGCACCCTGGAACGCTTCTGAGCAATCAGGAGTCCCCACCCAAACGAAAGAAAAAAGAAAGAGAGAAAAAGAAAAGAAAGAAAGAGAGAGAGAGACAGGAAAAAAAATAAAGATAAAAGAGAAGGCTCAGCCCAAATGGGCCCCAAGGTAAGATTTATGACATATACAAACAAAAAGACTGATAAAAGTATATGACAAGAGGAAAAACTATATATATATAAAAGCAAAAAAAAAAAAAAGAACCTCATCAAAAAGAACCCCAAGTATAAGATTTATATACTATCAGGATAAACACCAATACACAGAAACACTGGTTGAAGAAAAAGATGGGAGCGTGGTTATAAATTCTCAATGTGGGCGAGGAAGGTTATTTTGATTCTTCCTGGATGTATCTTGATATCTTTGTTAAAGGACTCAACTTTCCTAAGATAAAGGGGAATTAAAAATTGGTTTACCTATAGGGGTAACATTGATTGGGGAAAGGAGATTACCTTGAAGTTTAACTCTATATGAATGTTAAAAAATAAAAATAGAAAAAGAATAAACTAAGCAAACCTAAAATTTTTTAAAAAATTAAAAAATAGAAAAGCAAAAAAAAACGGGTATATGTATCAAAAAGTTCAGGTTAAAAGGTTATTATGGAATTTGATGTACTGGACATCTCACTGTGATGGGAAATAGGTTAAAAAATTATCTATATAAAAAAATGAACCAGAATAGTGGGAATGAATTAAAAATAAAAGTTGTATCTATGAAGTAGTGGTGGTTGTTCTCTTGTTGTCTTTTTTTTTTCTCCCCCTGGTTGGCTTTCTGGGAGAGGGGCCTGCCACGTTGGTTTTTAGGCAATGTTCCATGAGTTAAGTCCTCCCACCCCCCTCAAGGGGGTGGGCTTTTAGGAAACTGGTTTTTCAGGCTTTTGTTTTCTGGAGGTTTTTATGTTTGTTTGTTCATTTTTTTTTCTCGCCTTGACAGCTTTTGATGGTTTTTGAAGGTTTAGAGGAAAGCAAACTGCACCCAGACCTCCCTCTCAGAGAGAAGCCTCAGTCTGTTCCCCTCTGAGTGCTCTAGAGCACATAAGTTCCCCCTTGGCCACTGGCAGAACACATTCTGAGTCACGGTCCCTGGGGACACAGGAACTCCTGCTTGTACCCAAAACCATGACAGCAGCAGCTGTCTGGGCAGCTCTGGACCACCAGAGAGGTTCTAAGCAGCGATCACACACTGAGATTTTCCCGCTGGCCTGGGCTGGGAGTGCCTGGTCTTTCCAGGTCTGAGAGCACCCGGCTGGCGCCTGCACGCACCTCTCTCAGGGGAGGGCGCGGGGTGCGAATAAGATTCTGATAGCACAGCACGGCACACGCATGGGGAATGCAAAAAGTCTGTGCTTCTGTCAGCTGGCGAGGCTCCCAGCCCCTCACAGGAGCTGGACCCCATGCGCTCTCAGGCACGCTGGCGGCTCAGGGACCAAGACCTGGTTTCTCCGCTGCACTCTCTCTGGTTCAGTGCCAGGGGTAGCTGTCCTGGGTCCGGGGACTTAAGCCACTGTCCCTAACCGCCCTGATTCCCAAAATTTCCCCCCATGATCCTTTGCTCTTTTTGAGCGCTGTCAACCAGACTCCGGTTAATGCTGGTCCCCAGACACAGGGCACTCTCGTATTAGGGTATCACTATCCAATGTGTCACCTCTGGTGGCTCCCTCCCCCTTTTGTTTATCTTCCCATATCAGTCCGATATTCCCACTCCACTTTACCTGCCCACTGGCATCTTCTGTCCCTGTAGAGATCCAGACATGTATAATTCTGATCCCAGGCTGATTTCATGGGTGATCAGAGTTCCTTGGTAGTTAATCAGCTCACTTTAGGGTACAGGTTGAAATGGCGCCTCCTCCTACTTACCCGCCATCTTGTCTCCCTGAGGTATTACTTTAAAGCAAAGCAAGGGAAAGAATGTCATCAGTGAAGGGAAAAAGGATTAAGAATTCATATATGTCCCAACATCTGAGCTGAAGAAAACAAAGCACAGCACTTCACTTTAAAACGGCACTTCAATGAACTAAAAAATAAAAGAAATTCCAAAACACAATTTCTGAAAAATTTTCCTTGCCTCAAGTTCCTATGATCTTGAAAATTCATTGTCATTCAATGAAGATGTATTTAGAGCACTCTGCCAGACACTGTGTAAGGCACTGAGAACATCAGAAAGCTCATAGATTCCTGTACAAGTTCTAGCAGTTTTGGAGTGGAGTCTTTTGGGTTTTCCACATATAGTATCATATCATCTGCGAAGAGTGATAGTTTGACTTCTTCTTTACCAATTTGGATGCCTTTAATTTCTTTTTGTTGTCTGTTTGCTGAGGCTACGACTTCTAGTACTATGTTGAATAGCAGTGGTGATAATGGACATCCCTGCCGTGTTTCTGACCTTAGCGGAAAAGCTTTCAGTTTTTCTCCATTGAGAATGATATTTGCAGTGGGTTTTTCATAGATGGCTTTGATAATATTGAGGTATGTGCCCTCTATCCCTACACTTTGAAGAGTTTTGATCAGGAAGGGATGCTGTACTTTGTCAAATGCTTTTTCAGCATCTATTGAGAGTATCGTATGGTTCTTGTTCTTTCTTTTATTAATGTGTTGTATCACATTGATTGATTTGCGGATGTTGAACCAACCCTGCAGCCCTGGAATAAATCCCACTTGATCGTGGTGAATAATCCTTTTAATGTACTGTTGAATCCTATTGGCTAGTATTTTGGTGAGAATTTTTGCGTCTGTGTTCATCAAGGATATTGGTCTGTAGTTCTCTTTTTTGGTGGGATCCTTGTCTGGTTTTGGGATCAAGGTGATGCTGGCCTCATAGAATGAGTTTGGAAGTGTCAGGATGTAAAATCAATGCACAGAAATCAATTGCATTTCTGTACACCAACAACAAGACAGAAGAAAGAGAAATTAAGGAGTCAATCCCATTTACAATTGCACCCAAAACTATAAGATACATAGGAATAAACCTAACCAAAGAGGCTAAGAATCTATACACAGAAAATTATAAAGTACTCATGAAAGAAATTGAGGAAGACACAAAGAAATGGAAAAATGTTCCATGCTCCTGGATTGGAAGAATAAATATTGTGAAAATGTCCATGCTACCTAAAGCAATCTACACATTTAATGCAATCGCTATCAAAATACCATCCATTTTTTTCAAAGAAATGGAACAAATGATCCTAAAATTTATATGGAACCAGAAAAGACCTCGAATAGCCAAAGGAATATTGAAAAAGAAAGCCAAAGTTGGTGGCATCACAATTCCGGACTTCAAGCTCTATTACAAAGCTGTCATCATCAAGACAACATGGTACTGGCACAAAAACAGACACATAGATCAGTGGAACAGAATAGAGAGCCCAGAAATCGACCCTCAACTCTATGGTCAACTAATCTTCGACAAAGCAGGAAAGAATGTCCAATGGAAAAAAGATAGCCTCTTCAATAAATGGTGCTGGGAAAATTGGACAGCCACATGCAGAAAAATGAAATTGGACCACTTCCTTACACCACACACGAAAATAGACTCCAAATGGATGAAGGACCTCAATGTGAGAAAGGAATCCATCAAAATCCTTGAGGAGATACAGGCAGCAACCTCTTCGACCTCAGCCGTAGCAACATCTTCCTAGGAACAACGGCAAAGGCAAGGGAAGCAAGGGCAAAAATGAACTATTGGGATTTCATCAAGATCAAAAGCTTTTGCACAGCAAAGGAAACAGTTAACAAAACCAAAAGACAACTGACAGAATGGGAGAAGATATTTGCAAACGACATATCAGATAAAGGGCTAGTATCCAAAATCTATAAGGAACTTAGCAAACTCAACACCCAAAGAACAAACAATCCAATCAAGAAATGGGCAGAGGACATGAACAGACATTTCTGCAAAGAAGACATCCAGATGGCCAACAGACACATGAAAAAGTGCTCCACGTCACTCGGCATCAGGGAAATACAAATCAAAACCACAATGAGATATCACCTCACACCAGTCAGAATGGCTAAAATTAACAAGTCAGGAAATGACAGATGCTGGCGAGGATGTGGAGAAAGGGGAACCCTCCTCCACTGTTGGTGGGAATGCAAGCTGGTGCAACCACTCTGGAAAACAGCATGGAGGTTCCTCAAAATGTTGAAAATAGAACTACCCTATGACCCAGCAATTGCACTACTGGGTATTTACCCTAAAGATACAAACATAGTGATCCGAAGGGGCACGTGTACCCGAATGTTTATAGCAGCAATGTCTACAATAGCCAAACTATGGAAAGAACCTAGATGTCCATCAACAGATGAATGGATAAAGAAGAGGTGGTATATATACACAATGGAATACTATGCAGCCATCAAAAGAAATGAAATCTTGCCATTTGTGACGACGTGGATGGAACTAGAGCGTATCATGCTTAGTGAAATAAGTCAATCGGAGAAAGACAACTATCATATGATCTCCCTGATATGAGGACATGGAGAAGCAACATGGGGGGTTAGGGGGATAGGAGAAGAATCAATGAAACAAGATGGGATTGGGAGGGAGACAAACCATAAATGACTCTTAATCTCACAAAACAAACTGGGGGTTGCTGGGGGGAGGTGGGATTGGGAGAGGGGGAGCGGGCTATGGACATTGGGGAGGGGAGGCGAACCATACGAGACTATGGACTCTGAAAAACAACCTGAGGGTTTTGAAGGGTCAGGGGTGGGAGGTTGGGGGAACAGGTGGTGGGTAATAGGGAGGGCACGTTTTGCATGGAGCACTGGGTGTTGTGCAAAAACAATGAATACTGTTATGCTGAAAAAAATAAATAAAATGGAAAAAAAAAGAAAGCTCATAGATAAATAAGGCAGACAGATAAATAGTGAAATAAATATAACATAATGAAAAATAAAAGCATCCATTATTCTATCAGCTAAATAATCCACAAATTTTTATTCAGTTAAATTCTGACTAATTGTAACCTAATATCCATAAACATAGATGTTATTTATCAACTGGTGGCAGCCAATGTTTAATCCAAGATGGTCTAATATAAAATTCACAGCAAAAATGTGTTCCTTTAGGGTTTCTAAGTTCACAGGGTATTGGTTAATTTGAGTGAAATGCTACAAGTTGCCTCTAGTGACTTGCTTCTAACATAAAAAAACATTACACACTCCATTAAGCTGCCAGTCTGAAGCCTGAAGAGCAAAGAGACAAAAGAACAATGAAACCAGACACTGAAAATGAGCCTGTGAAATGGAAGCACAGAGTCCCATTTCTAGAAGTTAATGATCATCAGCAAAGCAGAAAAAATTAATGTAAAATCAAATTTCAATGGGTTTGGAAATTCCCTGCCTGAAAAACATGAAATTATTGAAAAGCAAACAGAAGAAGTAAATAAAAGCACAGTGAGAAAGAGTGGGAAGCAAACGTTATGCATTTAGACTAAGAGTAATTCTAATGCTACCTCAAGTCCTTTGCGGAAAAATAATTCAATCCCTGGTATTGCCCTCTACCCATTAGGTGGCTTCACCTAAGTAGCTGAAGAATCAAGAAAACCAAATAAATGTCTTTTGGAATGTGGCCTGGCTGACTCCAGAGTAGCAGCAAGAAATACCTGGGGTGCTTTTGCTTCCTGGTCTATCAAGAACACTTTCTCCCTTATAATTTAAAAAGTCTTGTGAGCTTATGATCTCTAACAATCATTTAAGATCTTTAAAGATTATTTAAAGATCTTTAAGACTTTTAAAAAGTCTTGTGAGCTTAAGATGATAAGTACACATGAATCAATGATCCAAAGGGAGACAAAAACATGGTAGTGGGAAGCCAAAGGCTAGAACAAGCAGTCTTGTCCTGGAAACAGGGCAAAAAGATGAACAGAGAGACACAGGGAAATGACAGACACCATGCATGCAAAGGCAAATAAAGTACAATAGTGGGCACGTACTCCCAGGGTCCTAGTTAAGTAATGAGCTTGTTTTTCATTCATTCATTCATTTTCATTGTAATTAAAAATTAAAATACACTGCTAGCTTCTTAAATAGAGACTAGGTTTGCCTTTGGAATATAGTTAGTTTGGAGAGAAATAACAGCAGTGCAGCTATAAAAGCCTAGTAATGGGAGTGCCTGGGTGGCTCAGGGGGTTAAGCCTCTGCCTTCAGCTCAGGTCATGATCTCAGGGTCCTGGGATTGAGCCCCACATCGGGCTCTCTGCTCAGCCGGAAGCCTGCTCCCTCCTCTCTCTCAGTCTGCCTCTCTGCCTGCTTGTGATCTCTGTCTGCCAAATTTAAAAAACAAAAAACAAAACAAAACAAAAAAAAACGCCTAGTAATCACCATTGTTTGGAGGGCTGATTGATCTGGAACTACTTCTAGATTGTATGTTGTTGGTGAGTGAACACACCCAGGTAGGTATATGTATATGCAAATTGTGAGAAACAGGAAGGTGCAGGAAAGGGCCAGAGAAGAATTAAAGAGAACAAAGGAGGGGTTTCAAACTTCATGTGGTTTTATTTTTGAAAGATTCTTTTCTTTGTGTAGAATTCTAGGTTGACAGCTGTTCACTTTCCTATTATAAAGATATTGCTTCACTGTCTCCTTGATTGTGTTGCTTCTGATGAGAAATCTGTTACTCTCATATGTTTTTTTCCTCAACACATGCTGTGTCTTCTTCCTTTGTTTTTGGTTTGTTTGTTTGGTTTTTGGTTTTTTTGGCTGTTTATAAGATTTTCTCCTTATCATTGGTTTTAGACAATTTGAGAAGGTTGTGTCTGGGTGTAGTTTTGTTTTGTTTTGTTTTTTCCTCACATTTCATTTTATTAATATATAGCTTAAGTTATTTTTTAAGACCTCATTTTTTAGGTCAGTTTTAGGTTAACAGCAAAATTAAAAAGAAGGTACACAGATTTTCCATATACTCCCACACACACACTTGCCTAGCCTCCCCCATTATCAATAAACCCCACTGGAGTTATACATCTGTTACAACCGATGACCCTGCACTGATACATCATAATCAGCCCAAATATATAGTTTACATTAGGGTTCACCCTTGATGTTGAACATTCTATTAGTTTAGACAAAAAGGATAATGACATTTATCCACCATTATGCTATCATCCCTAACAATCCTGTGTTCCACTTACTTGTCACCCATCCCACCAACCCCTGCAATCCTTTTGCTGTCTTCACAGTTTTGCCTCTTACAGAATGTCAGATAGTGGGTATCATACAGTACGTAGCTTTTTCATGTTGACTCCTTAAAATTAATAATATGCATTTAAGGTTCCTATTCTTCTTTTCATGGCTTGATAGTACATTTCTTTCTAAAGTTGAATAATATTCCATTATCTGTTGTACCACAGCTTACTTATTCATTCACCTACAGAAGGACATCTGGGTTGCTTCCAAGTTTTGGCAATTATGAGTAAAGCTGCTATAAACATCGTGTGCAGATTTTGTGTGGACATAATTCTATACCTCCTTTGGGTAAATACCAAAGAGCAGAACAGCTGGATCATAGAGTAAAATTATGTTCAGTTTTGTAAAACTGCCAAACTGTCTTATAAATTGACTGTTCTATTCTTCATTTCCACCATCAGTGTATGAGAGTTCCTGTTGCTCCATATCCTTGACAGCATTTGGTGTTTTGGATTTCAATTACCCTTATAGATGTGTACTAATATCCCCTGTTGTTTTAATTTGCATTTCCTTAATGATATATGATGTTAGGCACCTTTCCATATGCTCATTTGCCATGAGCTGCCATGTCTGAAGCCTGTTAATGATGTACTGTGAAGGTCTTTGAACCATGTTTTCTTCAGATTTTTATTTTTTATTGTTGAGTTTTAAAAGCCCTTTGTATATTTTGGCCATCATTCATTTATCAAATGTGTCTTTTGGAAATACTTTCACCCAATCTGTGACTTATCTTGTCATTCTTTTGACATTAACTTTCACAGAGTGGAAGTGTTTTGTTTTGTTTTTTTTAAGGTTTATTTATTTATTTGACAGACAGAGATCACAAGCAGGCAGAGAGGCAGGCAGAGAGAGAGGAGGAAGCAGGCCTCCTGCTGAGCAGAGAGCCTGACGAGGGGCTCAATCCCAGGATCCTGGGATCATGACCTGAGCTGAAGGCAGAGGCTTTAACCCACTGAGCCACCCAGGTGCCCCCACAGAGTGGAAGTGTTTTAATAAAATCCCAGGTATCAATTCTTTCTCTCACGGTTTAATGCTTTTGGTGTTGTATCTAAAAAACCAGCACTATACTCAAGGTCATCTAAATTTTCTCCTATGCTATCTTTCAGCAGTATTACAGTTTTGTGCTTACATGTAAGTCTTTGATCCACTCTGAATTTTTGTGAAGGATATAAGGTCTGTGTCTAGATTGACCTTTTTTTTTTAATGATATCTAAATAGTCCAGTAGTATTTGTTGAAAAAACTATCTTTGTTCTATAATATTGTTGTTGCTTCTTTGTCAAAGATCAATTGACTATATTTATGAGGGTCTATTTCTGAACTTTCTCTTGTGTTCGATTGATTTGTCTGTTCTTTAGCCAATACCATACTGCCCTCATTTTGCTAGCTTGATAGTAAATCTTGAAGTTGGGTAGTGTCAGTCCTCAGATTTTGTTCTCTTTTAACATTGCCTTGGCTATGCTGGGGTTTTTTGCCTCTCCCTATAGATAAAAGAATCAGTTTGTCAATATCCATAAAATAACTGCTGGGATTTTTTATTGGGATTCCACTGAATCTACAAATCAAATTAGAAGAACTGACATCTTGACAATATTGAGTCTTCTTTTTTTCATTTTTGGGTTTGTTTTTTTTTAAGATTTTATTCATTTACTTAACAGAGATCACAAGTAGGCAGAGAGGCAGGCAGAGAGAGAAGAAGGGAAGCAGGTTCCCCTCTGAGCAAAGGGGGAAGCAGGCTCCCTGCTGAGTGGAGAGCCCAATGCAGGACTAGATCCCAGGACCCTATACCCGAAAGCAGAGGCTTTAACCCACGGAGCCACCCAGGCACCTGTATTTTTACAAATATATTTTAAAAAATAACAATTGCAATGACATCAGTGATTGATCATCTGTACTCTCCCTAATGATGGGAGAAAAACCTATATTGTTGAGTCCCAAAGGAAAATCAAGACGTTATTATCAGACACCCAACAGCCAGAAAAAGCTCTGTTGGTCCAGCTCTGTTGGTATAGACACTGACATGTTCAATGTACCATTGCAATTAAAATATATACATTTATAATTATCTCATCAAAAAGAGCACTCAAGATAAAATAACTATGCATTAAACCAATTATTCCCTCATTCATTCACTCTTTCTGCATCTATGAAGTCATCACGACAGTCATAAGGACAAAATAACTTCTAGTAACAAAGACAAATATCCAAACCTCAGCCCCCCACTTTGTGGGTTATTTTGGTGTGCTAAAATGGCCATAATAGAAGGGCCACGGGCTAATTGACATGCAGCAACAAAATGACAACTGAAGCATTTCATTTCAAACAAAACACAACTCAAACTCATGGGGAAAAGGTCTGCAACAATATGAGGTTGATATTACCATGTACAAACTTATAAACACAAATAAATAACATTTTAGAATTGCTGTTGGCTTAGATCTGAGAACTATCTTTCTGAGCTCTGCATCTTAAAGACTCTTATACAACCAAGGGATAGAAATCCCTCCTTATTTAGTGAACTATCATCTGAAAAACTTGGGGATTACTGAATAAAGTCAATGTCTGAAACTTAAGAGCCAAAGGGTTGGTCTCTCCTGACATCTGGAAGCCAGGACAGGTTATTAGATACCAGGGACTAGGGAAAGACTTCACTTTCTGCTTTCTTTGCATAGTTCTGTACCTTGATTTTGACCATTACAATTATTTCTCTTTGTAATATTTTCTTCAAAGGGTTTATTTTCTTTTCCCTATTAATACAATTAGAGTGAAATCAAAGTGCCAATCCTTACTCTTGGTATTTAAATCAAACCCAAATGATCTTCAAAAGAATTAGGTCCTCGTTGTTTCTAGAGAAGGCAGCAACTCTTTTCTGAAAAATCATCTTAGTTTCCCCCAGGTTCGACATCTCGCAAAGAGATTTCTGAGGCACAGTCCATTCTGGAAACTATGTCCCAATTCTTGACCCTGCAGCCATTACCATTAGCAGTCATTACCATTACCAGTCGACAGCTTATTCCTAGAAGGTGAATGCAATGTAAAAAACCTTTCTGCTGTACAAGGCCTATGTAGAAAAGGGGAACCATGGCAACTGGCACCAAAGAGTCAGCTGTCAGGGAATGAAAGAGAATGTTCACTCTCTGGGGCCAACACAAAACAAAGTGCTGCAGGAGTGAAGCCAACATTCACCTTAAACTTGAGCAGGTATGCTGGAATATGTCCAGGAGTGCATGACTGAACAATGTTTTCCAGACAGAAGTTGTCAAAGAGCAATTCTCAAACTTCTCCGTTTCCATGTGTGTTAAAAGATTATGGTATGGGGCGCCTGGGTGACTCAGTGAGTTAAGCGTCTGCCTCCGGCTCAGGTCATGATCTCAGGGTCCTGGGATCGAGCCCTGCATCAGACTCTTTGCTCAGCAGGGAGCCTGCTTCCCCCCTCTCTCTCTCTGCCTACGTGTGATCTCTCTCTGTGTCAAATAAATAAATAAAATCTTAAAAAAAAAAAGATTATGATATAAATATAAATCATTCTTTTCATCTTCATGATCCATCCCAGGCATCCATTCCCTAGAGACTCACATTATGTGACAATACATGGGTATATATACTATTCTCTCTTCTTTTACTCAACAGAAACACATATGAACACTTTTTTTTAAGAGTTTATTTATTTATTGACAGAGAGAAAGATCACAAGTAGGCAGAGAGGCAGGTGGCAGGGGAGATGGGGGAGGGGAGGAGGCTCCCTGCTGAGCAGAGAGCCCGATGTGGGCCTTGATCCCAGGACCCTGAGATCATGACCTGGACCAAAGGCAGAGGTTTAACCTACTGAGCCACCCAGGTGCCCACGTGTGAACAATTCTTTTACCCAAATGCTGTCACAAAGCCTATGATTGTCAATCTTTAGGAGTGCCTGGATGACTCAGTCATTGAGTATCTGATCCTCAATCTTAGATCAGGTCTTGATCTCAGGGATGTGAGTCCATGCCCTGCATTGGACTCCATGCTAAATATGGAGCTTATTTGGCTTTGTCCTCTACTTAACAAAAGGTAGTTTCAAGGTCCAGACAAACAGACCACATCTTGTCAAAGTTATAAAAAGAGAGAGATTTCACAATTTATATTTTTAGAGCTTGAGTCTTTTGTCATTCTATTCCCAGAGTTAGCTTCTTGGCTGGGATCCAAAAATACCAACCTATCATCTGGGTAGATAGAGATTCCTATTATTAGGGTGAATGTATCTCAACAAATTTACTGTTTCCATATCATGAGATGGAACTTCCTTACCTGGAAGCCATCTCTGAATACACAGTGTCTGGTGTGTCAGCCTGAGATCCCCATCAGAGGGATGGATGCTGCTTAGATACCATAGGAAGAAGTGGGCCTCGGCTTTGCTGATTGCAGTCTGGGCTGAGAAGTTTGCTCTCTGCTGCTAAGATGGATGGCTGGCTTCAGAAGCCAACATAAGTGCTGTGTTTGCACTTAGGTGCATGTGTCCCTTGCATCATCCTAATCCTAATTAGGATCCTAATCCATCAACAATCTGAAACAGGTATTGTGTAGAAGGCTGAGACAAAGGCTTGGGGTTTCAATTTGCCAGACATCACTGCAATTATAATACTGAGCCACTTTTTAAAAAAAACTAAGTGGTTTCTGTGTTATAGAAAAGGCAGCACATAATTGTCAATGTCCCATTGGAAAAGGGGATCAATTTCATGAAATGGTGGAAAACAGTGGTGAGGAGCATGACCTTGATCTCTTCCAACACATGGCCTAGGGTTAGGACATTCAGATGATCTGTGTCATTGCTTCTTCATCTGCTTGGTCTGGACCCTGCATATGAGGACTGCCCCCTTCCTATGGAGAGAAAAACCATCCATTTTCACCACGCTTCCGAGCCATGGCGGAAAGGTGCTGATACTCGTGCAGGTATTTCCTTCTTCCCTTTGGAATTTTCCCTTCTGCCTCTCGTTGAGCCCTGGCTTGCCTCCTCTTTAGTTTAGGTTTTGCCCGTGTTTGGCATTCACATAGAGAGGCTCCTTTTCGAGCATCTCTGCCCCAGGGAGAGGGATTCTTTGGACAGCAGGTACAGAGCCAGCACCAAGCACCATCATGACCATCCCTCCTGAATTGACCACATTGCCTGCCACTGGTAGTGTCATAGTGACAGCCCCTTGCCCACTGCTGCTTGTGTCGGTGTTGCCTCCTGTCTGAACAATCTGTGCTCCTGCCAAACTGGCAGCTGGTGTGGTGATCATCCCTGGAAAGGGACTGTAAGGTGCTGCAGAATGGTGCCATCTACATGTACGGGATGATGGACGGTGGTCTGCCCTTCAGTGGTCTGTGCTATTTGTCATCCCTGGACAGTCTTCTGCGGCTGCGTCTGGGTGTGGCCAGCAGTGACTGATGTCTGGGGCTGCGGGATGATGATCTGCTGGGTCTGGTCTTCCTGGCCCTGTATCTGCACAGCCTGCCCACCATGGATCTGAATCTGTCCAGGTGGGACCAACTGTGTCTGCTGCAAACTGTGAGTGCCAGACACAGGTACTGGCAGGATGGTTTGACCTTGTCCACCAGGGACAGCTTGGACCATGATGGGCTGGCCAGTTTATGGAATTAATTGGCTTCCACTATTGACCTGTACCATTAATGGCTACCTCGGACCTGCTACTGAATCTCTCCAGCTGGCACGACAATCTGTCCAACTATTGCTGTTTGCTGTATACTGCTCCATGGTCCCTCCAAGTTAGAATCCTGTCCACAGTGAGTTTCACTGAAAAGATCCTAGAAGACTGTGAATGCACTCCATGCCTGCTCCCCCGGTTCTCTGCCTGGCTGATTGGCTCCAGTACCGGATCCCGAAACCCAGAGGTCCAGCCATGGCCGTTGCCGCCAGAGCCACTGATGTGATTGAGTCTTCTTAACCATGAATACACAGTATCTCTCCATTTATTTGGTTCTTTGATTTTATCATTTTGATTTTGTTTTTTGTCATCTAGATCTTACACATATTCTATTCAATTTGTACCTAAGTATTTCAATTTTTGTGGATCCTAATGTAAAATGTATTTTTTTTTACTTTCCAATTGTTCATTGCTAGTATATAAGAAAGAAATTGACTTCTGTATATTAACTTGTATCCTCAATACTACAGAAATATTTACGTTATATTATATCAAATTGTCATATTTAATATACTAAGGCATTTAATACTGATATTTAATGTAATGTTATATTTACCTTAATAATATTAACATTTAATGTAATATTATACTTAATATACTATATGTTATATATCATATTATTTTTGTTCCTCTATAGGTAGAGTCTCCCCCACCCCCGCCTCCAGTTTCTTTCAAAATTTTCTCTTTAATTATCTGTAGTTTGAAAATGACATGTGTAGATACAATTTTTTTGGCATGTATCCTGCTTGGTGTTCTCTGAGCCACCTGAATCTGTGGTTTTGTGTCTGATATTAACTTGTAGAAGTTCTCAGTAATTATTGCTTCAAATAGTTCTACTGTTCCATTCTTTCCTCCTCCTTCTTCTTCTGGTATTCTTATTACACATACGTTACACTTTTTTTTTTTTAAAGATTTTATTTATTTGACAGACAGAAATCACAAATAGGCAGAGAGGCAGGCAGAGACAGAGGGGGAAGCAGGCTCCCTCCTGAGCAGAGATCCCGATGCGGGGCTCGATCCCAGGACCTTGGGATCATGACCTGAGCCGAAGGTGGAGGCTTAACCCACTGATCTACCCATGCACCCCATGTTACACCTTTTGTAGTGGTCCTTGAATATTCCATTGGATAGTGTATTCTCTCTTTTTCAATCTTTGTTCTCTTTACTTTTCAGTTTTACAGTTTCTACTGTTATATTCTCAAGCTCAGATAGTCTTTTCTCAACCATATCCAGCTGACTAGGCACGTATTGCATGGAGCATTGAGTGTGGTGCATAAACAATGAATTCTGGAACATTGAAAAGAAATTAAAAAAGTAGGGGCACCTGGTTGGCTCAGTGGGTTCAGCCTCTGCCTTCAGCCCAGGTCATGATCTCAGCGTCCTGGGATCAAGACCTGCATCGGGCTCTCTGCTCAGCAGGGAGCCTGCTTCCCTTCCTCTCTCTCTGCCTGCCTCTGCCTACTTGTGATCTCTCTCTCTCTCTCTCTCTCTGTGTCAAATAAATAAATAAAATTTAAAAATAAATAAATAAATAATAAAAATTTTAAAAATTTTTCTTCACTTCATTCCAGTTGTTTAGTTTGTTTAGCATTTCTTTCTGATTCTATGTTAGGATTTCCACCTCTGTTCATGATATTCACCTAGTTTTTCATGCTGTCTACTTTATCCATTAGCGAACTTAGCATATTGATCATACCTGTGTTAAATTTCCAGCTTGATGATTCCAACATCCTTACTATATCTGGTCCTAAAGTTTGTTCTGTCTCTCCAAATTGTGTTTTGGTCTTTTAGTATGTCTTGTAATATTTTCTTGACAACAGGACATGATGTACTAGGTAAAAGGAACTGTTGTAATTAGGCTCTTGGTAATGTGGTGGTGTGGTGTGAGGGTCAGGGAGGTATTTTCTAGTCCAATGATCAGGTCTCTGTCTTTCAGTAGCCTATGCCTATGGACCATGTTATGGGGTTTCTCAGGCTTTTCCCTTTCAGGTGGGACAGAATTACTAATGTGGGCTAATATTGGGTATTTCCTTTTCCCACCAGGAAAGCTAGAGCTGACTGGAGTTGGATACTCCCTTTGCCCCAGGTCAATAAGGCTTTGATAAAAACATCAGCAGGTTTGGTTCTGGTTCATTAGTTTCTCCTGAGGGCAAGCTTTATTACAATATTACAAAGAGCAGAGTGCCCTGGGTGTGTGGGGCAGGGGAGGGGTATTTAAAAAATGGTTCCTTTCTCCTCCCCCTGCCTAAAGCAGGAAGGAATTTTTCTCCAATATGTACTATACAAAAACTGGTCAAGCTCCTGGAGGTAATCTCAAAATATTGTCCCCTTGGTGTTCTTCATTTTCAGAATGATTCCCACTGAGCCTCCATTAATTCATCAATTACAGCTCAGGTTTTTCTATCCCAGCACTGGGTCCTGCAATGTCTGTGAGCCTCTGCTAGGGTAACAGTGATTACCTGTATCCCCTGCCTGTGTCTCCAATCTTGTAGGTAGTGATTTGTTCTTCATCCTTCCCTCTCTTATGAACCCAAGAAGCGTTGGTTTTTCAGCTTGTTTAGCTTTTTACATGTCATTAGGATGGAGTGGTGACTTCTAAGCTCCTCACATGTAGAACCAGAGCTTTTGGTGTAGTTTTCTTCATTTGTCTATACTTCATCTTTGTGGAGCTTCTGGGTTTATAGTTCCCACCAAATTTAGAAATTTTTCAATCATATATTTTCCAAAAAATTTTATGCATTTCACTATTTTACTTTTAGAATTCCAGGAGTTAGGCCAGGAGAATTTTTTTGGCAGCTCCTTGATGCTTGGTTCTGTTTTGTTTGAATTCTTTTCTGTGTTTTCTTTTGAGTGGTTTCTATTGCTGTGTTTTTACAATTACTGATTTTTCATTGGCCCAATGACATCACAGCATATGAAAACTGAAGAACATCTAAAACACCAGGTTATGGGTTCTTTGGTCTACTTTCATAGTCATGTTCCAAGAAATTGGTATGATTGGGTATCTATCAGAGGTATCTAAGAGCAATCACCTTTGAAATTCTGGTAACACTGGTAATATTAGATGGATCTCCATTTTTATCCATTATAAAGAAACACTGTATAATGGAGGGCAATGCGGGCATGAGATTTCTTTTTTTTTTTTAATTTTATTTATTTGACAGAGAGAAATCACAAGAGAGGCAGGCAGAGAGAGAGGAAGGGAAGCAGGCTCTCCGCTGAGCAGAGAGCCCAATGCGGGACTCAATCCCAGGACCCTGAGATCATGACCTGAGCCGAAGGCAGCGGGTTAACCCACTGAGCCACCCAGGCGCCCCGAGGCCATGAGATTTCTAATTGTTGGCCAAAGTAGTAACAGAAGGTAGCACTGGACTTCTAACATGTAACATGTTTGTTCAATGGAAAATGGAGAAGGTGGTCTCTACTGACAGACTTGTGTCAATGAAGAACTGAACCCACTGAACTGGGATTTTTTTCAGCCATGCCACCCAACATCTCGACTCTCCAGGGGAATTCTTAGGGAGTTCTAAAGAATGTAGTACAAAGTTGTAACCTAGAGAGATTTTTAAAAAGCCCTTGTTGTAGCTCTCTGATTTGTCCAGGGTTTACAGGTGAAGCTATAGTGCAGTCAGCCAACACTCTACACAACTGACAGGAGTGATTATGGAATTAAGGTCCTCTAGTTTCACTGCTGCTATGATCACCACGGCCATTACCCAGGTTTCACCAGCAATGTCTTCAGGTTTCCATGCTAATTTTTATAGATTTAGGTGTAATGCCTCAACATTTTGATTTCAGATAATTGGGAAAAAGCACAAGGATTTTAATTTCCATGGTAGTTGGTGAGTGAGTTGTATTCCCATATGCCATCAAATTTTACTTCTCCATCCAAGAGCAATAAGTTCAGCCCAGTGGACCCTGTTTTAGGAAAGCTTCAGGGATATTCTATATAATGATTAATTGTTCCCATTCTCCTCCCTGTCCCGCCTTTTGCAAAATATGTATTGTTTCTCTGTAAGCATATATTTTAAGTTTTCATTGCTGGTTTTAAAATATACATTGCACCCTGAGTCTTAAATTATTTTTCTAATTCTGTTTTTACCATTCATTCATGTTATGTGAAAACTTAGTTTCAAACTGTTACATTCCAATATCCCCATATCCTACATCCCCGTTTTAATTACCTGTCTACTCCACCAACACCCCTCTCCCACAATGGATACTGGATTACCTCCAGCTCCCTGCTATCATAAATGCTGTTATGATGAATGTCTTTATGGACCATGATCCAACTATGATCCATCTTTATGGACTTATGTGAGGCTTTCTCTTTTGGGTTTCATCTTCTGTTAATTACCTGTTCATATTCTTTTGTCCTCTTGCTCTCAGTAATTTGCAGCAGGTCCTTTAGTTATTCTAAATATTATTTCATCGTTGGCTTTATATTTTGGAAATAACTTCACCCAATTTGTCATTTTTCTGTCACTCTGTCCATGACATCAGGATTCAGATCCAAATGCAAGAAATAAGAAAAAACTGGAAAACCTTGCATAGCTCTCAATTATCAGACTCAAAAGGAATTGTTAGCATCTGTCTTAAGTTGTTCCCCAGGGAGGCTAGTTCCATCAAGATATTCGATGACTAGGGGCACCTGTGTGGCTCAGTGGGTTAAGCTTCCCTCTCACTCTCTCTGCCTGCCTCTCTGCCTACTTGTGATCTCTGTCTGTCAAACAAATAAATAAAATCTTAAAAAAAAAAGACATTCGATGAATAACTTCACGTAAACCTACAACTAGCACAGCCTTAACAATATTCAGAGGTAAAAATGTAGGGTGTTGCCAGAACTGCATTTACCATAAATATATCTTGGTTTCATTGCCTTTTAGAAAGTCATCCACCTACACCCCTTGATAATATGCCTATTTAAGCACATAACCAAGCCATGTCTTATGCAACATTAAACATCAGAATGAGGTCAAGATGAGAAACTTAATGCATTCATTAGGGTGGGTGTCCATGAAGTCATTAAGGTGAGTTTCCAGAGAAAAAAAAGTACTGCTGCTCCTTTCAAGACTGAAACAGAAATGCAGCAAGATGTTAAAAAAATAGTGTCAGTGATTTTCCTAATGCTGAGCAAATTCTAATTCCTTTGAATACTGATAAGAGTGCAACCTAATGGAAGAATTTTACATGGAAATATTCAAACAGATTTATTGTCAGATTTTTTTCATATTAAGCTAAGGTAGTCCATTTAAATGTCCTTTTCCAAATGGACATATTCCTAATATATAAGAAGAACCATTGAATTTACCATGACCTTAGTCTTTTGCTTGTATGCCTTTGATTAAATTAAGCTTTAGTGATGTGGTCATTTCTCTTGTTTTGCTTCATTCCTCACCAAAGAAGTACATACCTTCTTGAAAAGGTTAATGTTACCTTAAACTGGATCGTAATACAATTCTCTGCTAACATTTCCATTTCTGAAATGTCCTATGTCATATCTCATATGTTAAATGGCAGTGTACCATCAATGCCACAAATATATTGGAAACATATATAACAGAAAGATCTAGACATAGAGATAGAGATGGCCATGGAGAGGAAGGTAGAGAAAAAGATAAAGATAAAGCTAGAGATAGATTTGTTTCTAAATGAAAAAAATTGAAAAAGATTTAGAAGATCTGTACCTAATTCCTACCTTAAGACTCAAACAACTGGAATGCCTGGGTGGCTCAGTTGGTGAAGTGTCTGCCTTTGTCTCAGGTCATGATCCCAAGGTCCTGGGATCGAGTCCCACATCAGGTTCTCTGCTCAATGGTGAGCCTGTTTCTCCCTCTGCCTCCTGCTCCCCCTGGTTGCGCTTTCCCTCTGTGAAACTGAATCTATCATGTGAGACTGAGTCAGTTGAATTTGATTATCATAATAAATATCTTTCAAAGTTAGGTTATTTTTAGTTTAAAAAAGTAGGACTTAAATATTAAGTAAACTACTGATAGTTGTTTTTCCCTACCATGACTTCTAATGATACTGATTCAATGAATTAAGACTCTTACTACAGGGACGCCTGGGTGGCTCAGTGGGTTAAAGCCTCTGCCTTTGGCTCGGGTGGTGGTCCCGGGGTCCTGGGATCGAGCCCCGCATCGGGCTCTCTGCTCAGCAGGGAGCCTGCTTCCTCCTCTCTCTCTGCCTGCCTCTCTGCCTGCTTGTGGTCTCTGTTGAGTGAATAAATAAAATCTTAAAAAACAAACAAACAAACAAAAAACAGTTTAAAGCCTCTGCCTTTGGCTCAGGTCAGGATCGCAGGGTCCTGGGGTGGAGCCCGATTTGGGCTTCCTGCTTGGCAGGGAGCCTGCTTCCCCTTCTCTCTCTCTGCCTGCCTCTCTGCCTACTTGTGATCTCTATCTGTCAAATAAATAAAATCTTTAAAGAAAAAAAAAAACCTCTTACTACAACATGGAATAAACTGTAAGTGTATCTTCTGGATAGATGTCAGGGCTATTAGCACATATACTTAAATGAATAATAATTTTTGTTGGGTATTATTAGTAAAGAATAATAGTTAACCTACAGAATATTAGAAAGTTGTTTCAGGAAAAAAAAAGAAAAATTATGGAAAAAAGGGAAGAGAAATAAATGTCTATAGATCTCCTACACATACCATCTTCTGTATTAAGAAGTCTTACATATTTATGTTTGTTATCTCACATAATTTTCATATCTAATCCCCACAGAGACTTACATGTCATTTTCCCACATTTTTACAGAGACAGATCATTCAAGGTAAGTATAACTGACTGCCACTGCATGTTAATTAGTCTTCTCCTCAACAATAGGTGTTATCCAAGTTTTGGAATAATAAAGTGGAAAGGAGTAGAAACCTCTAGAAATTTCTGGAAGTCTTTTTCCCTCCCTAGTTCTCTCCCTCTCTCCCTCATTTTCTTCCCAATAGATAGCAGTGTATGTTACATTCGTTTTCTTACTTCTAAGGGATTAAAAGCAATTAAGTTCCAAAGGTCTGGAAATAAAAGAATAATTCCTACTACTCACATTTCAAAAGATGTAAAGTAAAGCTCTAGAGCTAAATGCACATTCTCCAGAGTTATACTATATATAGTGTACACATACATACACACACACACACACACACACACACACACACACAATATGCTTTATATAAGATCATAAAACAAATAACTGTAATTAGTAAGAAATATAACTACAATATGTATTCCTGATTCATAGCAACTGTTATTATTTGGTCAGTAGAAGGAATGAAACATTCACCTGTTCCTATTTGACTGAGTTAGAAAGAAATTAATTGTGGAAAATATCATAAAATTTATCTTTCTGCTAATGTGAGAGCTGAGCAGCTTCAAATTCATTTAGAAGATATTAATTAGAAATTGTATATGTAGTTCTATTTCTTTAAGACTCTGGCCTTGTCTGTTACTCCTTTTCTTTCTCACAGATTGGATCCCATTCTCCCACCAATAACTGCTTTTCCCTGACCAACAAATATGTTCAAGTCTTCTCTTACTGAACACACAAAACCAAACAAAACCTCAGCAGTCCTTCCACTTGAAGATGGTTCTCCATGTGCATCATTTTCTTCATGGCCAAACTTCTCAGGGCAGGGGTGTCACACAGAGATTCATTTCTTTTCTGTAAGAAGAAATTCTCATCTCCCTGAGATCTGACATCCTCCACCTCTTCCCTGAATCTCTTTCCCTCCTTATCTCCTGAAAGGCTTTACCTTGTTGGTTTATTTCTCATCTCTTTGTCTTCACACTCCCTTTGGTTGTGTCTCCCTAATTTTCCAACCATAAAGTTTGTATCTTTGGACACTGCTATGGCCTAAATCTTTGTGCCCTGCCCCAGGTTAATATATTGAAAGTCTAATATCCAATGTGACAGTGTTCCAAGGTGGGGCCTTTGAGAGAGGCTTAGCGTGTGAGTGTGGAGCCTTTGTGAATGGCATTAGTTCTCTTACCAGAGACCTCACAGAGCTCTCTTGCCCTTTATGCTCTGGATACAAGAATTCTCTAGAGTGAAGAAGTCTTCATCCATCCACACAGGCAACCTGATCTCAGACTTCCAGCCCCTGGAACTGGAAGCAACAAATTTCTGTTGTTTATAAGCCACCCAGTCTGTTGTTTTGTTAGAACAGCCTGAACAGACTCACACAGACACCTTCTCATTTTGTTCTTTCTTACACATCTGAATTTTCAACTGCCTACTGGACATCAAAAATATTACCCAGTGTATTCCCCCACAAAAACTTTTTCCTCCATGTTATTTGGCGACATTCCTATTATACTAGATAGAGTTATTCCATTTGCTACCAGAGATAACCTCTCAAAATATTAACTTGCACAATACAGGTTATTTCTTGCACATATGTAGTCCAAAATAAGGGTTCCTTTTCAGTGGGCACTCTCCGCCATTAGTGATTCAGAGAAACTCAGGCCTCTCCACCTTATTACTTGGCCATCTTTAACACTTTATATTCAAGGTCATTGAGCATGTCTTCATTGAGCCATTAGAGAACAACAGCATGGGAAAAAGCAAAAGTAATTTTGTGGTCTTTTCTAAAAATGATACACATCACTTACGGTCACATTTATATAGCACATCTAAGAGAAGTATATTAAACTGGTCCTGCTACCATAACAAATTAGCATGACTGTGTGACTTTAAACAACAGAAATTTCTTTCTCGTGGTTCTAAAGCCTAGGAAGTCTAAATCAAAGTGTCTGGTAAGAGTGCTCTTCCTGGCTTACAGATGGCTAACTTCTCATTGTGTCGTCACATGTGTAAGAAGGAGGGGGTAGGAGGAGAGAGAGAGATTTGTGGGAGAGTAAGAGAAGAGTCTTCTCTTAAGGCCACAGTCTGATCAGAATAGAACTCAGCTTTTATGACCTCATTTAATCTACATTATCTCCTACATACCCTTTCTCTATATACAGTCACTTTGTGGGTCAGGGCTTCAGCATATGAATTTGAGGAGATCACAACTCAGTCCATATCTGATCTGTTTTCCCAGAAAGAAGAGGAAATGGGTCCATTAAATGGCTAGGCAGACTCTACCACAGTTCACCCTTCTGCTCAAAAACAATGAACACTGTTACGCTGAAAATAAACAAAAAAAAAAAATTAAAAAAAATAAAAACAAACAAAAAACAAACCAAAAAAAATATATCCTTTCCACCCCTTATTCCCCATGCAAAGAACATACTTACCTTCTCCCTAAGGGATAGAGGTCAAAGTCCCTTCCAGTAACTGCATCCAGTTCAATGTCCAGAGTCTCTGGGTGATGCATGTTCCTCTCCAGTATAAAAATGTCTTTTCATAGTCCAGTGACTTAGAACCTAAAAATACAAATGGTCTGCCTCCCCAACCTCCCCTTACGTATGTGCACATATACTCACTCACATCTGATATATAAGTTATAGCAAGGACAAGATAGCCACAATAAACACTTGGATATTAAAAAGGAAAGAATAGGAAAAATAGTCACTGATCCATAGCAATGATGAAATTCTTCCAGACAGGAATTTTTAGAAATCTCTGTCCTGTCCTGACAGGGTGGGTGGCATGGTGGGAGTTCCCTGCTACTGCTCTCTAGAGGGAATTCCCTTGTCCATTGATTTCTGTATCCCCTGGGGCTCATCAAACCTAAAAACTCAATGAAAAGGACAAAAAGACAAGCCATAGTTTGGGAGGAAATTATTACAAACCACCTATCTAAATGTGTACATTTCTCTCAATCCTCTTCAACAATAAAAAAAAGATCAAACAGTAAAATTAGAAAATGGGCAAAATACTTGAACAAACATTTCACCAAAGAGTAAATAAGCGAATAAGAGATAGCAAATAAGAGAATGAAAAAGCGTGCATCATTAACCATTAAAGAAATGCAAATTAAAATCTAAATGAGATATTGCTAACCTCATATCAGAATGGCTAAGATAAAAAAGAGTGACAAATTCAAATGCTAGTGAGATTTCACAGAAATTAGATCACATACACATTGTTGATGGAAATGTGAAATGGTGCAGCCACTCTGCAAAACAGTTGGGCAGTTTCTTTAAAAACTGAATGAGCAACTATCATACAACCCAGAAATTACACTCCAGGGTATTTATCCCAAAGAAATGAAAACTTATGGGGTGCCTGGGTGACTCCATTAGCTAAGCATCTGGCTCTTCATTTGGGCTGAGGCCATTCATGATCTCAGGGTCCTGAGATCAATCCTCACATCTGTCTCCATGCTCAGCAGGGAATCAGCTTCAGGATTCTTTCTCTTTCTCCTTTGCCCATTGCCCCTCCCTTCCACTTACATGCTCGTTCACACGCTCTCTCTCTCTCTCCAAAATAAATAAATATTTTTAAAAAATAAATCAAAACTTGTGTTCACAAGAAAACTGCATATGGATGTTCATAGCAGTTTTATTTGCAATAGCCAAAATCTATACTCAGCCTGAATATCATTCAACAGGTGGATGATTAAAGAAACAGCAATACCTCCATACTATGGATAGAACTCAGCAATTGAAAGGAAATATTCATACAGGAGCTTCAATAAATCTCTGGGAAATTACCTTGAGTGAAAAAAGACAATCCCAAATGGTTGGAAAAATGGCAGCAATGGAAGACAGATTAGTATTTACCAGCAATTGGGGGAAGAGAGCAGAAGAGAATGGGTGTAGTTATAAAAGCAACATAAGGGATGCTTATGACATTGCACAGTTCAGGGTCTTTAGTGTGGTCATACAAACACACAAAGGTGAAAAACTTAATACACACATGCAAAAGAATAATACTGGAGAAATCTGAATAAGATGAGTGAATTGTATCAATGTCAATATCCTAGTTATGATATCTTATTATAATTTTTACAAAATGTTAATGACCGGGGGGAAACCAGTCAAAGTGCATACAAAATTTCTCTGTATTACTTCTTACAACTGCATGTGAATCTACAATTACCTCATTTTTTTAAAATGTTTATTAGGTTAAAGAAAAGTTTCTCATTACAAATTAGTAGGCGTTTCTGTGGGTAATAATGCTCTAAGATGAATGTGATTCACTTCTTATTTTTAAAAATATTATGGGAAAGAAAGGAGCCAGCATCCATTCTTCAAGAATAAATTCTTAGCATTGCATACAAGATTCTCCTTACCTGATTCTAAAATACTTTCCCATCCCCTTCTTTTCCTACAATATATAACGCTGCCTACATCCCAGCCATGTCTATTTCCCAAATATTTCAAGCAGTTTCAAGACCCTATGCTCATGTGATTCTGTCAAGCTGAAATAAGTTTTCCTATCATCTATTAAAATTCTTATTCTTTCAGCTTATTCAGATGCCACTGCCATGTCTGAAGCTCTCATTGGTCTACCTTGTCTGAATCTCTGACTCCTTATTCCACATTCTTATAGCAGTTCATCTTTTTACTTTGCATCTCCTTTTACACATTATTCAATATTTGATTAACCAGGCTAACTTCTCTCTCTCCTACTATATGCGATATATTATAAACTCCTTGAAAAAAGAACTGAGTCACATTCATCTTTGCAAATTATTCTCCTCCAAAACTCCCAATACAGTCCTTTCCATGTAATTTAGTATTCACCAAAATTTATCAAGTGCCTGCCATTGCCAAGCACTGTCCTAAATGCTTTCCACACATCAAAGAATGTAATCTTCAACACTAGGGAGGTCTTATTATTTCCACTTATACATTATAAAACCGAGGCACAGAAAACTTACATACCTCATGCAAGGTCACAAGTACTGCTGTATGCATGTGGTCGCATTCATACTCTTCACCATCAGGTAATGCTGCTCCTAATTAGCCTTCAATGATTGACTATCTGATACATGTAAGGAAAGCGCTCTGAAGAAGTACAGCAACTTGTTTCCCAGCAAATTAGTACTGTTGATTGCTGGTTATGTACCAGGCCCAGTACTGGCTGCTATCACATCAGCTCATGGAATCCTGGTCTTCCCATTCAATAAATGGGAGAAAAATGAAACCCCGAGGTATTACATAATATAGTCTACATCTCCCAGCTGGTAAGTATTAGGGCTTTGTTTGTCTGTTTCATCAGCTCAAGTAACAAGTAGGGACAACACCATGATTTGTGAAATCAGGTGAAACAAATTAAACGAGATCTTTCTAATAAAGTAGTTAAGTCCATAAAAATTATGACCTCTTAGAAGACCTGCCCTCCATTTGTATTTTTTTACAAATTCTATTGCCTAAATCTGTTATTTGATCTGCCTCTTACACAAAGTTTTCTTTCTGTATATTCTCAAGTTCTCAACGTTCTTATGAGCTGCTGTGAGGTATAATGTCATAAATAATCACTTTTATAAAACGTTAAGAATAATTATATATATGAAGTTGATTCCCTCTGTCAGAGAATTCACTTAAAATGCTAGTGGGCTTTAAGTCAACCAACACTTAATACAGGATCTGTTTCCTCCTGCCTTCTACCCTGTGCCTGGGATTGTGCTGAACATAAAGAAAATCTAAGAAAGTATTCAACAGGTTCTTTTTCTTTAAGGCCTTTTAAAATTCATGGAGTAGATGTTATTTCAACCATTAATGATATACTTCATCTTGGTATATGGTCTTTTCTGATGCAATTACATGTATATATATAATTATGTAGATAATTATAAATATTATATATAAGTATAGAATATATAAAATTATTTATGGATATGTGTACATATAAAACAAGGTTCTTAAGAAATCTCAAGTTTTCTTTACAAATCTGTAAAAACTATTAAAGGGCATGGAGCTACAGAACTCCAGACTCACTATACAAAATTGTTGTCCCTTCAAGAATTTCTGGAACAAACATGGCTTTTATAGCAGGACACTCTATATGGTGCATGTTACTTCAAGTTAAAAACTAATAAATTGTTGGATTAAAATCTCTCTCCTCTGATTTGGAATCCACGTACTCGGGAACCACTTCTCTTGATCACCTTTGGCCTTGACGGTCATTTTGCTTCTATCAAAGTTCAAACTCTCCAAAGGGAAATAAGAGAACAAAAGAACAGCAAAAACTAAACACCCCCAGAGGGAAGGGCAGGGGTGCCTGAGAGCAAAGCAGCAACAGGGCCTACTCATTTGCAAAGGACCGGTTGCCACTGGCATTATCATCAACTGGGATCCCCTTGATGTCAGTCTTGTTCCTCTGTTAAGTTATATCGTGGGTTCGTAATGAACACTGTCAGGGAAATTCATGTATGATCAAAAGCTTTTTTATGTATGCTGTGCATGAGTGCATTAAGACCCCAGTGCAAGGATGAGAAAAGGTTGAAAGAGTCAGCAAAGCTTCATGAGAACATGGAATTTTGAGCTGGGCCACGATATAAAGATAAAGAGGTGAAATGTTCTGCAAAATATGTAGCTGGGATGAACAGTAACTCAGCAGGAAACAGTACTTATGAGAAGAGTTTAAAAAGGAGAAATGAACCTGGAATGGGTGCGGTACCAAATTCATGCAGCCAATGTGGCCATTTATAAAAGAAAATTTTACAGAAGGTATCTGTAGCCACCGGTATGTAAGGGCAATTAGATGGGAGGCCTTAGGGAGCCTCTGCACCCTTACTACCACTTTCCAGAAAGGTAACTCTCAACTGAATTTGTCTACACCTACAGACAAATTATTAGCAAACAGACAAATAAATAGAAACCTATTCTTTTTTAAGATCTTAATTATTTACTTGAGAGAGAGAGAGCTTGAGTGGGGGAGGGGGAGCAGAGGAGAAGGGACAAGCAGACTCCTCATTGAGCACAGAGCCCAATGCGAGCTTGATCTCAAGACCCTGAGATCACGACCTGAACCAAAATCAAGAGTGAGCTGCAGAACACCTGGGTGGCTCAGTTGGTTAAGTGTCTGCTTTCGGCTAAGGTCATGATCTCAGGGTGCTTGTGTAAGTGCCTATTTAACCAGAGCAGCCCCACCTTGGTTGAACAGCCATTTTGTTGTTTAACAGGCTTTTTTTTTTTAATTTATTTATTTGACAGACAGAGATCACAAGTAGGCAGAGAGGCAAGCAGAGAGAGAGGAGGAAGCAGGCCCTCCGTGGAGCAGAGAGCCCGATGCGGGGCTCGATCGCAGGACCCTGAGATCATGACCTGAGCCGAAGGCAGAGGCTTAACCCACTGAGCCACCCAGGCGCCCCCATTTTGTTGTTTATGCAGTAAAACTTAAACTGACCCTGCCCCCCCCCCCAGGGGAACTTACTTAAAAGCAAGTCTGGAAAACCAGTCCCAGGTAACAAAGCCCAAATACAAGGGTGGGGCAGGTCAGGTGGAGATAACAGCCGGAATGCAGGGATGAGTCGGGTCAGGTGGAGACATCCAATCAGTAAAGCGCTCATACTGTCTCTCTAGCTACCAAGGAGTGTGGGCCCCGCCTTTTGGGCACCAATTCTGACCAAGGTGATAGGCTAGTTCAAATAGCTACTATAGGGTAAACTGTAATTCAATTGGCCACCCGTGTGGGACCTAGCATGGCGTGCAGCTTCCTCTGTGTGTTGCAATCTCATTGGCCACCTGTGTGTGGCCAGGCCCAACCACATGGCCTTTGCTCTATAAAAGTTAGTCTGTGAGGCAGGGAGGGGTCGCTCTCTCTGTAAGGGGTGGCCCCAACCTGTCTGTTTGACGGTGGGTTTGATTCTTGATGCTTGGTGTGAAATAAAGCTTTGCTTGACCTTTGCTTTGTATCTCGCTCCTTTGACCATGGACCATTATTGGGGGACCCAAGACTGGGATCTCTGCTCAGTGGAGAGTCTCCTCCCTTTTATTCTCTCTGTACTCTATCTCAAATAAATAAATAAATAAAATCTTTAAAAAGAGAGAGAGAGAGAGAGAAATATGCTTAATTTAAGGGGCCCCAAAACCTGTTTTTTGAGGTCAAGTCCCAGCTGTCTCTTTAGGTGCTCTAAACATAACTGACATGAAAGGGTCGCTAGAGAAGAAACTAATAATTTTTCAAATACAGGGTCAACAAAACTTCTGTTCAGCCCAAGACAACCAAACTTTTCTGAATAGGAAGCTGCCCACAGGCAACATTTGGGAATCAAGTAATGGGCACCAAGCCATGAGCACCATACCAAAGGGTGGAGACTATTGAGCTTGATTCTTACAGTCTATCCATATATCTGGCCAACTTACACCTCTAGCACATTTTGCTAGCAAAAACTCATTCCAAACATTCATATTGCTAATCAACAAAACGCCTTGTGTTGATTAGAGCTAAAAATAGTTAAAGAACCACTAGGAGCTCTCTCCTCTGAAAGTGCCCTTTTGATTAAATGCCACCTCACCATCCCTGAAGTGTGTATCATTCTTCGGGCAACTACGCGCCATCCATGTGGATTAAAGATAATTAAAACACTTCTACGTACCACATGGTCTATGATGAAGGATTTTGAAAAGTAAATCATCCCTGACACAGCAGGCAAGAGACAGCAATAAATCCTTTAGTGAAACAGGCTGTTTGAGGCAGAGAGAATGTTGGCAGATGCAGCAGAGGACAGGGCGAAGCCAGAGGATGGGAAGTGCCCACTGGCAAGGAAAGTACATTTCACAGGCTGCAGGGAACCTTTGAACAGGACATTCAAATAGTCTTCTCCTGTGACAGTAGTATTGGAGAGCATGGGCTCTAGAGGAGGACTGCGGGTGGGGATGCGAACTCTTGCCATTTACTAGCTGTGTCCACTTGGGGAAATTGTCTCTGTGCCTCCATGAAGAGGGGATCATTAAAATATCGAATCCATCATATCGCTTTCCTTTTTTAACGTTTGTTGACTAGTTTATCTAAAATATATATTTTCTTTCTTTTTTCTATTTTTTCTTTATTTGTTTTAGTTTTTTAATTTTTTTCTTTTTTTTTTCTGAACCTCTTTTTATCCCCTTTCTCCCCCCACAATTTGGGGTCTCTTCTGATTTGGTTACAGCGCATTTTTCTGGGGTCTTTGCCACCCTTTTAGTATTTTATTTGATCCTTCATATCCTCTTACCTGGACAAAATACAAGGTGGAAAAAATCACCACAAACAAAAGAACAAGAGGCAGTACCGAAGGCTAGGAACCTAATCAATACAGACATGGGTAATATGTCAGATCTAGAGTTCAGAATGACGATTCTGAAGGTTCTAGCCAGGCTCGAAAAAAGGCATGGAAGATATTAGAGAAACCCTCTCTGGAGATATAAAAGCCCTTTCTGGAGAAATTAAAGAACTAAAATCTAACCAAATTGAAATCAAAAAAGCTATTAATGAGGTGCAATCAAAAATGGAGTCTCTCACTGCTAGGAGAAATGAGGCAGAAGAAAGAATTAGTGATCTAGAAGACCAAATGACAGAGAATAAAGAAGCTGAGCAAAAGAGGGACAAACAGCTACTGGACCACGAGGGGAGAATTTGAGAGATAAGTGACACCATAAGATGAAACAACATTAGAATAGTTGGGATTCCAGAAGAAGAAAGAGAGAGGGGACCAGAAGGTCTATTGGAGAGAATTTCCCTAACATGGCAAAGGGAACAAGCATCAAAATCCAGGAGGTGCAGAGAACCCCCCTCAAAATCAACAAGAATAGGTCCACACCCCATCACCTAATAGTAAAATTAACAAGTCTTAGTGACAAAGAGAGCATCCTGAAAGCAGCCCGGGAAAAGAAGTCTGTAACATACAGTGGTAAAAATATTAGATTGGCAGCAGACTTATCCACAGAGACCTGGCAGGCCAGAAAGAGCTGGCATGATATATTCAGAGCACTAAACGAGAAAAACATGCAGCCAAGAATACTCTATCCAGCTAGCCTATCATTGAAAATAGAAGGAGAGATAAAGGGCTTCCAGGACAAACAAAACTGAAAGAATTTGCAAACACCAAACCAGCTCTACAGGAAATATTGAAAGGGGTCCTCTAAGCAAAGAGAGAGCCTAAAAGTAGTAGATCAGAAAGGTACAGAGACAATACACAGTAACAGTCACCTTACAGGAAATATAATGGCACTAAATTCATATCTCTCAATAGTTACCCTGAATGTAAATGGGCTAAATGCCCCAATCAAAAGACACAGGGTATCAGAATGGATAAAAAAACAAAACCCATCAGTATGTTGCCTACAAGAAACTCATTTTAGACGCGAAGACACCTCCAGATTTAAAGTGAGGGGGTGGAAAACAATTTGCCATGCTAATGGGCATCAGAAGAAAGCTGGGGTGGCAATCCTTATATCAGATCAATAAGATTTTAAGCCAAAGACTATAATAAGAGATGAGGAAGGACAATATATCATACTCAAAGGGTCTGTCCAACAAGAAGATCTAACAATTTTAAATATCTATGCCCCTAATGTCGGAGCAGCCAACTATATCAACCAATTAATAACAAAATCAAAGAAACACATCAATAATAACATAATAATAGTAGAGAACTCTAACACTCCCCTCACTGAAATGGACAGATCATCCAAGCAAAAGATCAACAAGGAAATAAAGGCCTTCAATGACACACTGGACCAGATGGACATCACAGATATATTCAGAACATTTCATCCCAAAGCAACAGAATACACATTCTTCTCTAGTGCACATGGAACCTTCTCCAGAATAGATCACATCCTGGGTCACAAATCAGGTCTCAACCGGTATCAAAAGATTAGGATCATTCCCTGCATATTTTCAGACCACAATGCTCTGAAGCTAGAACTCAATCACGAAAGGAAAGCTGGACAGAACCCAAATACATGGAGACTAAACAGCATCCTTCTAAAGAATGAATGGGTCAACCAGGAAATTAAAGAATTGAAAAAATTCATGGAAACAAATGATAATGAAAACACAACGGTTCAAAATCTGTGGGACACAGCAAAGGCAGTCCTGAGAGAAAAATATATAGCGGTACAAGCCTTTCTCAAGAAACAAGAAAGGTCTCAAGTACACAACCTAACCCTACACGTAAAGGAGCTGGAGAAAGAACAAGAAAGAAACCCTAAACCCAGCAGGAGAAGAGAAATCATAAAGATCAGAGCAGAAATCAATGAAATAGAAACAAAAAAAAAAGAAAAAAAGAAAAAAAATCAATGAAACTAGGAGCTGGTTCTTTGAAAGAATAATTAAGATTGATAAACCCCTGGCCAGACTTAGCAAAAAGAAAAGAGAAAGGACCCAAATACATAAAATCATGAATGGAAGAGGAGAGCTCACAACTAACACCAAAGAAATACAGACAATTTTAAGAACATACTATGAGCAACTCTATGCCAACAAATTTGACAATCTGGAAGAAATGGATGCATTCCTAGAGACATATAAACTACCACAACTGAACCAGGAAGAAATAGAAAACCTGAACAGGCCCATAACCAGTAAGGAGATTGAAACAGTCATCAAAAATCTCCAAACAGATACATTTTTCTCGGGGAGTCAAGATGGCGGGGAAGTAGGAGGAGGCACCGTTTCAACCTGTACCCTAAAGTGAGCTGATTACCTACCAAAGAACTCCGACCACCCATGAAATCAGCCTGAGATCAGAATTATACACGTCTAGATCTCTACAGGAGCAGAAGACGCCAGTGGCAGGTAAAGCAGACTGGGAGCATCGGACTGATATTGGAAGATAAATAAAAGGGGGAGGGAGCCACCAGAGGTGACCGATTGGAAAGTAATACCCCAATACGAGAGTGCCCTGCGTCTGGGGACCAGCATTAACTTGGAGTCTGGTTGAAAGCACTCAAAAAACAAAGAGCAAAGGATCGCAGGGGCTAATAGGGGGAACTTGGGCGGTTAGGGTCAGGGACCTAAGTCCCTGGACCCAGGACAGCCTCCCCTGGCGCTGAGCCAGAGAGAGTGCGGCGGAGAAATCAGGTCTCCGTCCCTGAGCCGCCAGTGCGCCTGAACGCCAGCGCGCCCTAGAACGAGTGGGGTCTGGCTCCCGTGAGGGGCTGGGAGCCTGGCCAGACGGCAATCCTGAAACGCACGCGTCCCACACCCTCCCTTGAGATAGATGCTCATAGGCGCTAGCCTGGAGCTCTGGCATCCTGAAAAACCAGACATTCCCAGCCCAGGACAGCGGGAAAATCTCAGTGTGCCATCTCTGCTCGGAACCTCTCTGGTGGTCTTGAGCTGCCTAGACAGCCACCGCTGCCCTGGTTTTGGGTACAACGAGGAGCTCCTGCATCCCCAGGGACAGTGACTCAGAACTGACTCTGCCAGCAGCTTTTGCAAAACATTCTGAGGCTTCTCTCTGAGAGGGAGGTCGGGGTGCAGTTTGCTCTCCTCTAAACCTCCAAAAACCATCAAAAGCTGTCAAGGCGAGAGAAAGCAGATGAAAGAACATAAAAACCCCCAGAAAACAAAAGGCTGAAAAAAACAGTTTCCTCAGAGCTCACCCCCTTAAGGGGAGTGGGAAGACCTAACTCAGGGAACATCATTGTCTGAAAACCCACGTGGCAGGCCCCTCCCCCAGAAAACCAACCAGAAAGGAAGAAAAAAAAAAAAAAAGACTACAAGAGAACAACCACCACTACTTCATAAATACAACTTTTATTTTTAACTCTTTACCAATATTCTGGTTCTTTTTTTTTATACATACAGATAATTTTTTAACCTATTTACCATCACACTGAGATGTCCAGTACATGAAATTCTTTAATAACCTTCTAACCTGAACTTTTTGATACATACACCCGTGTTTTTCTTTTCCTTTTCTATTTTTTTAATTCTTTTTTAATTTTAACTTAGTTTAGTCTAGTTTATTCTTTTTTAATTTTTATTTTCTACTATACATATAGAGTTAAACTTCAAGGTAGTCCCCTTTCCCCAATCAATGCTACCCCTATAGGCAAACCAGTTTCTAATCCCCCTGTAACTTAGGAAAGTTGAGTCCCTTAACAAAAACATCAAGATACCTTCAGGAAGAATCAAAATAACCTTCCTCACCCACACTGAGAATCGATAACCACTCTCCCAATTTTTCCTTCTGTCAGTGTTTCTGTGAATTTGTGTTTGTCCTGATAATATATAAATCTTATACTTGGGGTTCTTTATGATGAGGTTCTTCCCTTTCTTTATTTATATATACATATTTTTTTCTCTTGTCATATAATTTTATCACTCTTTTTGTTTGTCTGTTTTTGTTTGTATACTTCACAAATCTTACCTTGTGGCCCATTTGGGCTGAGCCTTCTCTTTTATCTTCCCTTTTTTTTCCTATATCTCTCTCTCTTTTTTTTCTTTTCTTTTCCTTTTTTTTCTTTCTTTGTTTCTATTTCTTTTTATTTTCTTTATTCTCTCATTTGGGTGGGGAATCCTGATTGCACAGAAGCGTTCCAGGGTGCACATTGACTGCACCACAATCGATAAGTCCAGCTGCATCTGTTCAGTCATCTCTTACCAAAATGACTAGGAGGAGGAATACCCAACAGAAGAAAAATACAGAGGATGGGCCTTCTGCAACAGAGCTAATGGCTATCGGCATAGACAATATGTCAGAAAAGGAATTCAGACTAACAATTATCCAGGCAATAGCTAGGTTGGAGAAAGCCATGGATGACCAAACAGAATTGATTAGGGCAGAACTGAAAGCCACCAGGGATGATGTTCACAATGTTAGGGCAGAACTGAAAGCCACCAGGGATGATGTTCAAAATGCTCTCAATGAGTTCCAATCTAATCTAAATTCTCTAAAAGCTAGGGTAACTGAGACAGAAGATAGAATTAGTGATCTGGAGGACAAACAGATAGAGAGAAAGGATCAGGAGGAAGCCTGGAACAAACAGCTCAGAAGCCACGAAAACAGAATCAGGGAAATAAACGATGCCATGAAACGTTCCAACGTCAGAATTATTGGAATCCCTGAAGGAGAGGAAAAAGAAAGAATTCTTTCTTATAGTGGATATAGTGGAAGAAGTTATCTATGAAAATTTTCCTAATCTCACGAATGGAAACAACATTCATGTACTAGAGGCAGAAAGATTTCCTCCCAAGATTTTAGATTCCCGAAAGTCCTCACTTTCCCCATAATGGGGAATTATGTTTCAAGAGAGACCCTCTTAAAAGCAGCTAGGACAAAGAGGCTCCTTACATACAGAGGAAAACCCATTAGAATAACATCAGACCTTTCCACAGAGACCTGGCAAGCCAGGAAGGGCTGGCAAAATATATTCAGAGTACTAAATGAGAAGAACATGCAACCAAGAATACTCTATCCAGCAAGACTGACATTTAAAATGGATGGAGAGATAAAGAGTTTCCAAGACCGGCAAGGCTTAAAAGACTATGCAACCACCAAGCTGACACTGCAGGAAATATTAAGGGGGGTCCTATAAAAGAGAAAAAATCCTAAGAATATCATTGAACAGAAATATAGAAACAATCTACAGACAGAAAGACTTCAAAGGCAACACGATGTCAATAAAAACCTATCTCTCAATAATCACTCTCAATGTGAATGGCCTAAATGCGCCCATAAAATGACACAGGGTTGCAGATTGGATAAAACGACAGGACCCATCCATATGTTGTCTACAAGAGACCCATTTTGAACCTAAGGATACACCCAGACTGAAAGTGAAGGGATGGAGAAACATCTTTCATGCCAATGGGCCTCAAAAGAAGGACGGGGTAGCGATTCTCATATCAGATAAATTAGATTTTAAACTAAAGACTGTAGTCAGAGATACAGAAGGACACTACATAATTCTTAAAGGGACTATCCGCCAAGATGATCTAACAATTGTGAATATCTATGCCCCCAATATGGGAGCACCCAATTACATAAGAAAACTACTAATCAAGATAAAGAGTCATATTGATATGAATACAATAATAGTAGGAGATCTTAATATGCCTCTCTCAGAAATAGACAGATCATCGAAGCAGAAAATTAATAAAGAAATAAGAGCATTGAATGAAACTTTGGACCAGATGGACCTCATAGACATATACAGAACATTCCACCCTAAAACAACAGAATACTCATTCTTCTCAAGTGCACATGGAACCTTCTCCAGAATAGACCACATACTGGGTCACAAAGTAGGACTCAACCGATACCAAAAGACTGACATTATTCCCTGCATATTCTCAGATCACAATGCTTTGAAACTGGAACTCAATCACAAGGAAAAGTTCAGAAGGAACTCAAAAACCTGGAAGCTAAAGACCACCTTGCTTAAGAATGCTTGGATCAACCAGGAGATCAAAGATGAACTTAAACAATTCATGGAAACGAATGAGAATGAAGACATTTTGGTCCAAAACCTATGGGATACAGCAAAGGCGGTTCTAAGGGGGAAATACATAGCCATCCAAGCCTCCCTCAAAAACATTGAAAAATCCAGAATACACCAGCTGTCTCTACACCTTAAAGAACTGGAGAATCAACAACAAATCAAACCAAATCCACATGCAAGAAGGGAAATAATCATTATTAGAGCAGAGATCAATGAGGTAGAAACGAGAGATACAGTAGAATGTATCAATGAAACTAGAAGGTGGTTTTTTGAAAGAATCAATAAGATCGATAAACCATTGGCCACACTAATCCAAAAGAAAAGAGAGAAAGCCCAAATTAATAAAATTATGAATGAAAAGGGAGAGATCACAACTAACACCAAAGAAATAGAAACAATCATCAGAAATTATTACCAACAGTTATATACCAATAAGCTAAGCAACCTAGATGAAATGGATGCATTCCTGGAAAGCTACGAACTCCCAAAATTGAACCAGGAAGAAACTGACAACCTGAATACACTGATATCTAGTAATGAGATTGAAGCAGTGATCAAAAACCTCCCAAAAAACAAGAGCCCAGGACCTGACGGATTCCCTGGGGAATTCTACCAAACTTTCAAAGAAGAAATAACACCAATTCTCCTGAAGCTGTTCCAAAAAATTGAAGCAGAAGGAAAACTTCCAGACTCTTGTTATGAAGCCAGCATTACCCTGATCCCCAAACCAGGCAAAGACCCTACCAAAAAGGAGAATTTCAGACCAATATCACTGATGAATATGGATGCAAAGATTCTCAACAAGATCCTAGCAAACAGGATACAGCAGCACATTAAAAAGATTATCCACCATGACCAGGTGGGATTCATCCCTGGGCTGCAAGTTTGGTTCAACATTCACAAATCAATCAGTGTGATAGAACAAATCAATAAGAGAAGAGAGAAGAACCACATGGTCCTCTCAATTGATGCAGAAAAATCCAAATCCAGCATCCAAAATCCAAAATCCAGCATACAAAATCCAGCATCCGTTCCTGATGAAAACGCTTCAAAGTATAGGGATGGAGGGAACATTCCTGAACTTCATAAAATCTATCTATGAAAGACCCACAGCAAATATCATCCTCAATGGGAAAAATCTTGCAGCCTTCCCGTTGAGATCAGGAACACGATAAGGATGCCCACTCTCACCACTCTTGTTCAACATAGTATTAGAAGTTCTAGCAACAGCAATCAGACAACAAAGAGAAATAAAACGTATCCAAATTGGCAAGGAAGAAGTCAAACTCTCTCTCTTCGCAGATGACATGATTCTTTATATGGAAAACCCCAAAGACTCCAACCCCAAACTACTAGAACTCATACAGCAATTCAGTAACGTGGCAGGATACAAAGTCAATGTACAGAAATCAGTGGCTTTCTAATACACTAACAATGAAAATACAGAAAGGAAAATTAGAGAATTGATTCCATTTACTATAGCACCAAGAACCATAAGATACCTGGGAATAAACCTAACCAAAGAGGTAAAGGACCAGTACTCGAGGAACTACAGAACACTCATGAAAGAAATTGAAGAAGACACAAAAAGATGGAAGTCTGTTCCATGCTCTTGGATTGGAAGAATAAACATTGTTAAAATGTCTATACTGCCTAGAGCAATCTATACTTTTAATGCCATTCCCATCAAAATTCCACCAGTATTTTTCAAAGAGCTGGAGCAAATAATCCTAAAATTTGTATGGAATCAGAAGAGACCCCAAATTGCTAAGGAAATGTTGACAAACAAAAACAAAACTGGCGGCATCATGTTACCCGATTTCAAGCTTTACTACAAAGCTGTGATCACCAAGACAGCGTGGTACTGGCATAAAAACAGACACATAGACCAGTGGAACAGAGTGGAGAGCCCAGATATGGACCCTCAACTCTATGGTCAAATAATCTTCGACAAAACAGGAAAAAATATTCAATGGAAAAAAGACAGTCTCTTCAATAAATGGTGCTGGGAAAACTGGACAGCGATATATAGAAGAATGAAACTCGACCATTCTCTTACACCGTACACAAAGATAAACTCGAAATGGATAAAAGATCTCAACGTGAGACAGGAATCTATCAGAATCCTAGAGGAGAACATAGGCAGTAACCTCTTCAATATCAGCCACAGCAACTTCTTTCAAGATATGTCTCCAAAGGCCAAGGAAACAAAAGCAAAAATGAACTTTTGGGACTTCATCAAGATCAAAAGCTTCTTCACAGCAAAGGAAACAGTCAACAAAACAAAAAGGCAACCCACGGAATGGGAGAAGATATTTGCAAATGACAGTACAGACAAAAGGTTGATATCCAGGATCTATAAACAACTCCTCAAACTCAACACACACAAAACAGATAATCATATCAAAAAAATGGGCAGAAGATATGAACAGACACTTCTCCAACAAAGACATACAAATGGCTATCAGACACATGAAAAAATGTTCATCATCACTAGTCATCAGGGAGATTCAAATTAAAACAACATTGAGATACCACCTGACACCAGTTAGAATGGCCAAAATTAGCAAGACAGGAAACAACGTGTGTTGGAGAGGATGTTCCCACTGTTGGTGGGAATGCAAGTTGGTGCAGCCACTTTGGAGAACAGTGTGGAGATTCCTCAAGAAATTAAGAATAGAGCTTCCCTATGACCCTGCAATTGCACTGCTGGGTATTTACCCCAAAGATACAGATGTAGTGAAAAGAAGGGCCATCTGTACCCCAATGTTTATTGCAGCAATGGCTACGGTCGCCAAACTGTGGAAAGAACCAAGATGCCCTTCAACGGATGAATGGATAAGGAAGATGTGGTACATATACACGATGGAGTATTATGCCTCCATCAGAAAGGATGAATACCCAAATTTTGTAGCAACATGGACGGCACTGGAAGAGATTATGCTGAGCGAAATAAGTCAAGCAGAGAGAGTCAAGTATCATATGGTCTCACTTATTTGTGGAGCATAACAAAGAACATGGAGAACATGGGGAGATGGAGAGGAGAGGGAGTTGAGGGAAACTGGAAGGGGAGATGAACCATGAGAGACTATGGACTCTGAAAAACAACCAGAGGGTTTTGAAGGGGCAGGGGGGGTGGGAGGTTGAGGAACCAGGTGGTGGGTAATAGGGAGGGCACGTACTACATGGAGCACTGGGTGTGATGCCAAAACAATGAACACTGTTATGCTGTAAATAAACAAATTAAAAAAATTAAATTAAAAAAAAAATTCTCCAAACAATCAAAAGCCCAGGGCCAGACGGATTCCCAGGGGAATTCTACCAAACATTTAAAGAAGAACTAATTCCTATTCTCCTGAAACTGTTCCAAAAAATAGAAATGGAAGGAAAACTTCCAAGCTCATTTTATGAGGCCAGCATCACCTTGATCCCAAAACCAGACAAGGATCCCACCAATAAAGAGAACTACAGACCAATATCCTTGATGAACACAGATGCAAAAATTCTCACCAAAATACTAGCCAATAGGATTCAACAGTACATTAAAAGGATTATTCACCACGACCAAGTGGGATTTATTCCAGGGCTGCAAGATTGGTTCAACATCCTCAAATCAATCAATATGATACAACACATTAATAAAAGAAAGAACAAGATTATTATTATTATTATTATTATTATTATTATTATTATTAAAGCCATCTATGAAAAACCCACCACAAATATCATTCTCAACGGAGAAAAACTGAAAGCTTTTCCGTTAAGGTCAGGAACACAGCAGAGATGTCCATTATCACCACTGCTATTCAACATAGTACTAGAAGCCCTAGCCTCAGCAATCAGACAACAAAAAGAAATTAAAGGCATCCAAATCGGCAAAGAAGAAGTCAAACTATCACTCTTTGCAGCTGATATGATACTATATGTGGAAAACCCAAAAGACTCCACTCCAAAACTGCTAGAACTTGTTTAGGAATTCAGAAAGTATCAGGATATAAAATCAATGCACAGAAATAAGTTGCATTTCTCTACACGAACAACAAGACAGAAGAAAGAGAAATTAAGGAGTCCATCCCATTTACAATTGCACCCAAAACTATCGCTTCTCGGCCTTTTGGCTAAGATCAAGTGCAATTGCACCCAAAACTATAAGATACCTAGGAATAAACCTAACCAAAGAGGCTAAGAATCTATATGCAGAAAACTATAAAGTACTCATGAAAGAAATTAAGGAAGACACAAAGAAATGGAAAAATGTTCCATGCTCCTGGATTGGAAGAATAAATATTGTGAAAATTTCTATGCTACCTAAAGCAATCTACACATTTAATGCAATCCCTATCAAAATACCATCCATTTTTTTCAAAGAAATGGAACAAATAATCCTAAAATTTATATGGAACCAGAAAAGACCTCAAATAGCCAAAGGAATATTGAAAAAGAAAGCCAAAGTTGGTGGCATCACTATTCCGGACTTCAAGCTCTATTACAAAGCTGTCATCATCAAGACAGCATGGTACTGGCACAAAAACAGACACAGAGATCAATGGAACAGAATAGAGAGCCCAGAAATAGACCCTCAACTCTATGGTCAACTAATCTTCGACAAAGCAGGAAAGAATGTCCAATGGAAAAAAGATAGCCTCTTCAATAAATGGTGCTGGGAAAATTGGACGGCCACATGCAGAAAAATGAAATTGGACCACTTCTTTACACCACACACGAAAATAGACTCAGAAAGGATGAAGGACCTCAATGTGAGAAAGGAATCCATCAAAATCCTTGAAGAGAACACAGGCAGCAACCTCTTTGACCTCAGCCACAGCAACATATTCCTAGGAACATTGGCAAAGGCAAGGGAAGCAAGGGCAAAAATGAACTATTGGGATTTCATCAAGATCAAAAACTTTTGCACAGCAAAGGAAACAGTTAACAAAACCAAAAGACAACTGACAGAATGGGAGAAGATATTTGCAAATGACATATCTGATAAAGGGCTAGTATCCAAAATCTATAAGGAACTTAGCAAACTCAACACCCAAAGAACAAATAATCCAATCAAGAAATGGGCAGAGGACATGAACAGACATTTCTGCAAAGAAGACATCCAGGTGGCCAACAGACACATAAAAAGTGCTCCACATCACTTGGCATCAGGGAAATACAAATCAAAACCACAATGAGATATCACCTCACACCAGTCAGAATGGCTAAAATTAACAAGTCAGGAAATGACAGATGCTGGCGAGGATGCGGAGAAAGGGGAACCCTCCAACACTGTTGGTGGGAATGCAAGCTGGTGCAACCACTCTGGAAAACAACAGCGAGGTTCCTCAAAATGTTGAAAATAAAACTACCCTATGACCCAGCAATTGCACTACTGTTTATTTACCCTAAAGATACAAACGTAGTGATCTGAAGGGGCACGTGCACCCGAATGTTTATAGCAGCAATGTCTACAATAGCCAAACTATGGAAAGAACCTAGATGTCCATCAACACATGAATGGATAAAGAAGAGGTGGTATATATACACAATGGAATACTATGCAACCATCAAAAGAAATGAAATCTTGCCATTTGCAACAACGTGGATGGAACTAGAGCGTATCATGCTTAGTGAAATAAGTCAATCGGAGAAAGACAACTATCATATGATTTCCCTGATATGAGGACGTGGAGATGCAACATGGTGGGTTAGGGGGATAGGAGAAGAATAAATGAAACAAGATGGGATTGTGAGGGAGACAAACAATAAGTGACTCTTAATCTCACAAAACAAACTGAGGGTTACTGAGGGGGAGGTGGGGTTGGGAGAGGGGGAGGGGGGTTATGGACATTGGGGATGGTATGTGCTATGGTGAGTGCTGTGAAGTGTGTAAACCTGGCGATTCACCGACCTGTACCCCTGGGGATAAAAATATGTTATATGTTTATTAAAAAATAAGAAATAAATAAAAAATAAAAAAAAAAAATCCCTACCTGAATGGACCTTCTATTCTAGTGGGAAGAGACAGACATGAACCGTAACTATGATAACTCACATAGCATGTTGACAGATGGTAAATACAGTGGAAACTAACTAGAGAGTGGTAAAGGGGATCAAGCATGTGCGGGTGGGAGGGATGTGCAGTTTTAAATGGAATGATCCATCTTCCAGATGTGTGCTGAAGAAGGTGATGAAAGCCACCAGAGACATTGAAAATTAAGAACAAACACCTCAGGAAAACTAAAATAAATTATGGAAGACATTGTAATGTATAAGATTCTGACCTACAAACTAATTTCAGAATTATCTATTTCAATAAAAAGATGTAGTGATGCCAAAGACTGCATTATGGCTGGAAAAAATAGAATCCAACATACAGCAGTGTGAAAAATGAGCCACTTCTTTTTTTTTAATCTTATTTTATTTAAATTCAATTAATTAACATATAGTATATCATTAGTTTCAGATGTAGAGTTCAGTTTTTCATCAATTGCATAACACTCAGTGCTCATTATATCACCTGTCCTCCTTAATGCCCATCACCCAGTTATTCCATCCCCCCATCTCTTTCCCTCTAGCAATCCTCAGTTTGTTAAGAGTCTCTTGTATCCCTCTCTGATTTCATCTTATTTTATTTTTCCCTCCCTTCCCCTATGATCCTTTGTTTTGTTTCTTAAATGAGTGAAACCACATGGCAATTGTCTTCTCTGATTGTCTTATTTCACTTAGCATGATACCCTCCAGTTCCATCCATGTAATTGTCAATGGTAAGATCTCATCCTTTTTGATGGGTGAGTAACAGAAAAATGAGTCACTTCTTAATGGCTCAAAGAATGGCTTCAGTCAGGAACTTCATACTTCAGGCCAAAATTAACATCTTTATCCAAAATTGAAGAAGAGGGCTCTTTTTCTTTTCATTAAGTTTCTTTTTTTAAATTCCTTTGAAACACCACAGTATTTGGTCTACTTACATCATTTCTAATCAATCAAAGACTATTTATTGAGCTCTACAGTGTTCTCAGGCTTGTTTGTAAAGATATTCTATGAAAAACAATCCACATTGTCTGAGTTAACTATCTATTGGAATGGGACTACAAGCTTTAGAGGAAGTCATATAAAACCTAGGACCATGGAAAAACTTCATGTATGAGGCTTTGGATTTGTTCATTTTAAAATGATCTCAAGAACTTAAAAGTTATTGCTGAATTCCTTGGGTGGTAAGCTAACTACAAAAATAATTTTAAATTCGTCCATTGTATTTTCAATGGTTATAATTTTGATATGATAGATCAAAGACTCCAACCTAGCATGGTTTAAATAAGATAGATTATTATTTTCTACCAAACTATAGTCTAGCTATTCTAGGCTGACAGGATCTCTGTGCTCCACGTGGGCATTCTAAGATCCATGTGTCTGCCCCCCATGCTTGATCATTCACAAAGGCATTGTCCTTGTCTTCAAAATCATAGTCAGGTCTCTGACACATCTGTGTTCCATTTCCTACTTTGGGGGAAAAGAACCATTGTCTGGGAAAAGTAACTAGTCCTTAAGTTGGAGAAGAGATGTAAGCTGAAATTGTCACATTCTTCCCAGATATCCTTGGTTCAATGTTATTCACATGGTCATACTTATCTGCAAGAAAGACTGAGAAATGTGACCTCTATATAAATTACCACATATCCAGGAAGAAAGAGACATCTTATATTCTGCTGTGGTCTGCCCCTCTGTCCACTCAAATATCCTACACACCATTCTACCCACACATGCAACACACTGCACTTTCTCTAAAATACTCAAAGTCCCATCCAGTTACTATGACCAGATCAACAAATCTTTAGGATCCCCAAGTGATGAGCAACTTTTCCATCTGGTCCAAAGTGGCTCCTCATGGTCCAGAAGATATACACAATAAAGCAGCTTATAACAGACAAATGAATAAAGAAGATATGGTCCATATATACAATGGAATATTATGCCTGCATCAGAAAGGATGAATACCCAACTTTTGTATCAACATGGACAGGACTGGAGGAGATTATGCTGAGTGAAGTAAGTCAAGCAGAGAAAGTCAATTATATGGTTCCACTTACTTGCGGAGCATAAGGAATAACACCGAAGACATTGGATGAAGGAGAGGAGAAGTGAGTTGGGGGAAATTGGAGGGGGAGATGAACTATGAGAGACTGTGGACTCTCAGAAACAAACTGAGGGTTTTGGAGGGGAGGGAGATGGGAGGTTGGGAGAGCCTGGTGGTGGATATTAAGGAGGGCACATATTGCATGGAACACTGGATGTGGTGCATAAAAAATGAATCTTAGAACACTGAAAAAATAAAATTAAATTTTAAAAAAAGAAAACAGCTTATATATGTTATCTACATCCTTCCCAATACACACTCAATCCACAATTCTTGCCTGAGCATATCCCTTTTTTATAATGCTTTGTTGACAGCATCAGAGGGTCATTAGGAATGCATGTCTTCAAATTATGCAGATCTCTGGCACCTGAGATCATTGATACTGGCTTCCTGGGAAGTTGGGTCTGAGGGAGTGGTTAATGGCTTCTTGGAGAGGGATTTCTATGATTTTCACCTGCCTACTGGTAAGCTCTCAAGCAGTGCTGGTTTAGATCAGCAATGACAACTTTCCACCTCTTTACTTCCCTACTCCTCCCAATGGTAGGGGAAGCCTCTACTTCTTTATATTAAAATATTTCATTCTTGGATTGCTAATTGACTTTTGTTTTCCTGATCAGACCCAAACTGTTACACCATAATTCATCAAACCTAAGTCATTGTCAAATGTAAGATCCACCATTAATATATTCAACATAAAAAAAGAAAGACTATATAAGCTAAGTAAACTATGATATGGCGTTGATTGTGAAAACATTGTGATTTCAGAGAAAGAGATATTTCAATGTTTATAAAATGTGTCTCTTAGACTCAAGAAAATATGGGAGAGTAATCCCCTTGGAATTGTTTTTTAAGTGTGGGATGAAGTAGGATCTAGTTTCATGTTTTTCCACATGGATACCAGATTGTCTCAGCATTGTGGATTATAAACTATGTGCTTTCATCCCTGATCTGTAATGCTGCTTCTGTCAAATACCAAATACCCTTATATGTGAAGATATGATTCTGGGCTTTCTAGTCCATTCCACTGATTTGTCTATCTTCATACCAATACCATGCTGCCTAAGTTGCTATGTTGTCAAAAAAAAATTTTTTTTTGATGGCTGTAAACAAATCTTACGAACTTGTTCTTTTTTACAGCAATCTTGGCCTTTTGTGTACTATATAAATTTTAGACTTAGCTTGTCAGGTTACACACAAAGCCTTCTATCATTTGTCATTCAGATGGCATTGACCCTCTAAATGAATCGACCTGTCCATATAGTACTGCTTCTTCCAATTTATGAGCATAGAACATAACTCTCCATTTTTATATTATTCTTTTAATAAACTCTTTTAAGATTATTTGTAGAAGCTTGGCACAGAGTTAGTTGGATTTATTCCAAAGTGCTCCATACTTTTGATGTTTTTGTGTATGGCATCTATACTGTTCAATTCATATCTGTTGGCTTTGCAAACTCTCACCAGACTCTGAATAATGCCAGTTTTGTTTCTTCCTTCTAATCCTTGTACCTTTTATTTCTTTTCTAGTTTTATTGAACTCTCTGGAATCTCGAGTGGAGTGTCAGATGTATGGGGTGAGAGCAGACATGTTTGTCTTCTTGATCACAAAGGGAAAGAATTCAACATTTCACCATCAAGTGTGATGTTAGCTATAGTTATTTGGGAGAATAAGAATGCTACCTTCTCTTTCTTTCCTAGCTTTTTAAGAGATATTATTTAAAAATAGTTTTATCACATGTTTCATTATGTGGTAAAAAATGGCCAGCAGTATTCCAGACTACAATACCTATATCTTCGTCCCTTGTCCCTCGTCTACTAAAATGCAACATATCATCAGTTTTGTGTTATGACAGTACACCATTCCCAAGTACCTATCTCTAAATTTGTTAAGGTAAAGGCTAAACTAGTCTAACAAAGTCAACTCGTTCCCCCAGCAGTTCAAATGACATGTCTTCTTGCATACCTAGCAGCCTGATCATCTACTCTCACAGGGATCCTCTCTTCAATGTTGTCATGCACTTGAGATTCTTTTGAGTACAGTAAATCTTTCCTCCCTAAAGAAAAGAAATCAGTATAGAACTGGGTTGAGGAATTTCAATACAGAAACCATTGATGCTGCTTAAAATGGTCATGCTAGCCATATTCCTCCAAAGTCTGTTCTTCCCATGTCCTTGGCTGCCCAGTCAAAGACTGCGATTCTCAGTCTCCCTTGCAGCCACATGTTGCCATGTGACAGCTGAGCCAATGAAAGGCAAGGGAAAAGGAAGTATACAGCTTCTATGTCAGCTCCTTTTTCTAGAGAAGCTGCCTTTCCAGGACTCTGGCTCTTTTTCCTTTCCTGCAAACCTGTGAGCAGAGATGCCAGCAATCCATTTTGAATAAGCAGATAAAGATAAGGGCTAAGGGAGGAGCAGAGTAACTGGCAGAAACTTTACCTTTTCTTAAATTGCCATCTCCACTCCATTAGCATAAACATCTTTTGGAAAAGACGGAAAAGACATTTTATCATCCATCAATAAGATCTGATTTAAAAAATTAATTGCGAAGTTTCTTATTTCAGTATCTCCATTAGAAGATAATAAAATGTTCAATTATCTAGGAAAAGATGGATGGAAATAGATTTTTTAAAACCAAATCAACTGCTCACGCACTTTCTTGAATTTGACATTCTCAATCACTAACTTCAAGCCTAAGAAATATCTATTGACTATCTAAACTTCGTTCTAGCATTGTCGGAGGTACTAGGAAACAATAATCAATAAGACAACCACTGACTACATGGCAGTAAAAAATAAAAAGACACTGACACATGTTTTTCCCTCTATGTCTGTCTCCACTTTCCCCTTTGTCTCTGAAATTTGCCTAAAGGATGCAGGTACCCACGAAAGAGTGCATTTTACACTATTTGGTGGATATGGGACAGAACTCAACATCAAACTAAATCAAACCTTTGAGCTGTTTTCAAACAGATCTCACAGAATCGTTGCTGCAATACAAAGGAAAATCATCACTGTGGTGGGTTGCCCTGGTTCTTTTATTCTGAAGAAATTCGAAAATGAGAGAAGAACAGCCTACACTGTAAGAAGTCGGTTTTGCTGATCGTTATTTTAAGGAGTTGCTAATACTAAACCTTATTTGATGCTTACAGTCTAAGGAATAATATGACCTAATATTAGTACCTTATGTATTAAGTGATTCTATCCTTACACAAAAACTCCTGAGGTAGCTATTACTAATGTCCTCATTTTACCAATAAGAAAAACAGGGTTGGCAGCCATTGAGTAACTTGCTCACCCGACACAGTATTCAAATGCACAAGGCTTGGATCATTATTATATTCTCTTTTTTGAAGTCACTGTCCTGGTCTCATTCGGCTTCCCTCCAGCCTTCTCTCCCTTGGACTCACTTTCTCATCTATTTAGCATGTATTTCATAGGGTGCATTGCATGAATCAATAAGGACTGTCTTAAACTTCTTTAGAACTAAGAAGGATGTAGAGAAATTAAATAATCACTCAAGTTCTATACCTCTTTCTGTAATTTAAAGTCTTATTTTTAATGTTTGGGTGATGTTTCATTTATGCATAATTTACCTAGTTATTTTATTTAAATGGATTTAGTTACAATAAAAATATAGTAATAATTTTTAACTTGCTAGAGGACACTGACCAAGTCAAAAGAGAAGTTCTCAGTCACTTCACCAAAGAAGACATACAAATGGCTAACAGACACATGAAAAAATGTTCATCATTGTTAGCCATCAGGGAGATTCAAATCAAAACCAGTTGGAGGGGGAGATGATCCATAAGAGACTATGGACTCTGAAAAACAACCTGAGGGTTTTGGGTTTTTTTTTTTGTTTTGTTTTGTTTTTTTAAAGATTTTATTTATTTATTTGACAGAGAAAGAGATCACAAGTAGGCAGAGAGGCAGGCAGAGAGAGAGGAGGAAGCAGGCTCCCTGCAGAGCAGAGAGCCCGACGCAGGGCTCGATCCCAGGACCCTGAGATCATGACCCGAGCCGAAGACAGTGGCTTAATCCACTGAGCCACCCAGGTGCCCCAACAACCTGAGGGTTTTGAAGGGTCAGGGGGTGGGAGGTTGGGGGAGCCACGTGGTGGGTATTATGGAGGGCACGCATTGCATGAAACACTGGGTGTGGTGCAAAAACAATGAATTCTGTTACGCTGAAAAGAAAGAAGGAAAAAAAACCACATTGAGATACCACCTTACACCAGTTAGAATGGCCAAAATTAACAAGACAGTAAGCAACATGTGTGGAGAAAGGGGAGCCTTCTTACATTGTTGGTGGAAATGCAAGTTGGTGCAGCCACTTTGGAAAACAGTGTGGAGATTCCTTAAGAAATTAAAAATAGAGCCACACTATGACCCTGAAATTGCACTACTGGGTATTTACCCAAAAGATACAGATTAGTGAAAAGAAGGGCCATCTGTATCCCAGTGTTCATAGCAGCAATGGCCACAGTCACCAAACTGTGGAAAGAAAGAAGATGCCCTTCAACGGATGAATGGATAAAGAAGATATGGTCCATGTATACTATGGAGTATTATGCCTCCATCAGAAAGGATGAATACCCAACTTTTTTATCAACATGGATGGGTCTGGAGGAGATTATCCTGAGAGAAATTGGTCAAGCAGAAATAGTCAATTATCATATGGTTTCACTTACTTGTGGAGCATAAGGAATAACATGGAAGACACTGGGAGATGGAGAGGAGAAGCAAATTGGGGGAAATCAGAGGGGGAGACAAACCATGAGAGACTGTGGCCTCTGAGAAACAAACTGAGGGTTTTGGAGGAAAGGAGGGAGGGAGGTGGGGTGAGCATGGTGGTGGGTATTACGGAGGGCACGTATTGCATGGAGCATGGGGTGTGATGCATAAACAATGAATTCTGGAACACTGAAAAGAAATAAAAAAATGAAAATGAAAATGAAAAAAGAGAAGTTCTCCCTTGTTAGTTATATATTCTATAATCCAGTGTATGCAAATATCAATGAGTTACAAATGTTCTTCTGTATATTAAGAATGAGGAAAAATAGGATTTGTCATCATTTTTGAGTTTTAAGGGTACAATCCTGTAGCAGTCTGCAAACCACAAATGCAACTGTGTGTAAGGTCACATATTTTATGCATCCCAAGGATCAGTCATAAAATCAATAATCAACCAGACTAAAAATAAGATTGAATTATCTTTCTTATATCTCTATAAAATTTATATTACATCATTGTCATATAAATAGGCAATCAAAGATTACACTGCCAGAAACAGGGAGATGTCCTACAGATATGTATCAGGTTGTTCATTAATAAAACTACAGTTACCTTTCTAGCTTTGGAGAGGATTACAGTATTTATCATTTTTTTAAGTTTTAATTTGTTGTGACTTTTTTCCTCATTCTAAATAAATGTTTTTTTACATAATTTGGTTCTTTTTCTTACTGAGTACCCCCAAATTATATAACCTTTAGTCTCCATCAGAACAGTTAGATGGCGTTTTCCTCCTCTGCCTCCATACTCCTTGCACATATTACATAATTGTCATGAGTATAAAATGAAATAATGCATTTTAAAGATCTTGGAAAAGCAAAAAGTACTGTTTTATAAAAACTGTTAGTATTTAATTGCTTTGGATATGACTCATTTTCACCTAAATCTTTCACACATGGTATAGAGACTTTCATAAATGGGTTTTCATTTCTAGCTCAAAACAGAATGCGGTTTCCTATGTATAATATTCAGGTGTGAGGCATAACTGCTAAATTATGGGGTATCTCAGAAATCTAAGATATATTCTCTGCATTGAAGAGGTTTATAAATTCCTGAGGAATTTCTTCATTTGTTTGTTGATCCATACCATAAGCCAGACAATATACTGTACAGTAAGATGAGTCAGAAATAGAGCCTCCTTTGAAGACAGTCTGAGTGATGGTGTTATCCATTGAGAATGGATGTGGTTTTGGAAAAAATCCAAAAGTCATTTGGAGGTAATGGGATGGATGAGTTGAACAAACTTGAATAATCATGTTTGAGTCTATAAATACAAAATGAGTGAAATAATGAGGCTAATTTTTCTTATATGGTCCATACACTGGATCTGAATACAACTTGTGAATTATTTGTTTATAGAGGCACCTAGGTGGCTCAATTGGTTGGGTGTTCAACTCTTGATTTCAGCGCAGGTCATGATGTAAGGTCCTGAGATCAACCCCTATGTAGGGACTCCACACTGAGTGGGAAGTCTGCTTGAGGATTCTCTCTCCCTCTTCCCTGCCACTCTACCCCCTCGCATGGGCACATGCTCTCTCTTTCAAATAAATAAATAAATCTTTACAAAATAAAATGAAATATTTGCTTATAATAATCACTCATGACTTTATTGCCACATTTGTACACACTGTGATTTGGAGGCCTGCTTGTACACATGCTTTCAGTAAAGAGAAACCAATGCAGCAGTATGTTTATAAGTTTATATGTTAAACTTCTTCAAGTGTGAAATATTCACTAAAGCAAATTTTACTTAAAAAAATAAAATAAAATTGTGAATATATGTATGCACAAACAGAGGCCCTCAAAAGCACTACCTTCCCTGAGACAAAGCATCTACTTGTATTGACATAATTATTAATTGCTATGAAATAAAGTTTCATTCGTGTCTATGAAAAATAGCTGTTGGCTTGAAATTTCAGATCAACCGTCAGGATTTCTTCTGCTTTTTGAAGAAACAAATTTAACTTAGAAAGGCATATAAAAGAAACACATGTTAATCAAATGTCAAATCAATGAATTTTTTTTAATCTGCCTACTGGAGCCCAATAACATCACTAAATTTATATGCAAACCTGAACCTCCTTAAGTACCTATTCCTTTTGCATAAAATGAATTTAATTTTACTTATTATGGAAATCAGGCAAGCTTAATTCCTGCATTGCTCATCTGTAATGGATTTGTGAGTTTCTAGCCCACTCATAGCTGTAAGAAGCACAATGCTCAGAGTGACATTATCAGAACCTTGGCCAGCAAAAACACGGAAGCAGTGTCATACACCACACTGCTAGAACAATCCTTACAGTTTACCCAACTTTATAACTATACAGCAGGCCTCCCTTTGCTTCTGAAGACTTCTCAAAACACATTCTGAACACTAAGAGTCTATTCCTCAGCTGGGAGAATCTAGAACTAATCATCTTCCTTTATAATTGCTCCCTTTCACAGAGCTCCATATTTAATAAAGAAGTTGTATATATTCATCCTCTCTTTTAAGAAGCTACCTTTAAAAAATTATGTATCCTCTGCCTTGTTCCACGAAAGTTGAGAAAATTTACTAAAATCAATGTATTACAACTGGACAAGATAAACATAAAACTAAAACATCAAGGCTGGGAGGAAAAGGCAATCATGAGGGTACTAATAATGGACCTTGCAAAACATGTTAGCAAAGACTCTGCTAAGCTCACTGGGAAAAACCAAGACATTTAGTCTGTTCACAAGTCCACTATGACACCAATTTTTCAGCCAGGGATTTGGGTCACTTTTCAATTAAATAAATATATCTTTCTGAGCCCTTTCTGGGCGTTAGGGAGTGGGCTCAGCAATGGAAGATGGAAAACTTTATGATTCCCACTTTCAATTTAGTGAAGACAGACATGTTGACAGCTGGCTCCATATCAAGGATGAAAGGGAAGTATTAAGATAGGCGTGCACACAATGAATTGAGGAGGGATATCAATTCCCAGTTTGGAACCAGGAAGGGCTTTTGGAGAAGTAATAACTGAGGTGAGATTTTTAAAAGATAGAATTTTGACAAGAAGTTAAGGAAGGCCAAGAGCACTCCAGGCTATGAAAGTAGCATGACCCATTCTTGCCCATGGTGCTGTGTAATAACAACCCCTGCACCACACACTACAAACATGTCCTGATGAGCCTTCCTGCTCCCTACATTCATCCCCAAAACCAAGGCTGGAACCTCGTGCCGTACCCACCTCACCTTGCATCTTCCAACTCTTCCAGCTCTTCTTTTAATCTACACAACCTCCAGGTCATCATGTCTGTTATTGGTTTTGTTTTATTAGCTTAAACAGAGGCCGAGGCCAAGTTTTAACAATAGCTGTTAAACACTGTTAACACTGTTTAACACTGTTTAACAGTGGGCCGCAAAGCCTCCCTTTCATGGAGGGTGGGGATCTTGTCTACCATTTTGACAAGCCTCAACCACAATGACTTAACATGTGCTTTCTAGTAAAAAGTTATTTAATTAATAAATGTTAGCAATTTTTGTACTTATAAAAATATGATTTGTTATCTATTAAAAACCTACAACATTGATATATATATGTATTTATAATTTTAAATGTTTATTTACTTACATATTTGTTTAGCAACTATGAACTAATTGTTAATTTAGATAAGTTAACATTAAATAAGATAATAAATTAAAGTTACCTAATAATATCCTCCTTTTCAAATTGTTCTCCAAACTATAGTAAGGAATAATTTGGTGATGTTGCAACCCAAACAAAGCCTTCTTTTGTGTCCCTCCCCCCACTTGGGTGATACCCCAAACTTAGCCTAGTTCAGAAAGTTCCGCCTCATCTCCCTGTGCTTAGCAGCCGTGCCCTGGAACCCGTCATCTTACGGTCATGCTTTACACTGCAGTTCTCAAGTGCCACAAACCCATATCTTTTACTTCCAGGTCTCTTATTCTTTTAGAGACTGTTCACATCGTCTGAAATCTCCTACCATATGACCTTCCAGATTAAAGCCCTTTTCCATCCTTTTACTGAAAAAATACAGAAAGAGAGGTGGTAAGAGGTTAATTTTTAAGATAATCATTAGAAGGCAACTCTCTCTAGGAAGAGGAGGCAACCAAACATAATTTTGATGACAATCATTTGATGCTCAGGTCTGAATTCCTCCCAGGGCATCTGCTTAGAGGGATCCACAGAGAAAGCAACCTTCAAGAGACACCTGAAAGGCAAGCCCAAAGCAGGCGTATACTGTTTTCTGCCACACTGGAACAAAGCAAGGTTGAGGTTGCCAGAGTTAGAAAGCCCTGAGAAGTTCAAAGGCCATGCCTTGGTGAGCAGGAGTTTGATGAGCTGAGTCTCTGAGGGGCAGAGGCAAGGTTTGCAATTACAGTTGAGCAGTGACCTAAACAGCGGTGAGGCCCAGCCCTGCAGCCCAGGAGAAGCTTCCTTATACTGCCCTGTCCCTGATTCCATCCACCCCACAACTTTCATTACTTGGCTACCCTGCCACTCCTTCTTCATATTTCAGCTTACCCCCCACTCTCCAGTATCTAGAGACCACCCCAGTAGCAAGTTCACAACATTTTCTGTGTTCCTCGCCAAGGTGTTAAATCTTGTATCACCAAGGAATGCTCCCAAACCAACGTACCCTCCACAATTCAAGCATCTCAGAACCCATTCATACACTCCTGACTCCTGCCAATGTGTGTTGTGCTGCATCACATTTGAGGTATTCTCTTTCCTCCTTTATCAGGCCCAGAACATCCTGCTGAGTGGTGTTGAGACTTAATTCTGGGTACAGGCCCTGTGGTCAGGAGGAGACACAAGATCCCAAGGGGGTCTCTGCATCACCTTCAACAAAGGACGAGTGTAGCTATTAATAGAGGAGAGGATGGTTCAGGCTCAGAGAATTCAGAGAAATCTGGGAACTCAAGATTTGGGCATCAGACAAATGGTATTTATTCCCAGGATGCATGGGTGGCTCAATATTCACAAATCAATCAGTGTGATACATCACACCAATAAGAGAAAGGATAAAAACCATAATTTCATTTCAATAGATGCAGAAAAATCATTTGACAAAGTACAACACCCATTCATGACCAAAACCCTCAGCAAAGTAGGTTTGGAGAGAATATACCTTCAACAAAACAAAGGCCATATATGAAAAACCTACAGCTAACGTCATACTCAATAATGAAAAACTGAGAGCTTTTACCCTAAGGTCAGGACCAACACAAGAGTGTTCACTCTCACCACTTTTATTCAAATAGTAGTAGAAGTCCTAGCCACAGCAGTCAGAGAAGAAAAAGGAATAAAAGTCATGCAAATTGGTAAGGAAGAAGTAAATTTCACTATTTGCAGATGACATGACAATAGTATATACAGAAAACTCTGAAGACCTGACCATAAAACTACTAAAACTGATAAATGAATTCAGTAAAGTTGCAGGATAAAAAACCAATGTACAGAAATCCATAATATTTCTGTACATTAATAATGAAGATGCAGAAAAGGGAATTGTACCCTTTGACCACCTTTCTCCAGTTTCTATAAGTTTATTTTTCTTTGTTTTGAGATTCCAAATGTAAGTAAGATCATACAGTATTTGTCTTTCTCTGACTTATTTCACATAGTACAATGCCTTCAAGGTCTAACATTTTGTTGCAAATGGTAGGATTTCCTTACTTTTTATGGCTAAATAATATTTCATTGCATATACATGTCACAACTTATTTATTCCTTTATCCCTTGATAAAGGGATATTGCAGATAGTGCTGCTATGAACGTGGAGGTGATGGGCATCTTTTTGGGTTAGTGGGTTTGTTTGTTTTTTTACCCCCTTTGAATATATACCCAAAAGTAGATTGCTGGATCATACGGTAGTTCTGGGGTTTTTTTTAAAGATTTTATTTATTTGTCTGTTTATTTATTTGAGGGAAAGAGAGCATGAGAGAGAGCATGAGAGGGGAAAGGTCAGAAGGAGAAGCAGATTCCCCAGGGAGCTGGGAACACAATGCAGGACTCGATCCCGGGAGTCTGGGTTCACGACCCAAGACAAAGGCAGTCATCCAACCAACTGAGCCACCCAGACACCCATTAGTTCTATTTTTAATATTTTGAGCCTCCTCAGTACTGTTTTCTTTAGTAATTATACCAATTTACAATTCTACCACAGTGCCCAAGTGTTCTCTTTTCTCCACATCTATATCAGGCAAATGGAAAAGCAGGTATAGGTCAGACAATGACAATGGAGTTTAGACCTGAGTTGGCCATGGAAGCTTTGGGACAAGACTGATAAAATCAGAACTGAGAGTTCAGAAGATGATTACAGCGCTGTTCATCACTTCAACATTTATCCAACTAATAGTTATTAAGAAACACCAGTGTATTGTTCCAGATATTATCTATGCTTGGGTCCTTGTCCCCAAGGAAATAGGCAATAAACAGGAACAGGTGCTGACGATATGTAGTGATAAACTTTGCTGTGGGAGGAAGTCATCAATACAGAGCTCAGGCTGAAGGCTACTGTAATGGTCCAGGCAACACACCCACACACCCACCCACACACACACACACACACACACACACACACACAGACCAGAAAAACAAAACAAAAAAACTTAGATAAGACGCTAAGGAAGGTCAATGGCAGGTGGACAGGATAGAAATAAAGGACGAGGGGCGCCTGGGTGGCTCAGTGAGTTAAAGTCTCTGCCTTCAGCTCAGGTCATGATCCCAGGGTCCTGGGATTGAGCCCTGCATCGGGCTCTCTGCTGAGCAGAGAGCTTCCCTCTGCTTCCCTCTCTCTTTCTCTCTCTCTACCTTCTTGTGATCTCTGTCTGTCAAATAAATAAATAAAATATTTTTTAAAATAAATAAATAAAGGATGACACATCTGGAAGCCAAAGAGGAAGACTATGTGACTGATGGGAATAAGAGAGTCAGTACTTTAGGAAATAAGAGACATGGTTAGTTGGATTACAGATATGTCAAACTTTAGATTTCCACGGGATATCTGGAGGGATAGTATGAAGAAAAAGAAAAATCTAAATAATAAAAATAAAGCATATGGTAACACTCTTATATTTGGGAAGGAAGAGAAGAACCTAATCAGGTCACTTCATCTCACTGTAGCTCAACTTCCCTGCACTGCTAACATCACAGAGTTTGAAGGAGGATTAAAAAAAATAGTATGTGTGAGGGGTGCCTACATGGTTCAGTCGGTTGAGCATCTGCCTTCAGCTCAGGTCATGATCTCAGGGTCCTGGGATCGAACCCCACATCGTCAGGCTCCCTGTTCAGCAGGGAGACTGCTTCTCCCTCTGCCCCTGCACTCACTTGCTCTCTCGCTCTCTCTCGTAGGTGCTCTCTCTCTCTAATAAATAAAATCTTAAAATATATAATATATGTGAAGACACTTTATAAATCACATTAGAAGAAAGCTTTCTAAGAAATAGCCTTGAGGTGCCTGGGTGGCCCAGTCAGTAAAGTCTCAGACTCTCGATTTTGGCTGCGGTTGTATTCTCAGGGTCTGGATCAAGCCGCTCGACAGGCTCCATGCTCAGGACGGGGTCTGCCCTCTGCTCCTTTGCCCACTCGCATGCTTTCCCTCTCTCTCCCCCTCATTAAAATTAATTAATATTAAAAAAGAAGAAGAAGAAGAAATGGCTTCAAATACTACAGGAAAGTCAAAGCAAGTGAGGATCTGGCAAAGGCCTCCCCGGATGCTGCCGTTTGGTGGTCAAAAACCAGGTGCGGTACAAAGAGAGTAAAAGTGACCTCTCCTCTGGAGGCCCAAAGATAAAGTGAGAAGACAAACAATGATGTGCCCCATCGATGTCTCTGAAAAACAAACATTTTAAACATCAGATTGAAAGAAATCTTTAAAATGCTTTTTTGCCAAACATTAATCTTTTTTCTTTAAACTCAAGTTCAGAAACTGTTTTTTTCGCTTTTGTATCCCCAGCACACAGCACGGTGCCTCACCCCTGAGAGGCAGTCAGTTAAGTTTCAACTGATGAAATGCACAAGGAATGGTGATCCCCACTGGGCTCCTTCCCCAATATCTCATTCCTTCTGCCTTCTCCTCTGTCCCTCGGTCCTAGTAGCTCTTTCCAGCTCTTCCGGCAAACAAATCACAGCAGGTGGTCATTTATGCTTTTAGGTTATGTGGGCCCTCCAAGCACTGGGAGTGCAATGAACATTACACATGTGGTCAGCGGAGATTGACTTAAGAGAACACACATTCTTTCAGTCTTTTTTTATTTAAAATATATATATAATATATATATGTATATATGTGCGTATATATACACATATGTACGCATATATACACACATATATACACATATACATATGTATATGCATATATATATACTATGTATAATTACCCTTCTCCAAAGAATATAGACTAGGAATCAAGCAAGCGCATTTGCAACTTTCTCCCTCCAAAACGCTCTTGAAATCCTTACCAAGCGGAGGGCTGACGCCGCCGGGTCCAGGCTCTGTCCTCATACACGGGAGGATGTTGCCCCCTGCAGGAAAGGTTAGGTAAAAAACTGTTATCGAAAGATCACATCCGGAAAGGGTCATTACTTTTGCTGGCGAGGAATCATCGGCCTGACAAGGGCTTCTGAAAAAAGGCAACTCGGAAACAGTGGCCTCTGAAGTGCAGTATTTGGGGAACTTTCGGCAAATCTAGGTAAAGGGGAAAGGCTCGTTGTTTTCTCCTTGCCCCGCGCCTCCAACGAAAAGCAGCGTGAAGCAGGAAATGTCCTCTCTCGGCATCGAGAAGAACGGACAGAAGCCGTTCTAGATAACTCCCGGGAAAGGATTGAACACGGGAGACCGAGTGCTCACACGATTTGCTAGACAGAGGTCGAAGTCAGGAGCCATCTCCCGACAGCTGAGATTCCGAATCACTCCCCTGAGCCGCCCTCAGCCACGGGGCAGGTGCGGGTGCTACTATGAGCACAGCCACCGCCTCACCCCTGCAAAGCGGATCACGACAGCGGCCTCTGCCGCTAGAAACACCCATATCTCCCCCAGTGCTTCTCCCCAGCACGCCAAACGGTAGGAGGTCAGCCTCTACGTCACTCCCACACCCCAGAGCTCCTGTGGGTACAGCTCCGTAGCAGAATCAAGTCCGGAACTTCAGCTGCAGAAGAGCCTGGAAAAAGCAGTTTCGAGCTTCCACCCCTTAGGACACCAGAGAGAATACAGCAGCACCCAAAAGAAGCTAATTGCCAGTCTCCCGTACCCAGCATGCCACCTCATCTCACCAGGGAGAAAAGCTTCCTCTGGGTTCTTCCCTCTTCCCCAACTGGTACATCCAGTCACTTCCAGGTATCTTCTGGGTACACCTTCCGCAACCCCCCCCCCCCCCCCCACCCAACCCTGTCACATATAGATAGCCCTGCTGTTGTCGTCTATCGCCTGGGTTCCTGGAATGGCTTCCTAACCCAGCTGTCCTCCTCAAGGCCTTAACCATCGCCAGTCTGCCTTTCTGGAATGGGAATGATCATTCTTTTCTCCATTTCAGGCCCTTTGGTACCTGGTTTCTCAGGAGCCACAGGATAAAGCAGGAGCGCCTCAACATGGCTTACAAGGCCCTTCGTGCCCTGACACCCACCTTCCTCTCCAGGCTTACACTGGGCTCCCTCCTCATTCTCATCCCTCTGCCCACCCTGCGATGTGTGCTCCCAACGACTCCAAACTTCTTCCCTCAGCATGCTATGGTGCCTCGCAATGCCATCTTTACATGTATCATTTTTCTAACTGGAAACCCCCCTTCTCTGCTTAGAGAACGATTTTTCCTAATTCACACACCGTATTTTCCTGATGTGGTGTCCAAGATCATTAATCACTATTAATGATCTATTTCCATGGTTCTATTGGGGTATTTAAAAGGCCCGGGAGTAGACAACCTGAGGGTTTTGAAGGGTCAGGGGTGGGAGGTTGGGGCAACCTGAGGGTTTTGAAGGGTCAGGGGTGGGAGGTTGGGGGAACAGGTGGTGGGTAATGGGGAGGGCACGTTTTGCATGGAGCACTGGGTGTTGTGCAAAAAGAATGAATACTGTTACGCTGAAAAAATAAATAAAATGGAAAAAAAAATGAAAAAGAAAAAAAAAAAAAAGGCCCAGGAGTAGATACTCAAGTGGGATTGGCTTAAGAGACCCTAGGCAGCCAATTCAAGGATCAAAGATCCTTCCGTGGATGACAGTTTGGTTTGCTTTTCTCTCCAGTGTTGTCTGAAAGTTGCCTTTTAAGAATTACCTATTGTTGAAGAACATTCTACGGAGCCCTTTTGTAATGAGTACCTAATTGCCTAATCAGAGCTGAGGTATTTCACCTTAACATTTGTGCTATACAGAATTTTGTGCAATCCTGATGATCACCTTATTTATTGAGGACTGGATATTGGTGTGGAGACTAATGGTTCTCAGTCATATATCTGTTATCAAACAATCTAGAAGCTTCCACCTAGAGAGAGTTTTACATATCAGCTCCAAAAGAAGACAAAGTATGCTCATCCAATACTAATTACAACAGGAATAAGTAGGCATAAAATATATATCTGCTAAAGGAGTGAATATAAGGAGTCTACATGTTGAATACATGAGATCATCAATGATGAACTCTTAAATTAGGGGTGAGAGAGGATACCATTTCTACTTGATAGAAACAGCAGTGCTACTGTTCCTGTCTGAGAGAGGCTTCTGTTGCTGATTTTGGAATGTCTGTATCATGGTATTAAAGGTCACTGTGTTTAAATATGGAGAGACATTTAGGTTATATAAACACCTTTTTAAACTTTATGTTGGCCTGAATTAACTTATGACATATTAAACAGAAGAATCCTCCTGTCTCCGGAAACTTTGCTTTTCCAAGGCTGCTTGTACATACCAGAATTTTTTTTTTTTTTTTTTTTTTTTTTTTTTTTTTTTTTTTTTTAGTATTTTCACTGTTGGGATGGGCTTCCTTGTTGGCTCATCCTTTGACCCTCTACTTTTTTTTTTTTTCCTATGTAGTTTTCCAGACCCCCTCAACACACCTCTGCTCTCCACAAAGTGTTGCATCAAGAGCTCAAAAAATAACTGTCCTGGAATTCATTGCCCGTATTTATTTTTACTGACAGCTATTTTGCAAATTGTGTAGTGTTCTCTCGTCATGCTGAACGTGTGGATCATATGTGGTCTTATTTGCTTTTGTTATTGTTCTGGATAGTTTCTAGAAAATGTGTAAAGAGATTTGGATTTGGGTGACTTCCATTATCCTTAGAATACTAGGTTCCCATTTTTTTCCCCTTGGCCAACCGATTTTAGAAACAGTAAGGATCGGCAGCACAGCAAGAATACTTTGGACTGTCGTACACCATTTCTGCTTGACAGCAGTGCTACTGCACATGTTCAGCTTTATGAACTTGGTGATCAAGTAACAACCCAATTCATAATAGTCTCTAACAGCAGTTTCTCAGAAAGGCAAATTACTGGTTTCAGAGAACCCAGCTTTGTTCCCTATCTGAGGGGTCTTCTTCAGTATGTTCTTCCTACCAGAGATTATAAACGTGATATATTTCATAGTGACATATTTGAAGTACACTGGACCCATTGAGTCAAAAGCAGTGGAGTGCACAGCTGCTTGCATTATTGCATCGCATTGCATTGCTTTTACCACCTGGGTGTATTTTACCCTGGATCCCTACTCAAAACCTAACTTCTGGTCAATCAGTCATCAATGATCAGTGTAGCTTTTCCTACTGTCCTTGTGTTCAGACCATGGTTTCTTAGAGATCTTTTGTTTCTGAAAACATATGTATTTTTACTTAAAAAAAATATAGTTGATAGATTAGACAGAGACATAGGTAAGATAGATAATCACACTGTGTCTGGAGTAAAGGGAACTTTTAAACTGTAATCTTACCTGCTTCCTCATAATCACTTAATTTTTTGTATAGTCTTCCATTGGCTGGTATGCAAATATAAGCACAAATGTCTTCTTCCTTATTCCAAAATACAGCATATTGCACACATACTTCTGAACCTTGCTCTTTTTCACTTAACATTATCTCTCTATATATTAGGAATAAAGAGTGTCTCTTTTTTTACTTCTTAATATGCACCAATAAATGTATCATTTTAATCGGTCCCATGATGATGGGTATTGGGCTATAAAAAAATGCTTCAATGAATCACCAAAATATTAGGATTGCAGGTCAAAAGATTGAAGTATTTTTAATTTTTGACAACTGCTGCCAAATTGTTCTTTATAATGAATTATACCAATTTATAATCTCAGCAGTAAAATGAGAATGCTTCTTTAAAATCTTACCAAAACTTTATCAAACCTTTGAATTTCTTCAAATCTGAACTTTTAGTTTGCACTTCTGAGATAAAGTATCTTTTTACACATTTAAGGGCCATCTGTCATCTGCCTATTTTATCCATTTTTCTAGAGTGGATGGTATTTCTTTTAAAGAGTTTTGAGGGAGAGAGAGCGCAAGTGAAGAGAGGGGGACAAGCAGACTCTGAGTGTGCAGCCCAACATGTGGGCTAGACCCCACAACCTTGAGCTCATGACCTGAGCAGAAATCAAGTCAGATGCTTAACCAACTGAGCAACCTAGGTGCCCCTTGAGTGGATGGTCTTTTATTTTAAAATTTTAGAATTTAGCCTTTTGTAAAAATAACTTGAGATTCTTGCTCAAGTTCATCTTTGTCCTTTGACATATGGTACTTTCTTGCCATGCATGTTCTTTTTAAATTGGACTTAACAACCTTTTCTATAATGGCTACAAGATGTTAAGTCATAGTTAGACAACTCTTTCCCACTGTAACACTGTAAAAGATTTAAACTAGAGAAATAAGGTTAAGCTTTCTGCATAGTCTTCTGATCTGTTTAGAAGGGATTTTATGCAAAACAGATCATCACTACATAATAGGACTACTCCACATCTCAGCCATGGTCCCTTGCACAAAGTTGCACAGAGAATCTGATAAAGGACTGTTTTAACAACTGTTTCCCTGACCCATGAGCTATATCAAATAGCTAAGAGGCTTTTATCCATAATAGTTTGTGATGAACTAACTAGGGAAGCCCTTATTTGAATCAAAGGCTTTATAAACCTATAAGAATTAAAGCAACGAGTAATTAGTATCTATGTTCACAAACCAAATGAAATTTCATGTGCAGCATGAACAAAATTAATTGCTCATCTATAATATATAAACAGACAGTGTTTGACATGTACTGATGTCTAGATTTCTGCCTGAAGGGAGAGGAGATGAGACTTGTACAAATAGTATATGATTTATATAATTATATCCAAATAATATCAGCTACCATTTGAGTGCCTTCTACTTGACAGGTGTTTTTAACATTAGAAGGTGTGTATCACCATTTTACAAACGTTAAAGTATGGGCCAGACAGACCAAAAAAACTGTCTCCAAGTTCAAAGAACTGTTACAGAAGTGGTAATCTAATATGATAGCCAATGCTTACATATTTTCCATCATATTAGTGTGGATCTCCAAATACACTGTGTGGTTGGTAAGCTCTCTCAATGTGGGTTTGTTTGTTTGTTTAATGAAAATGCTTGGGAACTTGTAACTGTGATTATTGGGCCATTACAAACACTCCTATGAAAAACTATATTAATATGTTTTCTTTTCGTTTGGAAAGAGTCACCTCCATATCGCCAGGTTATTAGCACAGTAGCTGACTAAATAAACACTCTATGTGTTTGCCAAAAGAGCGATATGAAAATGTAAGTCATGGTATTTAAACTGCAAAAGCTATATAATCTATGTCAGGAAAAAAAAATTTTGGTGTAGTATAATATCTATGCTCATTTAAATTAGAAAATCTAAGTCAGTAACCTGGAAAGTTAAATACTGCATATGGTTATATGAAATGAGCATTCCATAGAGGGTGAAAAAAAATGAGACTACAGTTGACCCTTGAACAAACAAACATGGGGGTTAGGGGTACCAACTGCCCCATCTCAATCCCCGTGTAGGCAAAAATCCACATTTAACCTTAGACTCCCCCAAAACTTAACTTACTCAGAGTCTGTTGATCTGAAACCTTACCAGTGACATAAACATTCTATTAACACATATTTTGTATGTTATATGTATTATATACTCTATTCTTACACTAAAGCTAGGGAGAACACATTATTAAGAAAATCATAAGGAAATATATTACAATACTGTACGGTATAAAAAAATCCTTGTATAAGTGAATCCACCCAGTTGTTCAAGGGTCAACTGTAATTTACTCTCCATTTAACTTCTGCTAGAAACTTAAGCTAGAAGAAATATTTGCAACCATTTCATATTCTGTGTATGCAAATCCCATGTCCTAAGCGCCTACATAATGAGTTAATCAACAAAGTTAATGTATGGTATCTAAGGCTGGAAAAATTTTTGTCCCTGATTATCAATTATGTAAACCATCATTAGAAAATTCATTATAAATGTATATTACCAAATCATTAAACAGCCAAAATGACAGGATTCACTAAGTATTCATAAGTAAAAGAAGAAAACTTCACTGGCTTCACCAATAAAATATTTCTTTTGGCTCCTGAAAAGTATTTTGGTTACTATGTTTCACAAAACTAACGCTTTTTTTGGTCTGCAATATCCTCTGCTTTGGTCCCATGAAGTAACTTAGCCCATGAAAAGGTCAAGATGATGTGAGAGCTAACTTTTTTGTGTATACTAATAAACAAAAATAAAACACATACATACTAGAAGCATCACATATTTAATGTCAAAGAATTTGAATTCACGTACAAAAATTAAACAACACATGATTTCAACATTAAAAAACCGTAACACTTATTAGTCAAACAACTATACAGTGAATATCAAAAACACAAAAGAAGTATAACTATAAAAACCTGAAATACATTAACAGCAAAATTAAAATTTATTTCTATAACAGGTAATTAACTAATATATTTATAGTTATTTTCAAGGACCACAACGGTAGACTGCTTTTCCTTTAGTACTGCATAAAATTTGTATCTTAATTTTTGCCCTTCATTTCTTTTTACATAATAGTTAGCTGCTTCTGGTTATATAACTGTTACAATCTCTAATACAGATAGTGATCCTTGGTAATCAAATCTAGTGTAACCATTGTCTGCAAGTGCTTAAATATTTGTGAAATGCTATTTGGCAAAGTTATTATGCAAAAAGTTAACATAAACTATTGGGTTCCACTGCCCACTCAGGAATTAGAAGTATTTAAAATCCCAAAAGTTTAAAAAGAAGAGTAGTTTGCTATACCTTTATCAAGAGAAACCACTGAGTAACTTTTTAAACTTAGCATTTTTACAAGTTCTGCAATTGTAGGTTATTCTGAATTATGGTTAATGTTTACTACGTTGAAATAAATATATATTTATCATTTTAAAACCAAATGTGCAAACCCGATTCTAAAATAAAACAGTATTTTAATTTGCATGCTTTACAAAGAAACTTTCATACTCATGTTTACAATATCTTCTTCAAAAGAATGAGGCCTGATTGGAGATAAACAGTCGCTGTCCAACACGGCTGCCATTAGCAAGTGATATTGTTGGTGACAAGGGATAGCTTGGATAAGAATAAGGCCTTGAAGTATAAGGAACCACGCTGGGAGTCCCAGAAGAGAAAGTAGCACTAACAGGGGAAAGACTATTTATTGAGCTGCGACGAAAATTGTAGTCTGTAAATAAATACATGAATAATTATGCTGCACATCTTTATGGATACAAATTTAATTCAAAGAGACAAAGCATTAAAACTATAATCACAGTTTAACATAATGTTCTAACATTCAAAATCCTGCTAATACTTTTTTTTTTTTGCTGGTAAAGACTGTTTTGACATTCAGAGCATTGCAAATTCTAATGGTTTTTTTACTAGAAGTTTCTTTCACTGACACAAGTTTCTTTCACTGACACAAAACTTCAGAGATCTTACTAGAATGCATTCTTGGATATCTTTTACTTGCATATCTATTCATTGTTTTGTGAGTTTGATCACAAAAAAAGAGAACCTCTGATTTCCCTTGTTCTACAATGCAGCTCCTTTTAAATTTGGTTCTGATGCTAAGGGGTAGTCCATGAAGAAAAGATTAAAAACCAGCGAATTCATATTTGCTTATTTTTTTTGAAACTGTATTTGGCATCAAACCAGCAAAAACATTCTCCCCTGGACTGCAAAAACATTTGGTGTAAACTAACTGTCCAATATTTCATTACTTAAATACTAATATAAACTTCTGTATAACTCAATATACCAATTTAACATTAGCGTTCCTACTTGTACCATAAAACAGTAAAATGAATCATGTTTATAAAATAAACTTCAAGAAACCATTATCAACTTATAGTATAGAAAAATCCAAAAATTAAAACCAAATTATTTTTTAAAAACCAGTTATATTTGAAGTATTACTATTCCACAATAAACATTCATCTTATGCACCAATAATTTCCTGCTTCATTGTTATGTTTATATGTGTGTATGAATATTAAAGACCAAATTTGTAAATCCTGTACTTTCCAAAAACTCAACTATGTTCTTTAGGGTAGAATAAGCCAAGGGCCTAACAATGACTATAAAATGATTATTTATAAAAGTTATGGTGCTTCTAGGAATGAAAAAAAAGGTATTAGGTAATCTAATGCACAAGTCAAGTTGTTTCTATATTTTCCTGGTCTTATAGATGAGGCTAAAACATATAAGCATTAACTTAATGTTGTCATGGGACTTAATATTTAGCCAACAGGAATGTGATCAACTGCAGGAGAATAAGCTCAAGCAACATCAGTAAGGACCTAGTTAAGAAAAAAAAAATGGAAAAAATAAAAATCAGTTAAATATAAGTTTAATTTCTAACACTATAAAACTCTAACTTGATTAATTTTATAATCTTATTTTTATTAGTGGTACCATAAAATCAATAAAAGCAGTCTGTTTCAAGAAGACAAATACATTTAAAATATCCAGTTCAAAATATTTTCAGTATTTTGAAGTTGGATAAGGAATTACTTTGATACCATTTGCTTTTCTAATATCCAAAGTAGGATAAATAGGTATCACAGAATTATTTTTCTTAAAGGAGCCACTGTGCCTAAAGGGTATGGTATTTAGTATTAACAAAAATCTTAGTGCTTCCATAATTCAAATTAATTGTTTAAAAGAATTTGATTCTCTCCCCCTAAAGAATATTACACAAATATAGTCAATTACTTATTAGACAGGCATCTATGATACAACTAGCTCTTTCAATTTTTAACAATGTGGCCATAGATAATTTAAAGAGCAGATCTTTAACTAGTTATACTTCTGTAGGTGGGGAAAATGTAGTTTTCAGAGAAATCACTTTCACTTTGGGTTACACCCATGCAACAGTTAATGCAGGCTGTTTATTGAATTGTAGATAAAAGAGACATCTTCAGAGAATGATTTCACAAAGAAAATAGGCAGACAACAGGCCACTGGCTTAGTACTTCAGTCTGAAAATGGGCATTTTATATAGTCTCCTACTGTAAACCTTTAATTTAAAAATACACTAATCAACTGTTGTCTTCTCACATTTCTAAGGAAACTAAATTGAAATACAAAATTTGACCTCATTCATACAGGATAAATCAAGAGAAAAAAATGTCCCCCGAATACTACGAAGATTAGGAAATGAAAAGCTTCAATGTTCATAAGATTTTACAAGCATTTCAAAAGTAAATTTTATTACAAGAATCTAAATATATTCAGAAAAAATCTGGGTAATCAGAAAATACAATACATATCAAACTTAAGATAGTAACTACTGACATAAACCTAGATGAATCATGTTTTCCTTAGATCTAACATACAATATATATCACAGAAAATAAAAATCAGGAAGCATCACTGATTTTTATGAAATAAATTAGGTCAATCAGAATTCCTAGCATATACTTACTTGCCCACCCCTGGTTTTTCTTCCCAATGAATATTCTTAGCTCTTCAATCCCACTGTTTCTGTCTCAGACTTGGATCTGTCCTCCCCTTTTCCCTTCTTAAGGGAATGATAGAGCCAATTTCAGAATTTAAGTTTTGCACTAAGAATTATTCAACTGTCTTAATACTTTCTAAATTGAGGTATAATTTATATACAGTGAAATGCATATATCCTATGTGCCCATTTCAGTGAGTTCTGATAACTCTATAAACCTATGCAACCAACACCTAAAACAAGATATAAAACATATCCATCAATCCAGAAGTTCCTTGTGTTCCTTTCCAGTTAATAGCCCTTCTGCGGGAGGCAACCACTTTCTGATTTCTCACTATAGCTTAGATTTCTGTTCTTAGACTTCATACAAAATGTATTTTTTAAGAAATCTTAAGTCTAGCTTCTTTCTCTCAATATAATTTCTAAGATTCACTATGCTGTGTATGTCACTTTACTCCTTTTTATTGTTCAGCAGTATTCTGTTGTATGTATACACTATAACATTTTTTTTTTTAAGATTTTATTTATTTATTTGACAGAGAGAGATCACAAGTAGACAGAGAGGCAGGCAGAGAGAGAGAGAGAGGGAAGCAGGCTCGCTGCTGAGCAGAGAGCCCGATGCGGGACTCGATCCCAGGACCCTGAGATCATGACCTGAGCCGAAGGCAGTGGCTTAACCCACTGAGCCACCCAGGCGCCCTCTCAATATAATTTCTAAGATTCACTATGCTGTGTATGTCACTTTACTCCTTTTTATTGTTCAGCAGTATTCTGTTGTATGTATACACTATAACATTTTTTATCCATTTACCTGACAGATAAATATTTGTTCCTAAATTTCAACTATTATGAATAAAGCTGTTATGAATATTCTCATACGAGTCTTTTTGTGGATATGTTTTCATTTCTTTTGGGTAAATAACTAGGAGTGGAACTGCTGGGTCATTGGGCAGACAGATACTGCTCAGCAGTTCTCCAATGTGACCATTTTACATTCATACCAGTAAAATACAAGAGCTCTGTTCTACATCCTCACCAACATTTAGTGTTGCCAGTGTTTTGAATCATAACTATCCCAGTATGTAAAATGGAATCTCATTTTGGTTTTAATTTGGATTTCCTCATGACTAATCCCTCATAACTAATTATGTGTTTAGTTGCCCATTTGAACATGTTCTTTAGTAAAGTATGTATTCAAGTCTTTTGATCTATTGTTATTGGTTTGACTTTTTATAGTTTATATTAATAAAAATTTTTAACTAATCAAATTCTCTAATTCAAAATCATAAACCAGGGATAGGTTGGCCCTCAGAAGTCTCTAATTCCAACCACCTTTCACTGAAGAAAGACACAGACCAAAGATGGTTGATTAAGTGACTGTTGGCTACTCCCACAGTCAAATGAAGAAAAACGAGTTAAAAATTAGGTCTCCTAATTCCTAGGAAAGTATTATTTCTACTTGCCCAGCTTTTTCACTCTGTAAGTCTTCTCAAAACTGGACTGGGGAAAGTGGTTGTTAGAGTTGTCTAAGAGGTTGTTAGACAGAGGATAGAAATACAGTAGATAGTGCTCTCAGCTACCTGGCTGCTGCTTGCACCCACCCACCTCCACATTTCCCATTCAAACCACACAGCTCTGCATTCCTGTTTTATATGCTAAATGCTATCTAAGAATCTCATTAGAAGAAAAGGCCCTTTGCAAAAATAAATAAATAAATAAACAGACTTTGCTCTAATGTAATGATTAGAGACAGCATTTTGAGCAAATTGCCTACAATTTCATATTTATATCTGGAAAGAAAACATGTCCATAGAGTAACTTTGATGTATACTGCAAACAGGCTTAACCTTAAGTGCCAATTCTAATCAAGCAGTAATGGCTAAAAGGACCCCCAATTCCCAACCATTTGGAAGCTGTAGCTAGACTGAGTGGGAAAGTGAACAGTTAACTGCTGTGCCACTGACGTGGGAGCAAGTGCAGAGACTGGCAGCACTTTCACCACCTTTTTGTCAGTCCCACTTTTGTGTTAACTCAGTCTACTACCTTTCTCTGACCAACACAAGAGATAAACCACCACCAAGATGCTTCTCAATGAAAATTTAAGCAATGGATGTACACTGCTGCTTACTCCATTTGTCTCATTTGTTTGTATCTAACTCTCTTATACATCTTGACCAAACACCATGGGTTCTTGAACTGCTTCTCTGCTTCATATAAAAGAGGGAGGAAACCCTTAATGGAGACCTTACACTGAGTTTGGTCAAAGTGTCTTCCTACACTTATTTTGGCCATCTTTTTCTTCTGGTTTGTTTCTGACCATACTCTTTAACTTTCCATTAGTAAGTACATTCCTCATAATTCTTCTCCTTGTTAACTATTTTTCCTCTTCTCCTTAACTATTTAAGCTCTACCTTCAAGTCCACTCCCTTTTTGATGTACCTTTTTTAAGTGTACAATTCAGTGGTTTTTAATAGATTCACAAAGTTGTGTAACCTGAAACACTACCCAGAATATTTTCATCACCCTAAACAGAAACTCTGCACCTTTTAGCAGTCACTCCTTTCTTTCCTCTCCCCCAGCTCCAGCAACCACTAATTTTTCTGTTTCTTTGATTTGCCTGTTCTAGATTTTTAATAAAAATGGAATCATACAATTTATGTTGTCTTTTTAAACTAGCTCCTTAACATTTGTTTCTAATGTTCACCCATGTTGTAGTATATATCAGAACGTCATTCCTCTTTGGATCCCTTGCATGAATACACCACATTTTGTTTATCTACTCATCAGTCAATGATATTCAGGTTATTTCTATCTGTTGGCTATTATGAATAATGCTGCTAAGGAATAATATGTACAAAATTTCATGTGGACATATGCTTTCGATTCTCTGGAGTAAATAACTAGAAATCAACATGCTGGGTCATAAGGTAATTTTATGTTTAACTTTAGAGGGAACTATACTGTTTTCTAAGACAGCTATACTGTTTTGCCCTCCTAAAAGCAGTGTATGAGAATGAAGCACCTGATATTTTGATCTATGAAACACATTCCCCATACCTTTAATACATATCCCATACCTTTAATACATACTTTAAGTATTCTTTAGAATTCTATAGGATATTTACTAAAATTTTTGAAAAAATTTTTATTTCACATTTTATTATTTCAATTTCTAAAATTCAAAGAGGCCACAACTGAAACAACTCAGTAACTTTCTTTCACTAAACTTCACCTGCCTGTTAACAAGTTAACATGTTAACACAGCACTGTATATATGCAGAACACAAAACATGGTTGGATTCAAAGAGAGATTTAAAAAATCTCTGTTACAGTGTAAATGACATTTATCATTTATTTTGTCCTTTCCATCCTAGGAAAGAATTATCAAGAACTAACTATAAAACAGATGAGGAAATTTTCAAAATTACTACTTATTAAATAACTTATAACTTATGACATATTTAAAAATTATTAACTAGAATTTTTAAGTAATATTTTTGGCTAGAACACTTTAGTTATTATCAAATTTACTGGCATTTTTATCTAGTTTACTTTCCCTATTACAATTAAATATTGACCAAAACAAGGTATTTTTACCCTTTACTTAATTTTTGCTATAGGCAACTGACAGAAAAGAGCAAGAAGTAGACATGAAATGACCAATGTTTTTTTCTAAGACTAGGATCATATAATAGTTTAGGTAAGTTTTTCTGTTTTAAGATGATTTTTAGGAGGCTTTCAGTATGATAATCCTAGCACTAGAGGCTGTATAAGAATAAAAGTTATTATCTCTAACTCCTTTCTTATAAAGTTCTAGTTGGTTAGTTCTGTTTTTCAGATTCAGTTTTGAGGGAAAAATCATCTGCTTTTGTTTTAAATTTTTTTTTAATTTACAATTTATTTTCTATATAATTTTGAGTGATTTGTTTCAAATTCTTGCTGTGAAACTTTGATAGTATATATCAATTTTTATAAACATAATTGTCAGATACCTGTACTCTTATTTTTAAGAAATTACTACTATTTCATCCTAAATTACCTAAAGATTGTTATTTAAGCTTTCAAAAAACAAAGGTTTAAAATTCTAGAAAAAGCAAACTAATCTATAGTAACAGCAATCAGATCAGTGGTTGCCTGGAAAAGAAGACAAAGGAACAGGTTACTGTAGGAGTGGCAAAAATGTTTTCCTGACTGTGATATCGTTTCACAGATGTATACATAAATCAAAACTGACCGAAGTGTACCCTTTAAATGTGCACTTTATTGTATTTCAATTATACTTTGATAAGGTTATAAACAAAACCCAAGTGTTTCTTTGAGTTAGTTTCAGTGTTTCCCAACGTATATCCCTGTACAATTGAAGTACTCAAAACAAGAATCCCTAAGCCAAATATTGAAAAAAATTTAGTAAAACTGGATTTAACACTTACACAAATTGCTACTGCAGTGATTTTTAATACACTAATAAGCATTATGATTTCTCCTAAGGCAGTATGTAGTACACAGCTTTCCCTAAACTTGTTTGACCTTAGAAATAGTTATTTAACTGAACAAACTTTGCAAATCACTTTGGGAAGAAATTTTAACAGGGCTAGTATGTAATGGCAAACATTAAAAACAAAACAGAAATATTCTTGAACTATGTTAAACACAGTGATTACAAATTCAAATGCCCTCAGAGGCTCAGCTGTAACAAACAAATGAAAAAAGAACTCAAAGAGGACCAAATGTAAAACAGGTGTCTAGCTATTTGCACTGAAATTAAATCTAGTTGCTTTCCTTTCAAAAAACCAAAGAGACCAAACAAATCACACCTAGAGTTTCCAGTCTGCTACCTTTGTTTAATAGATTATGTCAAATTCCTTTTCAAGACAGTTTCTAAACCATTTGGAAGAGATTAATAGAAAAGCAACCTATAAGAGAAAATTATTATCTGAGTGCTACAGTTTATCTAGGCTTCAGTATGGCTCAAAAATTACAGCTCACTAGAAAAACTATCTGGGCAAAAGTGAAGAGAGAATAAAAGCCTTAGGAAAGATGGCAACTCTTTTCAAGTCTCATTTCTGGCAGTAAAATTAGACCTCATAATTCAAAACTTGAACTACAGAATCTTGTAAAAGATATTTCTGTGAATAGCATCCATATTTGAACTTTTATGTTAAGATTAAGATATACAAAAATAAAGTCATATGCCTCAAGCATAATAAATACATTTCCTTGTATCTAAAGTATGAGTTCTATTAATGAGTTAATAATTATTGAGTACTTACTAAGTGCCAAAGCTACCTATACAACATCAGCACTACTTAAAACTTATAAAAGCCTCACAAAACAAATACTATGATTTTCCTCTTCACCAAGGAAATTGAGGCACAGAAAGATGAAGTTAACTTACTTAAGAACACAGAACTAGTACATGGATTCTACCCAGAGAACCACAACATTCTTTTTGCCTCAACATGTGAAAAGGAAGCTGAATGAAAGTAATCTTTATTTAAACTTTGAACTACCTTTAACATCCTACTAAAACCTATCCTTTCAGCACCATGTTCGAAAAACTAAAGCATGAATCTTAGTAAATAACTTTTATTCTAAATTGCATCAACAATAACTGGAATTTTATTAGTTCAAAAAAAGATTAAAAATTTTCAGATAGGGCGCCTGGGTGGCTCAGTGGGTTAAAGCCTCTGCCTTCGGCTCAGGTCATGATCCCGGGGTCCTGGGATCGAGTCCCGCATCGGGCTCTCTGCTTGGCAGGGAGCCTGCTTCCTCCTCTCTCTCTCTCTCTGCCTGCCTCTCTCCCTACTTGTGATCTCTATCTGTCAAATAAATAAATAAAATCTTAAAAAAAAAAAAAAAAAGTTAAAAAAAAAAATTTTCAGATAAACTTGAGAAATGCTGAAAATCTACATATAATACACTCACTCCAACATCTACATTAAAATACTGTTTACCATATGTAGTGGTTCAAAACATACACTAGTAATGTTATAAGCTTTGAGAAGAACCTGAAATATGGAAACCAGTTAACTTTTTAAAACTTTTCTTAACAAATCTATAATTAATAAAGCTATTATAACTAAATATTTCACAAGCTTCTTTAGACAATTTTAAATTTTCTTATAACCATAAGAATAGTTTATAACTGGCTTTCTGAAAACTAAATATATCACTTAATATTCCTTAAAGACTTTTTCTTACCTGCTTATTTTCTCCAAATTCTTCTACATAGGTCCAGGCTGAAGAGATTGTGTTCCCTGTCTGTAAGCAGTGAAGACAGAAAAGAATTGAGTCTTTAGATTGATGTTATCCTTAATCTTGGAAGTGCATGGAATCCTTGATAACTTTTAAACTTGAGTTTAAAACTCAATCAGTAAATAGGAAAATAAACTTAAAGAACAAACAAACAAGTGACAAATAATTATCATTTCTGAATCTCTGCAAAGATGAACAAAGAAAACAGTATTCTGATATATAAGTTAAAAGTATGAGTTAATACATAATCAAAAAAAGTCTCTCCATACCAATTAAGTCCTTATCAGTTGGTTTTTCCAAGAAGTACTAATAAAATAAAGGACTTTAAAAACAAATAAGATTGCCCAATTTCTGATAAGAAGATAGCCCAAAGGATCTAAAGGAATTTGAAAAATATCAATCTTTTCTGTCATAAAAAGAGATAGATGGCCAAAATAATACTAAGTTTAAAAAAAGCAGGGGCGCCTGGGTGGCTCAGTGGGTTAAAGCCTCTGCCTTCGGCTCAGGTCATGATCTCAGGGTCCTGGGATCAAGCCCTGCATCGGGCTCTCTGCTCAGCGGGGAGCCTGTTTCCCTTCCTCTCTCTCTCTGCCTGCTTCTGTGCCTACTTGTGATCTCTGTCAAATAAATAAAATCTTAAAAAAAAAAAAAAAAGCTTTTCTTATTAACAGCTAAACTTTATCTACTTGAAACCTAATATAACCATATATAGTACAACTTTGGATATCCATACATTTTAGTGGTTATCTCTTTATATCCCTTAAAGCTTTCTGGTCAGGATGTACATCCAACCATATGCTAAGATACTGTGCAAAAAAAAATATGAACAAATGAAAATGTTTGATGATCCATATAGAACTACAGATTTTTAAATAGCCATCTTAAAGATTATAATTCAGCAGAAAAACATAGTCACAATATTTTATTATTTACATGATGAAATCAGGTAACTTCCATCAACCCTCCTGCTAAGAGTTAAAAAATGCAGGTAATTATTAAAAAGCAAAAGGATTTATCGAAAAGCACTGAGAAGGACCAAGGAAGGCAGTGAAGAATTATGGGACCATGATCTTGGATAAGAAGGAAACCCAACATAGTTTGCACACCTCTTGGAGATGTGTTTTCCCCTAGAAGGACTGGTCAGCTCTGAAGAGGGATCTATAGCCAATGGAAGATAACAAGAGACAAACAAATTTCTGAGGATAAAAGGACAAAATCAGAGCTGTGGAGCTAGTGATAGCTGGGAACCTGAAGAAAACTGAACTTTTTAAGAGAAGACCAACTTTAAGAGAGAGTAAACTCAACTTCAACTTTTCCTGATCCCTGCCTGGATTAATAAGGCAATCTGGGATTGCCAGTCCCTTAGTCATCTTTCTGAAGCAATATATATCTTCCCTAAATAAACATAAGAGCATGTTAGCTTTCAAACTGTCCCTATATTTTTCATAGACAATATCTGACATTCAATCAAAAACAGTCGGTCATAGAAAGATAAAACAATGTGATCTAAAACCAACAGAAAAAACATTCAACAGTAACTGATCTACAGGGAATTTAGATAAAGTTTTCAGAACTGGGTATTAAAATAGCTATGCCTAATATACTCAAGGAAATAAAAGACTAAAAATTTTGAAGGAAAAATGTAAATCATAAGTCAAATGAAATCCTAAAACTGAAAAATAAATCCAAATAAATGGTTTTATCAGCATGTTAGGCACATATTTAAAAAAAAAATTAATGAACCAAACAAAAGGTCTGAGACAAATTATACAAAAAAGTGCAAAACACAGAAAGAACATAATAGGTAAATAGGATACAGTAAACAGGTCTAACACAGGTGTAACTGGAGTACCATATAAAAAGGAGGGGAAAAAATGAGACCAAACCAGTATTTGAAAACAAAGTAACTTAGAACTTTCTGTAACAAGTGAATAACATTGATCCACAGATTTTAGACATGGTGAAAAGTCTCAATTAAGATAAAAACCAAGAAAACAGTACATAAGCACATCACAGTGACACTTTCAAAAATCACAGATAATGAGAAAATATTAAAACTCCCCACAGGGATGAGGAGAGTTTATGTTCAAAGGAACAATAAGTAAATTACAGCTGACTTCTCAACAGAAACAATGGAAACCAGAAAACAGTGAGTGGAATTATAACTTCAAAGGGCTAGAGGAAAATAATTGCTGATCTTACATATAAGATCAGCAGTTATATAAAATAACTGATCTTATATGTAAGATCAGCAGTTTATATATATATATATATATATATATATATATATATATATATATCTATATCTATATCTCCTTTCAAAAGGTGGGTGAACCAAAGACATATTCAGGTAAACAAAACTGAAGTAAAGGAAATACAAATAAATGTTCTTTGGGCAGAATATAAAGGAACAACCATAGAGCAAACTTGGAGATATAAAATAGGAAATGAAGAATTAAAAAATGCTAAAAATGTAAATGTAAATGAATACAAATGTATATTTAGAAAAAACTATTATAATTAGGTATGTGGGGGCTAAAATATACAAGTTTAAAACATTTGGAAATACCAGGGCGCCTCTGACTCTTGATCTCTGCTCAGGTCTCAATCTCAGGGTCATGAGTTTGAGCCTCACATTGGGATCTATGCTGGATGTGGAGACTACTTATTAAAAAAATAATAATAATAAAACATATGGTAATACCATGACACTGTAGAAATTTGAAGAATAAATAAGTGCATAAAGGTTCTTGCACTGTCTGGAAATGTGATAGAAGCATTAATATTAGACTTTAATAGGTTAAGAATCCAAGTTGGAATCAACAGGGTAATCACTATAAGAACAGTAAAGACTCTACAGCTAATACAGCTGAAAGAAGAGAAAAGGGCAAAGTAATCATCTATCTAAAGAAGGTAAGAAAAAGAGAACAGGGCAACAGAACAAAGAATAGAAAGCAAATGGCAAGATGAAAGATTCTAAGCAAATCAATAAGAACATTAAATGCAAGTTAACCAAACACTCAAAGAATAGACTTTCAACAAAAACATCGACAAGAACAACAACAGAACCTAACTATATACTGCTCTCATCTTATGGCTAAGATACAGGAAAAGTAGAAGTTACACAATGGAAAAATATATAATATGCAAACTAACCAAAAGACAGCTTATAAGTAAGTTTAAGTTAACATCAGAAAAGTACAGTACAGCTTAAGGCAGGAAACATGATAGAGCTAGAATGACAGTATAATGATAAAAGGTACACTTACCAGAGAAACAGAACAAATTCTGGATTTCTATACACCTAATATATAACCTCAAAATATAAAATGCAAAAACTGAAAGAACCAAAGGAGGAATAAAAATAGACCTATACATGATCCCAGGGTTCTGGGATCGAGCCCCGCATCGGGCTCTCTGCTCAGCAGGGAGCCTGCTTCCTTTTCTCTCTCTACCTGTCTCTCTGCCTACTTGTGATCTCTGTCTGTCAAATAAATAAAAAAAATCTTTAAAAAAAAAATAGACCTATAATCACAGTGGGTAGTTTTTATAACCCTCTCTCAATAAAAGAATGAGCAGACAAAAAAAAAAATCATGAAACATAAATTTAAATATGATTAACAAACTTGCCCTAACTGAATTGTATGCCTCAAAAAGATATGCTGAAGTCCAACTACTCACGCCTCTGAATGTGACCTTATTCAGAAACAGAGCCATTGCAAATGTAATTAGTTAAGCTGAGGTCATAGCAGAGTATGATAGCGCCTTAATCTAATATGACTGGTATCCTTCCAGGAGTAGAGAAAACAGAAAGGAGATTGCCTTGTGAAGACACAGACACACAGGGAGAAGACAATATTACAATAGAGGCAGTGACTAGAATTATGCATCTATAGCCAAATAACTCGAGGACTGCAGACAACAGAAGTTAAAATAGGCAAGAAAATTCTCTCCTGCCGGCCTGAATGGGAACACAGCCCTGCCAACACCTTGATTTCTGGCTTTTAGCCTTCAGAACATGGGCGAATAAATTTCTGTTGCTTAAGTCACGCAGATTGTGGTACTTTGCCACAGTGACCCTCATAAATACAAGGCAATTAACAACTGCAAACACATTCTTTTTAAGCAGGCATGGAATATTTACATTAACTGGTTGTTAAAAAAAAAAAAAGGACTAAAATCATACTTTCTGATCATAGCAAAAAATCTATATAGGTAACTATAAAAATTTCTGTGTGTTTGCTCAAGAAATCAAAAAATCATTTTGAAATGAACAGATAAATGGATAAAGATGTGGCCCATATACACAATGGAATGTTACTCGGCCATCAGAAAGGATGAATACCCAACTTTTGCATCAACTGGGATGGGACTGGAGGAGATAATGCTAAGTGAAATAAGTCAAACAGAGAAAGTCAATTACCATATGGTTTCACTTATTTGTGGAACATATGGAATAACATGGAGGACATTAGGAGAAGGGAAAAGTGAAGGGGGAGAAACCAGAGTGGGAGATGAACCATGAGAGACTATGGACTCCAGGAAACAAATAGAAAGTTTTAGAAGGGAGGTGGGTGGGGGGATGGGTGAGCCTGCTGGTGGGCATTAAGAAGGGCACAGATTGCATGGAGCACTGGGTGTTATACGCAAACAATGAATCATGGAACACTGCATCAAAAACTAATGAGGTACTGTATGGTGACTAATGTTACACAATAAAAATAAATAAATACATAATAAAAATAAAAATAAAATGGAGCAAAACATGTCACAGCTATCACCATAGCTTGGGAGGGAAATTTGTAGCCTGAATATGTATGTATTACAGTAAGAAAAAGGCTGAAAACTCTAAACTAGGATGGCTTCCTAGATGATATTTCTCATATTCAAAAAGTATATTATACCAATTATATACAAACTCTTCCACAGAACAAAGAGAAAAAACTTCCTGCTTTTAGGAAGAAAGGCATGGGCCAATCTCACTAATGAACACAGGCATAAAAATCCAAAAGAAAATATCAAAAGTCTCTTCAATAAACAGTGCTGGGGAAATTGGACATCTATGTATAGAAAAATGAAACTCAATCATTCTCTTACACCATACACAAAGATAAACTCAAAATGGATAATGACGTCAACATGAGGCAGGAATCCATCAGAATCCTAGAGGAGAACATAGGCAGTAACTAGAAAGCAACTTCTTTCAAGGCATGTATCCAAAGGCAAAGGAAACAAAAGCAAAAATGAACTTTTGGGAGTTCGTCAAGATAGAAACCTTCTGCACAGCAAAGGAAACAGTCAACAAAACAAAGAGGCAAACCACAGAATGGGAGAAGATATTCACAAATGACACTACAGATAAAGGGCTGACATCCAAGACCTATAAAGAACTCCTCAAACTCAACATCCAAAAAACAGATAATCATATCGAAAAACGGGCAGAAGACATGAACAGACACTTCTCCAAAGAAGACATACAAATGGCTAACAGACACAAGAAAAAGTGTTCATCATCATTAGCCATCAGGGAAATTAAAATCAAACCCACATTGAGATACCAACCTAACATCAATTAGAATGGCCAAAATTGGGGTGCCTGGGTGGCTCAGTGGGTTAAAGCCTCTGCCTTTGGCTCAGGTCATGATCCCAGGGTCCTGGGATCGAGCCCCACATGGGGCTTTCTGCTCTGCAGGGAGCCTGCTTCCTCCTCTCTCTCTCTGCCTGCCTCTCTGCCTAGTTGTGATTTCTCTCTGTCAAATAAATAAAATATTTAAAAAAAAAAAAAAAAAAGAATGGCCAAAATTAACAAAACAGTAAACAACATGTGTTGGAGAGGATGTGGAGAAAGGGGAACCCTCTTACACTGTTGGTGGGAATGCAAGTTGATGCAGCCACTTTGGAAAATAGTGTGGAGATTCCTTAAGAGATTAAAAATAGAGCTACCCTATGACCCTGCAATTGCACTACTGGATATTTACCCCAAAGATACAGATGTAGTGAAAAGATGGGCCATATGTACCCCAATGTTCATAGCAGAAATGGCTACAATTGCCAAACTGTGGAAAAAGCCAAGATGCCCTTCAACAGACAAATGGATAAAGAAGATATGTTTCATATATACAATGGAATATTATGCCTTCATCATAAAGGAGAATACCCAACTTTTGTAGCAACATGGATGGGTCTGGAAGAGATTATGCTGAATGAAGTAAGTCAAGTAGAGAGAGTCTACTATCATATGGCTTCACTTACTTGTGGAGCATAAGGAGTAACACAAAGGACACTGGAAGACAGAGAGGAGAAGTGAGTTGGGGGAAATCGGGAGCGGGAGATGAACCATGAGAGACTGTGGACTCTGAGAAACAAACTGAGGGTTTTGGAGGAGAGGGAGGTGGGAGGATGGGTAAGCCTGATGGTAGGTATTAAGGAGGGCACGTATTGTAAGGAGCAATGGGTGTGATCCATAAACAATGAATCTTGGAACACTGGAAAAATAAAATTAAGTTTAAAAAAAAAGAAAATAGCAAAAACCAAATGTAGCAATACACAAAAAGGATAATGCATGATGACCAAATTGCATCTATTACAGAAATATAGGACTGATGTCACACTGAAACACCAATGCAAATCACCACATTAAAAGAATAAAAAACAAAAATGATATAATTATCTAACTATATACAAAAAATCATTTGATAAAATTCATCACCCAAGTCACTCTTGATAAATACTCTTAGCAAACTAGGAATAGAAGAAAATGTCCTTAATGTGACCAAGTGCTTCTATAATAAAAACTACGACAAACATCATATGGAGAAATAGTGAAAGTTAAAAGGATGCCTTCTATCATCATTTGTATTCAATGCTGGACAAGCAGTTCTAGCCAGTGCAACAAGGCAAGAGAAAAAAGAAAAGTATAAGGATAGAAAAGAAGGGAAAAGCTCATTATTTGCAGCTGACATGACTGTGTAGGTAGAAAATTTAAAATAATGGAGGATCAAACCATTAGAATCAGATAGATCGTTTTATTCAAAACATAAAAAATAAATTGTAATTATATAAGCAATCAGAAATCAAAATTAAAAGGCACCTTTTACATTAGCACTGAGCAACATTAAATACCTACAAATAAATCTAATAAAAGATGTAGGAGAAATTTATATAGCAGACTACCGAATGTTTGGAAAATTAAAGAAAGCCTAAATAAATGGAGAGATCTATAATATTCATGGATCAGAAATTCCAATAGTATGAAATGTCATTTCTTTGCAAATTGATCTGCATATACAATTCAATTTTAATCAAAGTCCCAGGAGGACTTCTTTTTGGTATAAATTAACAATCTAATTGTAAAATTCATATGGAAACATTAGGGCTGAGAAGAGCCTAGATAATAAAGAGAAAAAATGTAAAGATGTTCTCTATAAAATTAAGACTTTTCAAAGTTATGTAATTAAGACAACGTGGTAAATTAAATTAGATCAATGGAATAAAGAACCCAGAATAAGGCAGGTATGTGCACATAGGTGTGCATGTGTGTACATACACATACATACTTGATCTATGCTGAAGGTGGCACTTCAGGGTCATGAGAAAAGGGTAGTCTTTTCAGTAAATAGTTCTATGTAAATGATTATACATACTGAGGGTAAAATAAAATGAACATGTACTTCAAACCCTCACTAAATTTAAAAGATAAAAAAAATTCTCAATTTCTAGGAGAATTATTTCATGACTTTGAGGTAAGCAAAGATTTCTTAAGCAGGACACAACGAGGATTAACTTTAAAAAACTGATAAATTAAACCATAACAAAATTAAGAACTTCTCTGTTTTTCAAAGTGTACCATGAATAAGAGTAGAAAGGTAAGCCACACAGAAAAAGGTATTTGTAGAAAATATATCCAACAAGGGGATTGTATCTTAAGTAATAATAATAAAAAAAAAAGCAATGACTACAATAAAGAGACAAGAAACTTAGAACAAGACATTTCATCAAGAGGATATCTTAATGCCCCATAATCCTTTTAAAAGATGTTTGATATCATTAGTAAACAGTGATATATAAAAGTTACAATCTCAAGGAGACAGCAATATATACTAACCAGAATGTTCCAAATTTTCTTTTTTTTTTTTTTTTAAAGATTTTTTTTGTTTGACAGAGAGATTACAAGTAGGCAGAGAGAGAGGGGGAAGCAGGCTCCCTGCTGAGCAGAGAGCGCGATTTGGCGCTCTGGGGCTGGATCCCAGGACTCTGAGATCATGACCTGAGCCAAAGGCAGAGGCTTAACGCGCTGAGCCACCCAGGTGCCCCAGAATGTTCCAAATTTTCAAAGGTTAATAATACCCAAGTATTGGCAGGAATTTGGAATAACCGAAACCCACATGCTGCTTATGAAGTGTAAATTTATATAATCATTTTGAAAAATTGGCATTATTTACTCAAGTTTTAAAAATATGACCCACTTTTACTCCTTTGTATTCAACGGGAATGCATGCAAGAATCTTCACAGCATCATTATTCGAACAGCACAAACTGAAAGCACCTCAAATTTCTATCAACAATAGAAACAGCAAATAAATTCTAACATTCCGATGGAATATTACTATCAATGAGAGTGAATGAACTGTTCTGCCACATGCAACAACATGGACCAATCTTTATTCATAAACATAATGTTAAAAGAAACCAGATAAAAGTATATAAAATGCTGTATAAAAACCAAAAACACAGAAGTCAGAAGGATGGTTTGGGAAGAGAGAAGGTAATATGTGCGTCGGGGTACAAAGGAACTTTCTCAGGTGTTGATATTTTATGTTTTCATTGGTAGTTAAACAGATATGGTCCCTCTGTAGTAATTCACAAAGCTTACAGTTATGATTTGTGGACTTTTCTGTCTGTATGTAATGTAATAACTTACTAAGTTAAAAAAAAAAAAAGGGAATTACAACAGCTACCATAATGATATCCATAAATGAGAAACTCGTCATTATGATTAAAAAATAAAACTACTCATAATACAGTTAGCAAAATAAAGTAAAAATGATTCAGAGCAATTTAGAAACTATAATGGTGATTTTCAGTAAAGAATCTAATATACGGAACCAGTTGTCCCTCCATAAGGCCTTCACATACCATCTGGAGTTTTACAATTAATTATTTGTTAATCTTTAGTAAAGTTTAAGAGGAAAAATGCTGGGATTTAAATTATCAGTCTAAGACAATTACATTTCTGTTAATGTACAGAAGAGATGATGATAATCCTCAAAGGAAAAGTAAAAACCATCAGCAGAATCTCAAGTAAATGTCAAACACAAGGTTACTACTGGTGCTTTGTCATTTGTTATTCCTTCTAAAAAGTATTGACTGTTAATAAATTTATTCAGTGAAACTATTTAAAAGTTTTTTGTTTTTGTTTTTTTCTAGTTTCAGGTATACAACATAATGATTATTCGGTAAGGGATTATTCAATAATCCAGACACAGGGGAAAAGCTAGGGAAAAGAAAACGCATGTCAAAAAGTCAAGAATAAGAATAGGATACATCAAATTTCAAAGATCAGAAACAGGATCTCGTTTTCTATAAAACTGAAATCATTAGATAACGTTATTTTTAGTCTTCTGTTATGTAGAAGAAAAAGCCAAAAAAAAGATAAACTAGGTAAAATTCCTACTAATTAAGGTATTTATTTTCATTATATCCACTAAGACCTATCATTGTAGATATGAACTGTTCTATAAACATGTGATGAAACGTTTTAAAAATCATTTAAAACTAATAGTACAAGCATACTGTGTATTTCTGAAGATTTCACTGGTTTCCAGTTTGAAGAATTCCATACAAATTTTTAAATAATTGGTATAAAAATGAAGAACTGTGTTTCAGACTTTCAGGTATGGCATACTGCTCTTTCCTCTTTTCAAAACAGAAAATAACTGAATGCACAGGATTCCAGTATATTCCAAATGAAACTTCTGTATTAGCCACCCGAATTTTCAGGGTTTTTCCTGCCTTTAGAAAACTAAACTGAAAGAGCTCCATCTTCTTATTCTATACCTGTTTAGAAGAATGAAGAAATGCAAGCCAGTATAATAAGTTTAGAAAGAACATACAACAGGGGCGCCTGGGTGGCTCAGTGGGTTAAAGCCTCTGCCTTCGGCTCAGGTCATGATCCCGGAGCCCTGGGATCAAGCCCCACATCGAGCTCTCTGCTCCGTGGGGAGCCTGCTTCCTCCTCTCTCTCTGCCTGCCTCTCTGCCTACTTGTGATCTCTGTCTGTCAAATAAATAAATAAAATCTTTAAAGAAAAAAATAATAATAAATAAAAATAAAAATAAAGAAAGAAAGAACATACAACAAATAAGCTATTGCCAATTATTTTCCATTTGTGATGTCTTAACAAATGTTATAGATGGCACTACATATAACTATGGCTTATGCTATGAACTTAAGAAGCTATAATGGGCAATAAATATTTAAAAATTAAATAATATTAAATTATTTTTAAATAAAATTATAAAATATTTGGTCAATAAATCGTCAACAAAATTATAAAATTGTACATATGATCCATTATATTCTATACTACTACAACCAAAATCTCCTATTCTTCCACTATCCAAATTTCATTTATATATATATACACAAATATATAATATATAACCTTTAATATAAAATAATCCATGACCCAAGTCTATATTTTAAGGATTTCACTATTTTTAAATACTCATTTCACCAGCGTTTTAAAAACTATACACTAATCATTTCTACTTAATTGAAATAAAATTATATAATGTCTTGTTAATCACCATTCATAATGTAATTGTTCTCTATCTGTGCCAACTCCAATCTCAGATATTTCTTTTCCAATCCTTTCCAGTTCCTGCTCAAAGTACAGTCTTTATCTTTCATAAGAATCTTTATCTTTTAATCTTAGAGCATGAAGATAATTTTCAATTATTTGAAAAGCACTACATGCTAAGTATTAAAGTATAAGTACTAAATTATATAAATGCAGTAAATAATAACAAATTTTTAAAAAAGTATGAATTCCCTAGGCTTTACAATCCTGAGGGGTCAAAAATTTTACAATAATAAATAAAGAGTAATATAAAAATTACTAAACTGTTGAGTAATATAAAGAACAAGTCATCCTCAGCAGTTATTATGTCTAAGAAAAGCTTGATATAAGAGGTTAAATAAATGACAGCAAGTAGAAGAATATTCCAAGCAGAGGGAACATTTGGAAAAGCCCGGAAGTGCCCATGAGCATGACGAATTCAGATGATCAAAACTAAGAGGAAAAAAAAAAAAAAAAAAAAAAAAAAACCTAAGAGGAATTTGTCTATGGTTAGGTAAGATGGGGAAAACCAGGAGAGCATTCTGAACAAGAGAATGTGGAGTTCAGAGGACCTGATCATACCACAATAGCAAGCCACTGTTGGTTCCTGAACAAGAAAATAACAATGAAAAAAACAGATATAATCGGAGTGAAAAATCATATGGCTGAATTATGTGAGATGTTTTGGGTATAATCAGAGAGCAAAATGAAAGTACCAAACAAGGGACCATGAAATAAACAAACTCTGCCTGTTTGAGATTCTGTCTAGCATCTGATAGAGGAAAAGAAAACATCATCTGCCACCTTGATACATACACTACTGGTTGTCAATGTTCATCTTAAATTTTAAAACCCCAAATTTACCTTGTAAACAAAATATGTTCACAAGATCTCTGTAATTTAGAATCAAATAATTCATTTAGGTCTGAGATAGGTGTCCTAAGTCCACACTACACTGAAGTGGTCTGATACATGGGCGTGTAGGACTGGTAAAGATAAGATACATCTCTGAAAAGGATGTAAAAGCAAGGAACAAAGACCCATCTCCTTCCATTTTAATTTTTAGAATAACTGGCCAATAATATTCCACAAGTTCACAGTCTGATATCAAATGTTTAAGAGCAGACTCAGGTCAGTTATCATTTCAATCAAGTGATGTTACAAAGAAGAGCAGCTAAGAGCATACAGCCTCTTAGCTAACTGGGGGATCCTGGGCAAACTATTTAATTTCCTAGAGACTCAGTTTCTTCATTTGTTACCAAAAAAAAGCCCATAGAGGCATTAAAGTAATATTTACCTCAAGGAAGTTTCAGAATAATGTATTTTATATATAAGGGCATTTAGCTTGGTACCTATATAAATGTCAAAAGTGTCTTAACTATTACTAATATTTATAATTATGATTGGAAACTGCTGTCTTAGATTTATTTTCTAAATAAATGTTATTTTTCAATATTTGTATGACACACTTAAATACACAAATGGCATTACTGTGTGCTTTTTAACATTTTAACTCATTTATTACAAACAATTACCCTATGGGATAAATACCGTCAATATTCCCATTTTTATAGACGAGGAAACTAAAGAACAAAGAGGTTAAAATAACTTGTCCAAATAAGTGATGAAGCTGGGATTTGAATTTAGGAAATCTGGCTCCAAATGCCATGCTCTTTTAGTCTATGAAGCCTAAATGTTATACTGAATTTAAAGTACTGAATTTCATTTTGCTGAAATTCTTTCCAAGTGCAATGTACTACCCTAACCCTCTCACCTCAGGTTAGGTCAGGTCATCCAGTTATGTATCCTCATATACCCTGTACCTCATCAGTGTTTATCAGAACTGTAACTGAGCACCTTCTTCATAGAAGGTAAACCCTATGAAGGCAACAACTGGGTCTGATTCACTACGGATTCTCAGAAATTCATAGAATAAGTACAGTGTTCAGTAAGTATTTATTGAATCAACGCACGTATTAACAAGGATTAACAATCAGCCAGCTGTCCGTTAATAAACCAAAGAGGAGAACAGAAAGCCTAAAAGAGTGAATAATAATCAACAAAAAGGTTGTTCATATGAGAATAAGAATGCCAAAGCCAAACCTGCTTACATTCAAGTTTTGAAAAGCACACTTTTCAGAGGGCTTCAAAACAGCAAGGCTCTAAGTGATGTTAAGGAAGATAATTCAGAGTTCTAATAGTCTAGTAAAGAATCTTTCCTTTCCCCATATGTTTGTTTAATAAACAGGTTTAAAACAAAGATTTTTTTTTCTTTTTTAACTGCGTGAAACAGCTTTTAAACACTTACATGGTTCTGGGTTATATTAAATCATAATCTGCCCCCCTGAAACTTTCCTCTATTAGACTTAATTCTAATCCCTGAACTTCATATTACAGTCTTTTTACCATGTGCCAGCTCTTCCAACACTTGAAGACAGCAATCATATTTCCCCTGTAAATACAGAATATATAAACTAAAAAGTTTCCAATCATTTATAATTACAAATATTAGTAATAGTTAAGACACTTTTGACATTTATATAGGTACTATGCTAAATGCCCTTATATATAAAATACATTATTCTGAAACTTCCTTGAGGTAAATATTACTTTAATGCCTCTACGGGCTTTTTTTTTGGTAACAAATGAAGAAACTGAGTCTCCAGGAAATTAAATAGTTTGCCCAGGATCCCCCAGTTAGCTAAGAGGCTTCAATTGTTCGCTGTCCTACTTTGCATTAGATTTTCCAAGTCCTCCCTGGTTGTCAAGGGTTAATTAAACCACGGGGCCCAAAAGAAAACAAAACATTTCACATATAGTCTGAGCAGAATAAAAATATTTGGTCTGAAAACAACACAACTTTCCTATATCCCTGAATTACATGAATTTGAGAATCTCTAGAATACAATGACTCATTCTAATTTTGATAAAATAATTCAAGCTCTTAACTCTTGGCTGGTTGGCAAACTTTCATTCTTTGCCAGCTTATTTACTTAACTGTAAAAGTATGTTATATAAAAAGAATATATAAAATATAAATGTACAGTTACATTATTTACAGAATAAAAACATGTACTCACCCCCCCAGGCTTAGAAACAGAAAATTATCAATAACTTAAAAGTCTCTCTTGCATCCTTTCCAATTTCTCCTTCTAACCCTTAAAGTAATCATGATCCTAATTTTTTTTTAAAGATTTTTAATTTATTTATTTGACAGAGAGAGACCACAAGTAGACAGAGAGGCAGGCAGAGAGAGAGAGAGAGGGAAGCAGGCTCCCTGCCGAGCAGAGAGCCCAATGTAGAACTCGATCCCAGGACCCTGAGATCATGACCTGAGCCGAAGGCAGCGGCCTAACCCACTGAGCCACCCAGGCGCCCCTCATGATCCTAATTTTTAAGTGTTCTTCATTCCTTTGCGTTTCTCAATGATTTTGCCACCTATTTATATAACCCTAAACAATAAATTGTTTAGTTTTGCTTGGCTTTATTTTCCTACTCATAATTTCCCATTGCTTCAATTCTTTCAATTTAAAATTTGAATCCTGGGCTGCCTGCGTGGTGCAGTCAGTTTAGCGTCTGACTCTTGATTTTGCCTCAGGTCAAGATCTCAGACTCTCAGATTCTCAGATTCTCAGGATCTCAAGATCTCAGGGTCATGGAATCAAGCCGCAGGTCAGACTCCCTGCTCAGCAGAGAGTCCACTTGAGATGCTCTCCTCTCCCTCTGCCCTCCCCTCAGCTCGTGTGGTCTAAAATAAACAAGAAAGTCTTTAATCCACTTCAAAGCTTTCATAGATAATTAATTAAGGATTAAAGTGAACAACCCCATCCATTACCAGAAAAAAAGAGAGAAAAAAATAGAAGGAAGATGAATATTTTACTTAAGTCCATACAATCTACCAATATGAGATAATGCCATCCTCCCCATTAGAAAACTGAGCAGAGGAGAGTTTCCGAATTTTCCTAAATTGGGTTTTATAACAGGGCTTCAGAACATGTGTAAATTTCCTGAATTGATGAACCATACATGTAAACAAACCCTGGGATAAACAAATATAATTAAATAAATAAGTCAATTATACGTGGATTATTTGGTTTGGGTTTATTCATGTCTCATATCTAAGTATAAATATTTGGGAGTTGACTACAGAATTCTTCTTGTCATAGAAAAATTCTCAATACAGCACATCAGATTGAAGGAAATAAAAACAGAAATTACCTGAAAATTCATTTAGTAAGACAATGGAATCATTCCCTTAGTTACCAATTCAAATGAAAGAGTGCCTGACATCACCGATCTACTTTCTGAAGCCTTAGAGGACTGATGAAAAAGTCTGTCCATCTCCCTCCCCTAGTCATGTTCACTAATGTAGCAACTCCTTGTTTGCACATGAACTACAATAAATAAGAATAAATAAATAAGTAAAAATAAAGTACAAAAGTTTTTAAAAACCAAGAGAAGTGAAGTTTTTAATAAACACTGGTACCTAAATCAAAGCAGATGACTGCAAAAAGAACAGAAAAATCACACATATCCTAGATGCACTAAAATACAAGAAGTTAAAAAATCTTAAGTCTACTACCAAGTAAACCATAGGAAAAAAAATCTAAGAAATGAAAAATGAAAAACAATTATGAGTAGTTCATCATGTGTATAAATCCCCCTCAGAAGCTAGGAGAGTGCTTTCATGGGACAAATAATCTTATTTTTGCTTAGTATCTTCTTTTCCCCTCTAGTTCTTAAGAAAAAAGGAATAGCTTTCCATTGCTCTAGTATCATCACTATTTCCATACTTGATAAAACTAAATTTCATACTGAGGAATCCCTAAGGGATTCCTGATTACTTAAGGAAACTTAATTTGTGATATCTCAAGGAAACATGGAGACATAATACACACAGGTAAGAATCATTTAAATTAATAAATATGTCCTTGCTTTTTTTTACTTTTGGTAAAAATTATTAAATTTATAGTGCAGAATATAACTTTAAACATTTTTTCCAAAGATTCATAATGGCTCATTTGGAATCTTATACATTCAGTGCCCAAAATAATCTTTAATTTTCATAGACTCATAAATACTGATTTGGTCATTCTTGAACCAAAAATTAACACAGCAGTGGTAGGGGAAAAAAGAAGCCATACACATATATGGCACATAAGCTGCAAACTGATTTGTTTATCCCATAACCTGGCCAGTAAACAAGCAGACTGGAACGTGTATTGCTGAAACAAAGGCAACAAGAAAAAATATTAATGAGCTTGCCGTGCAGTCGTACAAAAATCTACACACAAAACAGAATTATTAAAAAAAAAGTTGAAAAAATAAAGTATTTCTAGTAATAATAGCCTTTTTAGAAAACATAATGAAAGAAAATCAAAAGGTACAAGAGAAAAAGTGAAGGTCAGCATAGTATATAAGAAAGCTGGAATTGTATATCCTAGTTTACATTTTTTTATCTATTTAAGTTTACTCAAATATAAATCCCTTGAGTTAATCTGCTTATAAAAAACAAGCTATGTTGTTTAAACACAAAATAAAGAGACATTTCTGAGTACACTCACCAAATTATCAGGCAATACAATTACAACAGATTGTTTTCTAATGACTGCATTTCTATATACCTTTTAACCTAAAGTTACAGATTCAATTATAGCAGAATTATCAGTGTGGTATACAGATGATATTTACTGAATCAAAACAATGCAGGAAGGTATATAAACAAATCACTTTCTTAAAATTTGAACTACATTGTGTATATAAAAACCTACATACAGGTCATTTTTGTAGTCCAAATGTCATTTACTATGAGATAGATAATGGCTCACACATAACTAGCGCATCTTTAGGCAAATACTACAAGTTTAAGAAACAAAGAACTCTGAGCACTTATTAATATTCTCATGATTTAAAACTTCTAGTTAGAATGCCCAGAAGTAAGAGAATCATTTTTGGAGGTAGTGCCTACCATGTCTTACATAGAGTATGTATTACTCTAGAACAGAGAATTGATTGCTCTAGATAGATGATGTATCTGAAATTAACTTTATTTAATCTATCCAAAAGACCTGGAAGCAACTGGCACTGAATATTTTAAAGTAGTTAAAAGCACAGATGATTACTTGAATAAAATCATCATAGTAAAACCATTTTTCAAAAACATTCTGTCTCCATTCACTAGTCCTCACACTAGATTATATTGCTACAGCATAAGTAACTACTGTCTACCAAACTTTCAATAGGAAACAGAAATAAGGGCATGGCAGGCAGAAGACTAATGCAGCTTTCACACTGATTTTGCTGAGTCTACCTCCCCCCAAAAATAAGCCAGAAAGAAGAGAAATATCAATATAACACTGAAATTCTTTTAAAGCCATGCCAAAAAATATATTTAGGGGACACATCATGTGGCAAAATTATAAACTGCCGCTGACATCTAAGAATAGAATATACATGCAAAATTTATTGTGGCATTTGATACAAGAGAGGAAAATTTACAAACCATTATTTTTAAGCATTAAATGACAAAATCAGATATTAAATTTAAAAATAAAGCAGTAGCTACTGTTAAAATGTGTATTAGAACAAGTATTTCAGGAAGTATTACCAAAGATACAAAAGAAAAAGTGATCAAACATGATTAAATAAATATATAAAACAAATGAAATCACAGATCACATTACTCAGTTAATAACCTAACTATGGAAATGCTGGTCACATGATATGTTTTAATACACATCATTATTTTCCTAGATTCTCTGTTACAACAGAAGGCAAATTTCCAAACTTTTAAGTAATTAGGTTGTTTTATAAAACCTTAGTTTTGATTATATTTAACTGAAAAAATTCAGGGACGGAAATAACCAAAAAGAAATTACTTGTCATTGAAGGGGCGGAGGGTGGGAGGTTGGGGAAGCAGGTGGTGGGTAATTGAAAGGGCACGTATTGCATGGAGCACTGGGTGTGGTGCAAAAACAATGAATACTGTTACGCTGAAAATAAACAAATAAAAAAAAAGAAATTACTTGTCATAATGCAAATAAAATAGGTGACTGGTTGCTTTTTTTTTTTAAGCCCATTTTTCTGCTGTGAAGGAGAGAGATGAAAGCTTTCAATTATATAAAGGAAGGGATATTAAACTGATAGTTAATTCCTAGAAAAGCAGACCTTGGTTTTAAACTATTTGAATTCAAATATATATTTGTGTGTGTGTGTGTGTGTGTGTGTGTGTGTGTGTATACATACATATAAAAATTCAAGTATTATTTCTGGTCCTTCATAGGATTTTTGACCATATTTTAAACAAAACCATAAATTGGGGGGTAAAGTAATCCTTAAAGCTCACCAAGTAAAAACCCTGACATTTTAGAGGTGAAGGCACTGAGGTACACAAAGAGTGAATGATTCATTGCCATGAAAGGTCTCGGTTTGTTGGTGATTGAGGCTATAGGTTCTTAAATTTTTACTCAATACTTTGTGTTAAATAAGCTGCTTCTCTTACACTACTAACTCCATGATAATTATGGTTCATTAATATAAAAGTGTTAATAAGATAAGAATTATGAGTAATACCAGATGATGATATTGCAGGAGAAAATAGTATGTTTCAAGAGGAACAAAAATACATTTTCATGAGCACTGGGCCCTCTTGAGGGTCAAAGACACATAGTTGAGTTAATGGAATTTTCATCTCACCATTTGGTCATATGAAAACAAATTAATGTACAAATGTTGATGTTATCCCTCCTTCTTTTTAACTAGATGATTTTAAATTTAAATTTTAAATTTTAAAGCAAATTTAGCAGATTATTTTTCTTTAAGATATCAATTTGAAATAGTATCATCAAAGTTAGGTCTGTAATTAAAACTGGAAAAAATAACTTTCTAAAGGCATTATTTTTCTTTCATTTATAATAAATTTCATTTAAATATGATACAAACATTACATATATTTAGCTTGTCTCCCAAAATTATTTCCTAAATTAAAAAAAAAGTTTCTCTGTTTCAAAGCAATTTGTTAGCAAATTTTTTAAATTAAAATTTTATTTTTGCATTTCTGCCCATCAATCTGGAAATAATGATAGCTCATAAGAAAAAAAGCACCAATTATTTTTCAGATTAAAACTTCTCAGAAGTTTTACTTTCATTGTACTGTGCCTCCTATTTTATAATTTTCAACCAAATTACAAGTGGTAGCAAAAATCAAAACCTAATTTTAATGACATTAAAGGTTTAGCAAAGATAACAGCTATCATGCTTAGAATATATATCTAAATATTTTACCACTCCATGACCATAAAATATTAAAAATTCTAAAGAGTATGTCATTACAAAGTCAAATATGAGAAACAATATGCAAGTCAGCCACAAAATGAATACTGAAAATAGAAAATATAGGATATATTAAAAAGATGACCATAAGATGACACAGAAAATAGTCCACACAACTTAGGATGGATTCATCCAGAAAAAAATTACTTGCTCAAAAGAAAAGCAACTAAAGACAACATAGTCATACTAATAAAAAAAAAAATTAAAAAAAAAAAACCTTGCGAAGTTTTATAAAAAGAAGACTGGTGGAATTTCAATTAACTAACGTCCACATCTTTTCAATTTCTAATCCTTAAAATCTGACGGAAATCACCAAAGCAAATACCAGACACAACTGTTTGCCATTAGCCACCCCCCACCGTGCTGTTTTTCTAGCAGGTATTTGCTCACGTTGTGCCCCTCAGCCCATAAACTATCTCAAGATTTACAACTCAAATCAGGTGGGCACACCCTTCCTTTGTACTCTCAAAACTTCTGCAGTTTGTCTCTGCCTTTTTCAGTACATCATGACTCCCTAAGACCAAAAACAAAGTTTTATTTATATTTAATTCCTGACTGCTACAAAAGTACACTTAGTACATGAGAAGCATTCAAGAAAAGTTGTTCTTTAATAAACTTCATTAGTCACAGCCAAAAGATGATGAAATTACATCAAGGGCACAAGCTGATTTGTGACAGAGGTTCTTTACTGCTGTTTGAAAGCTCAGTGTGGTTCAATACAAGTAAAAAACTGCCACTTGTGTCAGTATTATACAAACATAGAAATAAGAAAAGAATTAGTTACTTCAATTAGTTACTAATAAATTATATAACAAGGTGAACTGCCATGACACACTTGAGGCTACCTCCGTCCTTCCAGTAAGTATTCTCCAGGACTTTCTTCAACACTGTAACTCTCCAGGACCTCCCTTTATTTCCTTGATTTTGCTTATCCCACTCCCTAACATGGTTAAGAATCCTCCAGGGGAAAGCAGTGGCAAATATGGAAGGCCCATATTCAAAACAGGCAAAGACTATCACACTCATAGTCTGGATCCATTATTAAACAGATACAAAATTATTAACTAGAAAATGCTTATTTAAAAAGATATGATACTCAGGGCGCCTGGGTGGCTCAGTAGGTTAAAGCCTCTGCCTTCGGCTCAGGTCATGATCTCAGGGTCCTGAGACCTGAGCCCTGCATCTGGTTCTCTGCTCAGCAGGGAGCCTGCTTCCTCCTCTCTCTGCCTGCTTCTCTGCCTACTTGTGATCTCTATCTGTCAAATAAATAAATAAAGTCTTAAAAAAAAAAAAAAGATATGATACTCAATGATCCATGATATCTCCATACATCAAATACTTAGCATAGAAACTATTTCTGAGCCCACAGGTCGGTAGTCTATGTATTAAACCCACTGAGTATCTCACATACTACAGTTCCTAAATATAAACAGGTGACAATTTCTTATCCCGTTGGTTGGGTAATCAGTTTCCAGTGAGGTTAGGAGATCATTCTCTGACATTATGAAGAGGAAGATAGTCTCCAACTTAGAAGTTAAAAAAAAAAAAAAAAAAGAGGGTTCAATTTTAGCATTAAATCCCAGCTTTTAGCTTCTTCTATTAGGGGTATTTTGCTTAAAATAAAATTCACTTTAAATGGGACCAAATAACCCAAATTTTTTTTAAAAGAACTTTTGGGGTTCCACTAAAAGCATTAAATGGTCACAGAAGTAAACTCTCAGACCTCTAGTACTACTCATTTAGGTACCTATTATCCCTTTAAGAAAACTATTTTCCTCCAAACACCAATGATAATCATTTAACTAAAGTCTAATTTTTTGTTTTATTTTTCAAACCTGAAAAATGGGCATGATAACACCAAAACAATGTGGGTATTAAAAGTACATTCTTAAAGGACTCTGAAATAAAAAGGTAAATGACTATATCACATATAATAATCAAAGACCATCAAGGTAAGACAGGGTAATAATGCTCAGAATAACATCAAACTGAAAGGGTTAACAGAACGGTATGAAAACAAACTTAAAAAAAGGAAAAAAATTACCACACCCAAAGAAAACATTTTAAAATACAAGTCAAATTCACTATCTGGAGAGGTACATTCAAATTCTTTAAGAAAACAGAGTCAAAAGATGAGTTAGTATTTAATGAACTCTATTTGGGAGACTCTAGGAACCAATAACAACCTCTCAAGATCTCGGAAAAATCCAATGCTTGAAACATGTAAATATTTAGCAGGATAGGAAGAACATACCACCCTTTACCCTCTAAGAACACACTACTACTAACTGAACTCAACCCTTAACCACCCAATAAAAGCTTGCAATCTTTAGATCTGTTCCTAAAAAGGCATCAACGCTTTAAAGCCCCGAGAGTCCAATATTAACAGAAGTAAAAAGCAAACCAGAATACTGCCACAACAATATTCAGTCTATATACCACCTTAATCTCCCATTTAGCAACATGTAACCTCCTGGCTGTCTATAGTTCCTGCCCTACTTTAATAACCTCCAAAGATCAGGCACTTGTTTTCTGATCAAAGATTTCTAGACCCCTGATTCCAGTTTCTTACACTTCCCTAAATTCTATCCCTTCTTCTCCTCAACTGCCTCAACCTTCACTCACATATCTGGTCAACTGCAATATAAGGATTTTTATGTTACTTTGTAGATAAGGCTTCAAAAGCCTGTGTAGTGCATCCAAACAAGTCCTAGTGCTTAATTAAAATTTTTGGCTTATATTGAGATCCTGGGTCTTCTCTCTGATGGTAATTAGAAACTGAGAAAATAAATAAAACAGAAATTGTCGATTTTTTTATTATAAGTAGCTTTTATATAAGGCTGATAAAATCTGAAATAGAGGACTAAAGCAAACTGTGTCCTCTAAGTATTTCATTTATTGAAGCTAACTTCATCCATAAAAAAAAAATCAAGTTGGGAAAGCTATACCTGAACAGGGATTCTCTTTAGGAACTGTAAGGTCAATAAAACTAACTATGGTCCTAGAACTCAAGTCAAAACCATCTCAATAATGAAGTTAAAAGCCGATGAAAAACCTCTGGTTTAATTAGCATCTGATCTTTATGGAATAAGCAGATGGGCAAATCATGTTGAACTGGAAAATCTGATATGAACTAAGACTATTTTAAGAATCTTGGAAATTTAGGGGCGCCTGGGTGGCTCAGTGGGTTAAAGCCTCTGCCTTCAGCTCAGTTCACTGCCTCTCTGCCTACTTGTGATCTCTATCTGTCAAATAAATAAAATCTTAAAAAAAAAAAAAAAAGAATCTTGGAAATTTAAACTAAGTTAAATTTGTAAGGAAAATGAGTAGGGATAGAAGTATGTTTTAGCATTACCATGTTAGATCAGATGTAAGTATCCTGAGAAAATCTTGCTCAGCATCTAATTACCTATATTCCACTCCAAAAAAATAATTTGATCCATTTTTTTCTAAGAACCCTAATTTGAATTTTTTGCTGCCCATGTAATTTTAATCTTTAACTTATATTGTCTTTATTAAAAGAAAAAATGGAAGGCTTCTATTTTGTGCATTAATGAAAATCATACTTAAGAATTTATTAATTTCAATGACTGTAAAATTCCCTAACGTTTCCAGTAATTGAGGACATGACCAAAAAGTTTCTTTTGAAAGAAACCCTACCTTCAGCCCTGAAATTCTGACGATCAGATTCTCCTAAAAACATGCATACTATGGTGGTTATGCATGGATAAGCACTGTATAAAATACATCTATACAAGCACTGTATAAAATACATCTGTACAATGTATAAAATTCCCTCCCCCCCCTTGGCAATGGTTTTCCTTTTAGACTGCCTTCTCTTTAACAAACTTGAGAGTATCAATTTTAAACAGATATAAGCTTCAGTAGTATGGTTCTGCAACCACATAACAAATCAATTTTAAGCTAAGAGTTTGGCAATTATAATCAAGAAACAGTTATAATCCCTCTTGGGGGCTCTTATTACTGTTATCTTCAAGAAACCCCTATTCTTCTAATAAATATTATTTGAGGCACAAAATAATCACCAAACACAATCTATAACTCTGTCAAAAAACTGAGAAAAAGTGGTGGGGGTGGGTGGCTAACATAACAATAAAAAAACAGAAGAAATACCAGAGTGATATTGCATCTCTTCCTTCACAACGCAAAATGTTTTGTTACCAAAGCCTTTTTAACTATGCCTCAAAGGTATTAAGTAAATTTAATCTTTTAAAAGCATGAAATTAAGAAGAGAATGGTCATAAACACCACTTGGTGATGCTTTTTGTTTTTCATGAGTAATAATGACAAATTTCCAGATTGGTGAGCATAAGGCTGTGTCTACACATAACCCATCTGAAATACCTCTGATTTTACCAACTCTCTGCCACTGCCCCCCCGAAATGATTATTGTGTAGACTTCACCAAAGATGCAGGGACACTCTTACAAGTTGGTTTAAGTAACATCCTGTAAGTTATATAGAAATTATCAAATGAAGATTAGTCATTACAAAAACAATAAATGAAATAAGATCATGATCTCTGTAAATCAAAACCAAGTTTTCCCCTAAGTAATGTTTAAAAAGCTAAAAGCTAAATATAGAAAGATTATACAAGAGAAAAGTCTCAACAAAATTTACCATGAATTCATAAAACTGAGGTAAAATTTATGTTAAATACCACCAATTCAGAATAATTTTTAATAATAGTATTTCCTAGTTTCATATTCTACAATAATTATTTAAAGTATTTTTAAACTTACCCAAATGAAGTAATGTAAACTGGGCTGCCAGTTCCTTTGCATCTTCTAACGTAGTACAGAGTTTGTCTGGCATAAAGTAACTCTGGGATCCATTTGCAATAGCAGGAATAACAATTTTATATACCAAGAGTACCTTCCCATCTTGACTTGTTGTTGAATATAAATAATATTCTGGTGGTGCCCAATTATTTTTGTTGCAGTAATAATCCAAATGCATTACTGCAGAATTGAAATGATTGGATTTTAAAGAATACATACTAATTGGAGTAAGCTTTGTTCCAGGAAAAAATGGATAAGTGCATCTTTCAATTTCAGGGGGGCTTGGGCTATGTTGGCCATTGAGACGAGCTGGAAGAGTTGGTGGTTTGCCTAGAGTTTTGGGGTGGCTCTCTTCCTTGTTAGCAAACACAATCAGATTTTCAGAATTAGGGCTAATCTGACCATTAAGATGCTGTCTCCAAGTGTTTTCTTTATTTACTGGTTTTGCCAGTGTTACCTCAATACTTGCTCCATCAATGCATTTTCCATTCATAACTGACATAGCAGCCACTGCATCTTCTCGGTTGAAAAAGTGAACAAAAGCATAATCTCTAAGTTTCTTTACTCGTTCAACTGCACCAGGTTTGAATTTGTTGAATTCTGCTTTAATCGTTTCCTCTGTAGTTGAGATCATTAAATTTCTTACATAGAGAACTTTAACTCTCTGCATGGTTTCCTCATCAACCTCCTTCTCTGGGTCAGCCCAATCTACCTGAATGGTATGGCCCCATAGTTGGAAAGTACCTGTAAAAAAATAAATTAACCTGAAGACAATTAAAACAACTAAAAGTCAAAAACTATTAAATAAAACTTTCTCGAAAGAAGCAGGAACTCCAATATCAGTATATTTGGTTAAACACAGTTTCTCACATGAAAACTTTCATGAAAGTTTTTACTAAGGCAAACCCAGCCAGAACTTACAGTGGAATTCAAGAGTCAACAGTACAAATACATTTCAAAAATAGACCTTTATCGGGGCACCTGGGTGGCTCAGTCAGTTAAGCATCTGCCTTAGGCTCAGGTCATGATTTCAGGGTTCTGGGATGGAGCCCTGTATTGGTGGGAAACCTGCTTCTCTTTCTCCCTCTGCCCTTCCCTATCCCTATCCCCCTGCTCATGCTGTCTTTCTCTCTGAAATGGATTAGATCTAAAAAAAAAAAGACCTTTAACAAAAGAATTGGGTACCGTCCTTTGGATTTTTACCAAACAACAATTAACACAATAAAAGTGTATATGTGTATATATTCAGTAAATTCATATATTATTACAGATAATGACTCATTTTATAGGGACAACTTCTTCTTGTCTTTTTAGAACCATTTTACTTCCTTACTCAAAAAATCTCTGTATCTCTTTAAGGACATTACATATTATTAAAATATCAATTATAAGGTGCTGCCATTTTTCCATATTTACAATTAGGTTAATATGAAAAAATAAACTTTAAAAGGCAAGTTTACCTGGGATTAGTTTTCTCCTAGCCATGGCAGCAGCTCTGTGAGATTCATATTCAACAAATGCAAAACCACGATTTTTGGTCTTATCTGTTGCACTTGGATAAACAATGACATCTACAACTCCTTCTGTAACTTTCTTCATTTCATCCAAAATTTCTTCTTTCTTCTTTTCCTTAGGAATAGCTCCAATAAATAATCTGCAATTATCCAAGCTTACACACACACCAATAAACTTCCCTGGTCGAATTTCATAATTATTAAGAATTCTGATGGCTAATTGGGCCTCTTCTTTTGTCGTGTACATCACAAAAGCATACCCTCGATTTTCACCACTAAATTCCATCATAAGTCGAAATTCATATATCTTCCCAGCTCTTTCAAATACAGGAACTAACTCATCTTCATACATATCACGAGGTATTTTTCCTACAAAAACTTCACAGCCTCTAGGCGGAGGGGGACCTTCCCAACCTGAAAGACAAAAATAAACAAATTTTAATAAGATATTTATATGCACTATTCAATGATTCACTTATTCCACAAATTTACTGTGCCTGCTATGTGCTGTGCACTATTCTAGATATTAATGGTACAACAGTGAACAAAACAGAAGATCCTTCCTCATAAGACTTATATTCAACAGAGAAAAGAGATAATGACTTGTCATTAAAATAAAAATAAAGCCACAGAAGAGTTGATATTCTCGGTAGTCAGGTAAACCTTTTCTGAGCATATGAGGTTTAAGAGGAGATGAGAAAAAAATGAGGGAACGAACCTTCCAGATATATTAAGAAAGAGCAAGTGTTTTGTATGTTAGAACACCATACAGCACACAGGCCTGTACAGCTAACACATACTTGAGGTAGTATTAAAGTTGTAGTGCCGCCATCCAGGTGGCTAGAGGCTAAGACTTTATCTTAAGTCTAATAGAAAGCTAATTGGAGGTTTCTGAGCAAATAAAGTACACTGGCTACTAGTAGAAAGGCAAAACATCGTATTTATGTAGCTTTTTCCATCTGGTTTGCCTCTAGTATAAACACCACTCCTCTACTCACTGCTCTTTCAAAATCCTCCCCAAAATAACCTCTCCTTCAACAGTACTCTTTTTCCCAGTGACCCAATCCTAACTCTTTATAAACCCAACTAGTAAGTCCAATAGACTTCACCAAAAATTGTTAGAATACACAAATTCTGCAAAGTTGCAAGATATAAAATAATGTGCAGAAATCTGTTGCATTTCTATACACTGACACTGAAAAAGAAAAAAAAAAATCAAGGAATTGACCCCATTTACAACTGCACCAAAAACCATAAGATAACTAGGACTAAACCTAATCAAAGAGGTAGAAGATCTATACAATGACAACTACAGAATGCTCATGAAAGAAAATGAAGAGGACACAAAGAAATGGAAAAAAATCCCATGCTCATGGACTGGAAGAACAGATAATGTTAAAATGTCTATACTACCTGAAGCAGTCTACTCCTTTAATGCAACCCGTATCAAAATACCACCAACATTTTTCTTCTTCTTTTTTAAGATTTTATTTATTTATTTGAGAGAGCAAGCAAGCACAAGATGGAGAAGGGTCAGAGAGAGAAGCAGACTCCCCACTGAGCAGGAAGCCTGATGTGGGGCTCAATCCTGGTACTCCAGAATCACAACCTGAGCTGAAGGAAGATATTTAACTGACTGAGTCACTAAGGCACCACATCCACTAGCATTTTTCAATGAACAAACAATCCTCAAATTTTTATGGAGCCACACAAGACCCCAAATAGCTAAAGTAATCTTGAAAAAGAAAAATAAAGCTGGAGGCATCATAATTCTGGACTTTAAGCTCTATTACAAAGCTGTAATCATCAAGACAGTATGGTACTGGCACAAAAATAGACACATAGATCAATGAAACAGAACAAAAAACCCAGCAATGGACCCACAACTATATGGTCAATCAACCTTTGACAAAGCAGGAAAGCATATCCAGTGGAAAAAAGGTAAGTTTCTTCAACAAATGGTGTTGGGAAAACTGGACAACAACATTCAGGAAAATAAAACTGAACCACTTTCTTATACCACACACAAAAATAAATTCAAAATGTATGAAAGACCTAACTGTGAGACAGGAAAACATCAAAATCCTAGAAGTGAACAAGGGCAGCAACCTCTTTGACCCCAACTGTAGCATTTTTTTTTTAAGATTTTATTTATTTAAAGGGAGAGGGAGAATCTCAAGCAGACTCCACACTGAGCACAGAGCCCAATGTGGGTCTCAATCTCATGACCTGAGATCATGACCTGAGCTGAAATCAAGAGTCAGATGCCTGACCAACTGAGCACCCAAGCACCCCAGCCATAGCAACTTCTTACCAGATACATCTCCAGCGGCAAAGAAAACAAGAGCAAAAATGAACTATTAGGACTTCACCAAGATAAAAAGCTTCTGCACAGCAAAGGAAACAATCAACAAAACTAAGTCAGCCTACAGAATGGGAGAAGATATTTAAATGACTTATCTAATAAAGGGTTAGTATCCAAAATCTATAAAGAACTTATTAAACTCAACACCCCCCTCCAAAAAAAACCAAATAATCCAGTTAAGAAATAGGCAGAAGAGGGGCGCCTGGGTGGCTCAGTGGATTAAGCCGCTGCCTTCGGCTCAGGTCATGATCTCAGGGTCCTGGGATCAAGCCCCGCGTCGGGCTCTCTGCTCCGCAGGGAGCCTGCTTCCTCCTCTCTCTCTGCCTGCCTCTCTGCCTACTTGTGATCTCTCTCTGTCAGATAAATAAAATAAAATCTTTAAAAAAAAAAAAAGAAAGAAATAGGCAGAAGATAGGAATAGACCTTTTTCCAAGGAAGACATCCAGATGGCCAACAGACATGAACATATGCCCAACATCACTAATCATCAGGAAAATACAAATTGAAACTATAATGAGATACCACCTCACACCTGTAAGAAGGGCTGAAATTAATAAAATAAGCAACAACAAATGTTGGTGAGGATTCCAAGAAAGGAAATAAATTTCCTCTATACCATTGGTGGGAATGCAAACTGGTGCAGCCACTCTGGAAAACAGTTAGGAGGTTTCTCAAAAAGCTAAAAACAGGACTACCATATGACCGAGCAATTGCACTACTAGGTATTTACTAAAGGATACAAAAATACTGCTTTGAAGGGGCACATACACCCCAATGTTTATAGAAGCATTATCAACAATAGCCAAATTATAGAAAGAGCCCAAATGCCCATCAACTGATGAACAGATAAAGAAGTATACTGTGGAATATTACTCAGCCATCAAAAAGAATGAAACCCTGCCGTTTGCAACAACATGGATAAAGTTAGAATGTACTATGCTAAGCAAAATAAGTCAGTCAGAAAAAGACAAATACCATATGATTTCACTCATATGTGGAATTTAAGGAACAAAACAGATGAACATAGGGAATGGGGAAAAAAAAAAAAGGGAAGCCAACCATAAGAGACTATTAACTATAGAGAATAAATGGGAGGCTCCTGGAGGGGAGGTAGGCCAGGGGAGGGCTAAAGAAGGGATAGGTATTAAGGAGGGCACTTGCTGCATTCAGCACTGGGTATTATATGTAAGCAATGAATCACTAAATTCTATGCCTGAAACCAATATTAACTATATATTAACTAACTAGAATTTAATAAAAAATTGGAAAAAAGAAAACCCAACCAACCCAACCTCCTTCTCAACTATTTCCTAAACCAAGAGCAGAGTTGAAAAAAAAAAAATGTAAGAGTCAAACATGCATAACATACATAATCTACCTCTTTTCCCTCACAATAGTAAAAAAATAACTGCTAAGGTATTTCAGCAGTTATAAGGAAAGAACTATTATTTGGGATATTTGTGGCTATATACGCCTAATGTATATTAAAGACTCAATATTTTTGAACATAAATAAATCCACACCTGGAGGAGGACCACCAAATTTCCTTTGCCCGTTTTCTTGTACCATGTTGTAACCAGTCTTTTCCATCAAAGCAAGTAATGCTGCTTCATTCTGAGTACCAGTTCTGACTTTACTGCATCCATTTGTTCCATCTATGTTTTCTTCATTCATGGTTGCGGTTCCTAAAACAAAATTCAAAACCAGTGTTTATGACATGAAGCACCAATGACCTATGAAGGATTTCTTTTGGGTTCAAGAAACCAAAAACAGTTGTGGCTGCTACAATTGGTGACCACTGTGGTCTTGCCCACAAAGTTATGCTACATAACGGAAGCTGGAAACTTCACCTAGTGTGATTGATCAATTAACCAGTACCTTTAGAAAGCGTTAAGCTACAAAAAGAGAAGTCAAAAGTAAAAAAGAGAAAAGAACAGCAACAAAAATAGAAAACACAAGTACATGAAAAGGAATTAGAGAAGAAAAAAAGCAGAAATAACAAAATATACTGCCATCAATGAATATATGATCACTGCTGATCTACAGAGCCCAAGGTTTAAATTATTTTATCATATAGGCCAACTGGATTTTATGATTTTTTTTTTAAAGATTTTATTTATTTATTTGACAGAGAGAGATCACAAGTAGACAGAGAGGCAGGCAGAGAGAGAGAGAGGGAAGCAGGCTCGCTGCTGAGCGGAGAGCCCGATGCGGGACTCGATCCCAGGACCCTGAGATCATGACCTGAGCCGAAGGCAGCGGCTTAACCCGCTGAGCCACCCAGGTGCCCCTGGATTTTATGATTTTTTTTCAAGATTTTATTTGTTTATTTGACAGAGAGAGAGATCACAAGTAGACAGAGAGGCAGGCAGAGAGAGAGAGGGAGAAGCAGGCTCCCCATGCGGGGCTCGATCCCAGGACCCCAAGATCATGACCTGAGCCGAAGGCAGTGGGTTACACTGAGCCACCCAGGTGCCCCTGGATTTTATTATGCCTTATACTTTGCAGATAAATGTAGCCTAATGCCAATATGGTTCATGTTGCCAGCAGTCTTTAAGGACCCCACCAGTTATCAGAAATTGAACAGATCCTTGGAGTAAGTAAACAGAACTTCAAACAACACCATTCCAAGAAAAAGCTACTAGAGAAAGTAGGGATCAAACCCACTTCCTCTGAGCAGAAACAGGAACTACTGCGATTTTCAACTAGCAGCAGATTAAGAAAATTACATTAGGGGCTCATCGGTGGCACAGTCGGTTAAGCATCCAACTTAGTTTTGGCTCCAGCTGTGATCTCAGGGTTCTGAGACTGAGCCCCAGGTCCAGTTCCGTGCTCAGTGCAAAGTTTGCTTGAGGTTCTCTCTCCCTCTCCCTCTGCCTCTCCTGCTCATGCTCTCTCTCTCTCTCAAATAAATAAAACTTGAAAAAAAAAAAAAGAAAAGAAAAGAAAGAAAATTACATCAACGGGCAAGCAGGACCTAGAGAGAACCTGAGATCTATGTTGAGCACTATATATAAAGATGTGTTTTTAATTTTTTTAAATGAACTTAATTACCATATCCTTAGGTTGCCAGAAAAATCACTTTGATCCAAAAGATTAATACTCTGATTTACTCTATTTCTTAATTTTATGTCTCTCTTATTTGGTATTATCATTAACAAATATTAAATCCAAAACAAATATTATATCATTAACAAAAATTAAAATCCTGGGTGGCTCAGTTAATTAAGTATTGCCTTCAGCTCAGGTCATGATCCCAGGGTCCTGGGGTAAAGCCCCACATCAGGCTCCCTGCTCAGCAGCAAGTCTGGTTCTCCCTCTCCCTGTGCCTGCTGCTCTCCTAGCTTGTGCTCTCACTCTCTCTCTGTCAAATAAATAAATAATTTTTAAAAAGTTAAAATCAAAATTAAAACACCTAGGCAACTCAGGTGGTTAATCATCTGCCTTCAGCTCAGGTCATGATCCCAGGGTCCTGAGATGGGAGTTCTGCATCAGGCTCCTAGCTCAGTTGGGAGCTGGCTTCTCCTTCTGCCTGCCACTCCCCCTGCTTGTACCCTCTCTCTCTCTTTCCCTCTCTGACAAATAAATAAAATCTTAAAAATAAAAGGTTCTCTTTAAAAAAAAATTAAAATCTTACACTGAGCAAGCCATTTTTGACTTTCAACAGAACTTTTCTTATTATAAATGGAAACCAAACCATAGCACAGCATTTTAAAAAGTACAGAATTTTTAGCCAGAGCACCTCAATTTGACTTAGCTCCGCCACTTTATAGCTGTGCAAACTGGTCAGCTTATTTTCTCTCTACTCATTGTAAAATGAGAATACCAATACAAGTTATTGCAAAGCTACTGTTAGGATTAAATGGGGCAATGAAGTAAAAGTCTTGTTAGAATTACGTGAGGCTTAATTAAAAGTTAGTTTTGATAAATACTAGAGGGCAGCACATCTTAATTTTTCATATAACCATACATAGTGCTTTTGTTTTTGCTATTTTCAGAAACATCTTGCATTTTCTCAAAGATTGGGGCAGAGGAGTTGTGCTGTGGCAGACACAAACCTAGGGAAGAGCATTAGCATCTCTAGAGTGGACAGAGGGTGGGACTGGAGAAGACATTACCAAAGAATTACTGCTCTAGAGTAAGTGAAACTGTCACTGCAGTTTTACTCACTAGTACTGTGGCTCTGAAGCCAGACTGCCTAGATTCAAATCCTTTTGCATTCAACTAGCTATAATTTCAACTTATTTAGCCCTTCTGTAACCTAATTTCCTCACCTTTAAATACACTGCCTATCTCATAGCTTTCATGAACATTAAGTTAGCTAACGTTGTTAAAAACCTCTAGACTCATTTTTTGGACATAAACATGAATACTAATTTTATGCATATATTGGAACCTTTAGAACCATTAAACATCTGCAAATAACTATAGCTTAGAATCCAGATACCTTGTGATCTCTGTCAAATAAATTAATAAAATCTTTAAAAAAAAAAAAAAGAATCCAGATACTTTGCTTTACAGTAACTGACTTCAGAACAAAAGTATGACACTGGATAGAAACAGGTTGAAAATAAAAATCAGAAGAGGTTCAGTTTCTTTAGTAGCCTATTATAAACACCAGAAAACATGAATACATTATCTCTAGTTTCTAAAACTACTAAAAGGGAGTCTCAACCTTGCTAAAAGAAAATTATTTCCACAGATGAAAAAACCGAGGCTAAGAAAGATAAATTATCCAAGATCACAGGGCCAGAAAGTGGCACAGAAAGAATTCAATCTCAGGTCTTCCTGATCTCAATATCTCCTCCTGCCAAGAGAATGCCCTTTTGCCAAAATTTCACCTTAAAAGCCCCTCAAAAAACAAAGTATCCAAATTGACTTTTATGCAAGTGGAATATTCAGAAATTTTGAATTAATATACCTAAGTCAGGTGACTTCTAGATTCCCTCCTAATTGTAAAATAGCTGAAGTTTTCTGAGTGATGAATACAGCTACAAACACATTAATACCACACACACATCACACACATACAAACTTTTCACAGTCTTTAAAGCTCTTTGCAAGCTGTTATATTTTATTCAACGAAGTAATTCTGAAGAAAACAAGGCAGGAAAGTAGCTCTTAGACCCATATATTTTCTACCTGCTATCTACCTTATTCCTTAAACTTAGTAGCCCAGTTTTCTTTATGAAGCTAAGATTCATTTACCAAACTGCCTAATGAATGTATTGAAAATGAGATATTCGGGCTCCATTGGTTAAGGGTCTGACTCTTGATTTCGGCTCAAGTCATAATCTCAGGGTCCTAAGACAGAGCCCCTCATCCACGCTCAGCAAGAGTCTGCTTGGGATTCTCTCTCTCCCTCTGACCCTCCCCCACCCCCACTAGTGTTCTCTCTCTAATAAAAAAGGGAAAGAAAATTAGATATTCAGTAGGCATCCTGAATTCAACATATCCAAAAGTGAGTATCACTTTATCTTCCAAACCTGTCCATATTCCTTCCTGTTTTATATCTCCCATCAATTCATCCATTCAACCAATAAACGGCACCACAACATACTCCCTCTCCTCCAAACTTTTACAACCAGCAACTTGTGAGCTAACGCAGTCTTCCTTTGATTCACACCTTATCAGTCACAAAGACCTGCATATTTTACCTATGAATAATATATCTTGAAATCAATCTCTACCTGTCCATCCCTTCTCAATTATTTCTTACTGGAGTTAGTACCAGGTTCCTAACAGTTGTTCCAGGTTTTAGTCTTATGCCCTTCAAACAAAATCTCCATAATGCCATCAAGGTGATATAAAATGTGTATCTGATCATCTTAAGCTTAAGGACCTTCAATAAAAAAGTCTCAAAGGAAAATATTACTATATTATTTTTACTACATAAATATGAAACTATTTTGGAGGGCAAAAAAGCAAAATCAAGACAAAATTTTAAACAGGGAAAAATTATCTGCAACACATTCATTTAAGGCTTATTTAAAATAAAAATGAGCAGAATTGCGTGATAATTAAGAACAAATTCAAGTACCTAAATAATTGCTTAAATGCAAATCCTGGCTTTTCCCTTACTAGCTCTGACTTTGGCCTTCAGTTTACTTGTCCTTAAAAAATGGATAGTAATAGGGCACCTGGGTGGCTCAGTGGTTTAAAGCCTCTGCCTTCGGCTCAGGTCATGATCCCAAGGTCCTGGGATCAAGACCCGCATCAGGCTCTCTGCTTAGCAGGGAGCCTGCTTCCTCCTCTCTCTCTCTCTCTGCCTGCCTCTCTGCCTACTTGTGATCTGTCTGTCAAATAAATAAATAAAATCTTTAAAAAAAAAAAGTGGATAATAATAGTTTCTACCTCACAGCATTCTTACCAGGATTAGGTATTAAGGTCGGAAAACTATTTTCATATAAGCACTATAAATGTATTTACTATCTAATTAATATGCAATAATAAATAAAACTAACTTCTAATAAAGTATTATTGTCTAATAAATTGACTAATAAAATAATAAGAAAAGCACAAACTGCAGACCAGGAATTGCAAACTCAGGATTCATTCACTTGTCCAACAAATGTTTGTTGAGCACCAATTTTATGTGGATACTATTTCTTATGTCTGGGATACATCAGTAAATAAAAGACCAAAATTCTGATAATGAAAGTAATAAGGAATATATGTGAAAGGTAGTAGTGCTGCAGGGGACAGACAGGGATAGGACTCATGGAAGGAACTGACAGAAGAGAGTGTAATTTTAAATAGGATAACTATTACTGACCTCAAGGAGAAGATAACATTTGAGCAAAAAATTAAGAAACCTATCCATGCAGTTATTTGGGAAAAGCACTGCACTCAAATAGAAAAACAAAGACAAAGGTACAAGGTAGAAGTGTGCATGGCACACAAAATGTACAGGCAAGGGAACTGGTATGGTAAGGCGGCGGGGGGTGGCGGGGGTGCGATGTGATAAGAATAGTAGGAGAGGAGGTCAAAGAGGTAACAAGCTGCCAGGTGACACACAGACCTTGTAAGTCAGGTCACAAAGGACTTTAGCTTTTATTCTGAGTTAAATGAGGAGCCACCATAGGTTCTTGAACACAGGAGTAAAAGGGTCTTTTACTATCAAAAGGGTCTTTTAGCTATCGTTTTGGAAAGTCAAAAGAGGTGGTATACCTAGCTGGCTCAGTTGGTAGAGCATGCAACTCTTGATCTCAGGTTCTGAGTTCGATCCCCACACTGGGTGTAGAGTTTACTTAAAAATCAAACCTTTAACAGTAACAACAAAAATGGAGAGCAAAAGTGGAAATAAGGAGACTAACCAGAAGGCTACAACTAAAATTCAGGTGACAGATAATGGCAGAATGGACCAGAGAGGTTGGTGAAGGGAAAAAGAAGAAAAGTCTCTGATATGAGATATATTTTAAAAATATATCCAACAGAATTCACTGACAGACTGGATATGGGTTGTGAGATAAACAGAGAAGTCAAGGATAACACCCATGTATTGGCCTGGGCCACCAGAAGCAGAAAAGATGAGGAAAATGAACAGACTTTAGGGGTAGAAACAGAGTTCAGTTTTGCACATGTTAAGTTTTTGTATCCACTAAATAACCAACTCAAATGCCCACAAGTCCCTGGGAAGAAATATTAGATAAGCAGAAAGGCCAAAGATAGGACTCTAAGAAGTGCTAAGCACCATCTGAAAAGGGCATTGACACGAAATTCTAGCAAACTGTTATCATGATCAAATCCAGTCTCCCAATTATGCCAAATGTTCCAATTTTTCAGGAGGGGAACCAGAAATCTGCACATTTTTATGTGAATTTGCAATTTTTTAAATTTGAGAACCAAAGAGCTACTTTTACCTACTAAAACTGCAAAACTGGTGGGAATGCCACTTGGTATAGCCAACATGGGAAACAGTATGAAGGTTCCTCAAAAAATTAAAAATAGAATTACCATATTACCATAATTCCACTACGGGGTATTTACCCAAAGAATAAGAGAACACTAATTTAAACAGATGTTTGTGCCCTTATGACCACTGCAGCATTATTTATAAAGACCAAGAAATGGAAGCAACCTAAGTGTCCGCTGATAAATGAATGGATAAAGAAGATGTGACATATTCCATACAGTGCAATATATTCAGCCATAAAAAAGAATGAAATTGTGCCATTTGTGACAACATGAATGAACCTAGAGGGTATCGTGCTAAGCCAAAAGTCAGAGAAATACAAATAACCATAAGATTTCACTCATATGTGGAATTTAAGAAATAAAACCAAATGGACAAACAACAAGAGACAAAACAGAGACCTCCAAAAATCCTCAAAACAAACGCTTACAGAGAAACCTAGTGGCTGCCAGAAGGGATATGGATGGGTGGTAGGTGAAACAGATGAGGAGGATTAAGAGTACACTTAGATAAGCACTGAAAATGCACAGAATTGTTTAGTAACTATACTGTACACCTGACACTAACATAACACCATATGTTATACTTCAATAAAAAATAAAGTAAAATATTGCTAAGCTACATAAATGTCATTTCATTTATATGGCAATACTCAACAGACATAAAAATGGCATGACTAAAAAGTAATCTGGTAGAAAATCATGTTCAAACGGTGCTGGCTATATATTAGTTCTAAATTCCAATTCAAAACTTAATGAGTCAAATTCTCAAAATTCAGTTCAATTCTCTACACCGCTATTAAATGTTTTCTATGTCCAAGTCACTTTACTGGACTTTCAGTCATAATGATGACCCTAAGGGGCAGAATTACAATCACGAATGTCTGGTGCTGGGGACAGAGAGTAATATAACTTTCTACTTAGCAGACAGAACTGTGCTAAGTTAGAAAGGACTGCCACAGAAGGTAACTTCCTGCCAAGTGGAAGTATTCAAACATGGCTCCTTGACAACAGAGTATTGCATACTCAAAAAAACCAAAACAAACCAAACAAAAAACTGAAAATTATACCAAATATAAAACCAGTAACTGGGGCACCTGGGTGGCTCAGTGGGTTAAAGCCTCTGCCTTCGGCTCAGGTCATGATCTCAGGGTCTTGGGATCGGGCCCCACATCGGGCTCTCTGCTCAGCGGGGAGACTGCTTCCCCCTCTCTCTGTCTGCCTCTCTACCTACTTGTGATCTCTGTCAAATAAATAAAATCTTTAAAAAAAAAAAAACTTCTATTAAAAACAGTAACAAACACTGTACAGACCAAACAACACCTACAGACTTTCTATGGTTTTAACTCTGGGCTGCGTAAGGGCAGAGATTCCACCTGCCTTGAACAATTAACCTGCTATCCACTACAGTGTCCGGTACATAGTAGGTACTCAATAATTATTTGTTGGATGAAGAATCTACAGAAAATTCAGAAAAATCCTTATAGGACTTCATATACTGTTAAGAGGCATGTATTTAATTGGAATTATCTTTTTAGATAGAAATTTGCTAATATTTATCAAAATCTAAAATGTTTATAAACTTAGTAATCACTAAAAAAATTAACCTACAGATATAGTTTCACAAGTATGCAAAAATATGTGGGCTGAAGCAAGGTCTGTGAAAGCAAAAATCGGGGCCCCTGAATGACTCAGTTGGTTAAGCAGTTAAGCATCTCTCTCTCTCAAGTAAATAAATAAAATCTTAAAAAAAAAAAAAGCAAAAATCTAAAAAAATAGTTGTCTATGAATAAAGTATTAGAAAATTACAGTATAACTACATAATGGAATATTATGTAACTGTTAGAGAATGTCAGATTTGTATGTACTGATATGGAAAAATACTAAGAAATATATGAGGAAAAATTACGTTGGAAAACAAGATGTTTACTGGTTTACCAACTGAAATGTTTTGTTTAAAGATACTCACATATACATTCACACGTTTGTAGAAGCATAAAAAAATTTTGGAAATATTTACAAGACATTTTAACAGTAGTTATCATTGGTAAGTAGGAATGAGGAGTCAGAATACTCTAATTTTCACTTTTCTGTGACTGCCAAAAACATGTACTACTTGTATTAATTAATTTTTTTTTTTTTTTTTCTGACAGAGAGAGATCACAAGTAGACAGAGAGGCAGGCAGAGAGAGAGAGAGAGGGAAGCAGGCTCGCCGCTGAGCAGAGAGCCCGACGCGGGACTCAATCTCAAGACCCTGAGATCATGACCTGAGCTGAAGGCAGCGGCTTAACCCACTGAGCCACCCAAGTGCCCCATACTACTTAAAAGCAAGAAGCCTTTCTGAGGGTTTCCACTCTTCCTTAAATATAAAATCTAAACTCTTTAAAAAGCCATAGGGTTGCCTAGGTGTCATAGTCAATTAAGCATCCACCTATTGGTTTCAGCTCAGGTCTGATCTTAGGGTCCTGAGATCAAGCACAGCATCTGGGGGCTCTGCGCTCAGTGAAGAGTCTTGCTTGAATCTCTCCCTCTTCCTCTGCTCCTTCCCCTCACTGCAATAAATAAATAAATCTTTTAAAAAAGAAAGAAAGAAAGAAAAAGAAAAGGTCACTTTTAAAAGTCCTTTCATAATCTGGCCCAGTCTACTTCTCCAATTTCATTTCTTAATATATGTGAACAACAATACTTACCTTTTTGCAATTTGTCAAATGTGCCAAGTTCTCACATACCAGCCTGTGTGTAGCCTGTTCCCACAGTCCTTTCTCACTCTCTTTGCCTTTCCCATTCCTAATATCCTTCAGGAAAACCACCCCGTGAACCTCCCGTCTCAATGCTAAGTAAGTATTCCTCTATTTGTACTATCATCACAGAACCCATCTGAGAGGGCTGGTCTGTCAATCCATTCTACCTCCCCCTCCCCCAAATTCTGCCAAATAGCCAGAGTCTAGTCTTTCATTTCCAAATCTCTACCACCATGTGCACTCCCTGGTATGTGATTACCGTTCAGTGAATAAAACAGAAAGGAAGGGATATTGCAATTTAATTAGAAATAATAGACTTGGGTGAGAGAAGACCTGAATTCCGTGCTTAGTCAGGAGATCTTTGATGAGTTACTTTATAATCTGTGAAATTCCATTTTATGTTTATTTCTGCATTCATTTATTTAGCACCTTATATACCCCGCATGACAGACACTTTACAAACATCATTTCATTACCCTGTGAGGTATTATTCTATTTTATTTCAAAAATAAACTGAGACTAAGATAAAGTTATAATGCCGGCAAATTCGTAGGGTAGATACTCAAATCAGAGACCTGTGTGCCTAAATATTGGGCTCCTAAAGCCCTACTTTAGACTACCTCCATTTTAGATATTTAATAATCTGAAAAGTGATGTGATTTGCCTGATATCATATAAACTGCAAAACCAGTATCTAAATCCAAATTTTTTTCACATCAATCATTTTTTTTAAATACAACTGTAACAACTATTCAGTTACGCCTCTTGAAAAACTATATCATTAAAAAAAAAAAAAAACGTGAAACAAGATGGGATTGGGAGGGAGACAAACCATAAATGACTCTTAATCTCACAAAACAAACTGGGGGTTCCTGGGGGGAGGTGGGATTGGGAGAGGGGGAGCAGGCTATGGACATTGGAGAGGGGAGGCGAACCATAAGAGACTATGGACTCTGAAAAACAACCTGAGGGTTTTGAAGGGTCAGGGGTGGGAGGTTGGGGCAACCTGAGGGTTTTGAAGGGTCAAGGGTGGGAGGTTGGGGGAACAGGTGGTGGGTAATGGGGAGGGCACGTTTTGCATGGAGCACTGGGTGTTGTGCAAAAAGAATGAATACTGTTACGCTGAAAAAATAAATAAAATGAAAAAAAAAAAACGTATTAACTTAGAGGAGGAAAAAGTCAACAAAAAAATTTTGGAAAATCTCTAATAAAATAATGTCAGATTTTTTAGAGATCTTAAAAATCATCTCATTCTATCACCCCACCTGATGTTTCCATCTCTTTACAAAATTAGTGCAAAGCAGTCACCTATTTTATTCTTGAATTCTTATAGGAAACTCACTGTTCTTTAAAACAACTTATCTTTGGTTAATTCTTGAAGAAAAGTTCCTCCTTATAATAGATCATGATTTCTTCCTTGTAACTTTCACATATAGATCTTCATATTACCCTTCTGGCCAAACTGAACGTGCCTCTTTCATGGAACTGCATTTGAAAAATGATTTTCCTCTTCTTCAAGCTAAACATTATCAGTTCTTTAAACCCAACATTTTCTAAAATGGTATCCCTTAGAATATTATTCCAGGAGCGATTAACAGGCCTCAAAAATGTGTTCCATACCTAAATACATCTGAGAATCACTATACCTCTTTTTTAAGAGTATCACCATGAAAATCAGCATATTTAAGGCCATGAAAAGTTTCAGTTAAAACAAACCTTTCAGCTATAACTCCTATTTCTCAAACATTTCAACATGACACCCTACTTCCTTCCACCCTACAGGACCTTGCTACTTCTATTAACTTTCTATAAAATTATTTAGAAAATGCTGCCTTAACTGCTCTTTACACAATACAGTTTCATGTTCCCTCACTATCCTGACTCCTTTTTTCTTTAAAAGCATAGTGGCCAAAATTACAGAGAAAGATGTTAATGTTCTAGATAGCTGCACGGCACTGATGGTTCAAATCAAGCATACTGTCAACAAAATACCCACATCTTTCTTAGCCTATGTCAAAGTAATTGGATTTTAAAGCCATACTGCATTCCATCATATTAGATTCAACCCACAATTTCTTCTTAACCTCCCCTCTGATCTTTTATCCACTTGTGTCCCATCTACGATATGGCCTAACTTAACCTCCTTTTCCAAGACATAACTTTTTTTTGAAGAGACAGTGAGAGGCAGGAGAGAAGAGAGGGAGGAGGAGAGAGAGAATCCTAAGCAGGTGCCACATCCAACATGGCCCCAAAATCATGAGCTGAAATTCAGAGTCGGACACTTAACCGACTGAGCCATCCAGGCACCTCGCAAGACATAACTTTCTTATTTTCATGCTTAAGAACAATCTTTCCAAATATAATCAGAAAATATTTTAAAACTGTCCTAGTTGGATCAGTGAAGAATAATGATTCTACACTGTCTTTTTTTTTTTTTTTTGATGTTATTTATTTACTTGACACAGAGAGAGAGAGATCACAAGTAGGCAGAGAGAGAGGGGGGAAGCAGGCTCCCTGCTGAGCAGAGAGCCCAATGCGGGTCTCGATCCCAGGACCCTGAGATCATGACCTGAGCCAAAGGCAGAGGCTTAACCCACTAAGCCACCCAGGCACCCTCTACACTGTCTTTTTAAATAGTCGACATTCTGTCATCCTTATAATGAGACTGATTATTCAAGTAACAGTTCAAATCAAGCCTTTAGTTTGATCCATTTTAAAAAAATGTGTTTACATTTGAAGAATAAGTATATGTGATATTCTGAAGAAACATTTTTTTAAAAATAATAAAGCTACCTTTCTCCATTTAAGATTATTTTTACTAGGTTTTGACATTATACCATCATTGAAGATTTTCCACTAAGAGAATATTAGAATTGCAAATGGACCTTAGGCCAACTCCAATTTTACTTGCTTAAGGTCACAAAACTAGTAACTGAAAAGACCTGTGGTTCAAACCTTCAGACATTTATAAACTTAAGACGGCCCATCCCATGGGACACTACGCTGGTCCATTACACTAAAGACATCATGTTGATACAATGTGAAGAAGAGGCAAGTATGAGATTTATATATTTTAAACATGCCACTAGTTTAATATGCTACCTTACATATCTATTTACTGCTATAAAAACAACTGGTAAATATACCTTCTGCTTCCATTCTACCCAAAATGTAGAATTTAATTAATACACAGTTTTGTTTTGTTTTTCTGTAACTCATAGCTTACTCTAAATAGTGATGTGTGCAATAAAACCCACCCCAGCAATTACAGACATATATTTTGGGTCAATTCATGTCTCTAAATTTGTATTTTTAAAGATATTATCTAGGGTGTCATGTTGAAATTGCTTAGTCTACACATTAAAGGCTCTTTTTAATAGATAATAACTAGAAAACTATGCTGGACTTCATACATTTAAAGAAATCTCAACCAAAATATCTTAAAAACTTAAAATTACAGAAGCATAAGACATACAGGAGAGTCACTAATCTCACCCTATTTTTTTTTTGTCTCACCCTTCCTTTAGAAAGGGGCACCTGGGTGGCTCAGTTAAGTGTCTGCCTTTGGCTCAGGTCATGATCCCTGGGTTCTAGGACTGAGTCCTGTGGCAGGCTCCCTGCTCAGTGGGGAGTCTGCTTCTCCTTCTGCTCCTCCCCTCAATTTTTGTGTGTGTGCGCACGCTCGCGCTCTCTCTCTCTCACTCTGCTCTCCCTCTCTCCCAAATAATTTTTTTTAAAAAAGAAAGGAATATGTTTTATCTTAAAGCCTCCACAACAAAAGTAATATTTATACATAGCTAATGCAAAAATCTAAAAATATCTAACTTTAGGGATGCCTGGGTGGCTCAGTTGGTTGGACGACCACCTTCAGCTCAGGTCATGATCCCAGAGTCCCGGGGTCAAGTTCCACGCAGGCTCCCAGCTCCACGGGGAGTCTGCTTCTCCCTTTGACCTTCTCCTTGCTCATGCTCTCTCTCACTGCCTCTCTCTCAATAAATAAATAAAAATCTTTAAAAAAAAAATCTAATTTTAATGCCATACTTAATTTAACAAAATACATTTCTAAAAAAAGCCAGGATTTAAGAACCTCAACAAGGGAATTAAAAATCAAATCTAAAACAGGCATACAGGGGCACCTGGGTGGCTCAGTGGGTTAAGCCGCTGCCTTCCGCTCAGGTCATGATCTCAGGTCCTGGGATCGAGTCCCGCGTCGGGCTCTCTGCTCGGCAGAGAGCCTGCTTCCCTCTCTCTCTCTCTGCCTGCCTCTCTATCTACCTGTGATCTCTCTCTGTCAAATGAATAAATAAAATCTTAAAAAATAATAATAATAATTTAAAACAGGCATACAATGCCTTTATATTTATTGTAAAATATTCCAGAATCAATCTGAGAATTACCAAAATTCCAAGGAAGCATAGCAGTCCTATATATATCATAACCAAACTGACATACCAACTGAAGCTTCTAGGCTTAATTAGTCTTGCTGACCCAAGGAATCTGAGTAAAGGAAGGAGGATCTTGACATAAATAGCAAAAAAAAAAAAAAAAAAAGTTGGGACAGCAGATTAAAAGTTGTTATATCATATGTAAACTCTAGTTTTCATGGATAAATTTTTTTCCTGAACTTTGAACTTTCAAAGATTCCTCCCCAGCTCAGTTTCAAAAGTAAAATTAGAAGTTAAAGAAAAAAATCCTCTGAGCTATAGACGGCCAAATGGCATAACCAATCACAGGATAGGTATTCAACGAACAGTTCAAATCAAGCCTTTAGCTTTAACTGTTAACTTTACCCTCATTAATTTTAAGCATCCTTAATAAGTTGACAAAAATATAAATTTTCTAATTCAAACTGCCTTTCAAAATATATATTAACCAAAAAACTACTAGCACTATTTTAGCAAAATACACATGAAAATTAATCATTTATCTAAAGACATCTGTGTCAGCCGCATTTAAACCACTTAAATTGAAACTTCATTTTATGAATTATGGTAAAAATTTATCAAGTGAAAATGAACATTTTATAAATTTTACTATAATTTTTAAAACGTGAGTACAATAGTGAAGAAAACAATTTTTAAGGTATCAAAATGCTTTTATAGAAAGCACATTAGCTCTTTATGGCATTCTTTAAATTACATGGTATTAAATTCCTGATTTGTCAATTGAGTATGGTATGCTTAGACCACGGATGCCAAGTCAATGGAAGTTTTTTTACTGGCAGCTCATTTTAGTGACAGACTGCACTATTTTCCACATGGTTGGAAACTGAGAAGGATACCTCAAAAGGGTATGAATTTAGAAGTCTAACAGTATTTCAGAGTAAAAAGGTATAGATGGATCAATTCAATTCCATTTTAAATTATTTTTATTAAAATATGAGGACACATTTTTATTCCTAGAAGTTAAATATATAATGTATAAAAAGCGTTGGCACTGGGTGTTTCACAACTTTTAGTAATACTGTGGAGGGCAGTACAGTTTTTAATATATAATTAACAGTAAATTTTTTAAATATTGTGTTTAACACAAAATTCTCGGAATTTAGGATAAAGAGATCCACAATACAACCAAAATTCTTGTATGCCACTACCTAATACACTTCTATTCCTTACATAAGGTTTTCTAAAAGCTTTCATCCAAAAGGTTACAGTTTGAACATAAAGATCATATTTTCTTTCCTCATTTTTTTGTTTTATCAATGATAAGATAGTAAAATAAAATAAGACACAACTCAGCATTAATATACAAATCCAGACAGATTTTACAATTATTTCATTTATAGTTACAAACCCTCCTTAAAACATGTCTGCTTCCTAACAGCATTAAAAATATGAGGCTTAATTTCAGTCCATAAATTCGGCATATTCTTATAATTGTTAACTCATACTACATCCAATATTACACATGTATATTCCAGACGTTGATATGTATTATAACCTTTGGCAATAATGCTCAAGTCCAATACTCCACCCTCTAAAGTGAAAATTAGCAAATAAGCAGTGCCTTCAACAGAAACTAAGGCGCTGCTGGTATTTAGCAACTGCAGCACTAACAGATCTTTATGTCTATTATGGCATATAGGTGCAAAAAAAAAAAACAAATTATTAAGAAGAAACCTTTATATATGTACCCTGGAAAGAAGTCAGTCATTACAGCTGAGGAGCTTTAATTCTGAAAATCTCTGAATTGAAGTTTGTCCAAATGATCAACTATACAGTGTAGTGATTCTTGAAATGAAAATATCTTCCTATTATTCATGTAAGGAAAATCCTACCAACAGTGGGTATGTTATGTAAACATTAGTGTACTTATACACTCAACATATCCTGCTTCCTGATTCTAACGCCATTCTCAAGCACAAGTGCAACAGATCTGTAAAAAGAAGCCAAGTCTTGAAAAGCTCCTCCCGATATTCCCTCGGCAGTATCGGCCTGTATTACAATCATCGCATATTATAAAGGCTATAAATTACTTGTCAAGAATGGAAAGGGAGAGCTTAAAAAAACTTCAACATTAACAAAATTCACAAAGGAGGAAACTGGCGCCCCAATTAACTGGTCCTGTCTCCCCAAGGATCTCAGAATTCGCATCAACGCCAAGATTAAACCCCGGATCTCCGGACTCCAGGTTTCGTGGTCTTTCCAGGACTCTCCAAAGAAAAGACTCTAAAAAGTTTGGAATGGAAACTGCTTGACGTTAGGAAACACAGATGATACTACTGCGACTATTACCGTACGTGGCTGTCTGCGGCGCGAGTCTGGGGGCAGAGGGGGTGAGTTATCTTTCCCGCACACCCGCAGCCTTTCACTGTTCAAAACCCTACACACAAGAGAGCCCTTGAGGAATAAAGAGAGTCAAAGGCAGAGGAAAGTTCGAGGCTCATCCCCAGAACTCAATGAAAACGACCGGATTGCCAAATCTCACCCAGCAGTCGGGACGTCCCGGACGTCCTCCCAAAGCCTCTAGAGGGGAACGCGCGAGCGCGACAACGGCCGGACACTCTTGACGTGTGGCGGTCGACGGACGCAGGGTTAGGAGAACATGGAGGGCAGCAGGTGGGAAGCAGCCGGAAGGCGGCGGGGGAGAGCGGAAATAAGGCAGAAAGAGGGAAGGGCGCCGGGGGGCGGAGGGAGCCGCCAAGGGCCCCCGACGGCGCGGGGAACTGGGAGCCAGACGCCTCGTACCACGCGGCGCAAAGGGTGACAGCAGGAGTTATCCAGGCAAAGAGGCCCTCTGGGGCCAGGAAGCCGAGCCTCTGACACTAGCTCTCCCGAGACTCGACGGGGCAGGGGAGTGAAAAGGGCGAATCCGGCAGACACCGCCTCCAGCGGGGCGTGGGTCCCCACTGCGCATTTGGCGTGACGGTGTGTCGGACAGGGCCTTTTGCGGCTGGGAGGCAGGGTCTCCAGCCGTTACCAGCGGTTTGGCAGTGACCCCGCTGTCCCCATCCCCTCCTCACCCCTTCTGGCCTTCAAATGTTGGTCCTAAATCCCTGGGACCAACGACCACAAACCGCCGCCACCGTTTCGGGGACCAGTCGGTCAGAGCGGGGGTCGCCGCAGGGGGAGGGGAGCCCAGGCGGAGGAGCTCGCGGCGTCCTCGCGCCTAGGTTTGTCTCCCAGCAGGAGCTGCGCGCAGTGGTCTAGACCTCCCCACGAGGAGTGGAGCCTCAACCAATCAGTGACCAGCCCCGGGGAGGAGTCAGGGAGGGGAGAGTGGGAGGGACCACGGTTTTCATCGGAATGAGGCTCTCTCAGGGGACTAAAAGTGCTTGGAGGGACAGGCACTTTAACCAATTGGAGTTAGGAGAGCAAGTTTTAGGGGGTGGTCGTACCTGTAATGATGCCAAAATAAAATCCTGCGTATTTTGTTAAGGTGTTTAAAAACGAAGGCTATGATTTTGACATACTTCTTTTACTTCAGGGAAAATATAGATACACTGTCATGATTCTTCTCATTTGACGGAGTTTTCAAGTCTTAAACTCCTAGTTTACACCATTTTTTGATGGAGAATGGGGAAGTACGAGGCTGAACAGGCGGATTTGCAAATAGGACTAGCTACATGAAAGTTAAGTGGTTTAAATGTCTAGGAGAATGGGCTAAATCAGGAGACCTAGTGATAGGCCTGATTCCACCACTAATCAGTTTGGGGGAGAAATGACAGTGTCGGAGCCGAAGAACCAGGTATTATGCTTGTGTAAAACCAACTTTCACAGATATAGTTGTGCGTTGTTCTATATACAGGCCTTAAATTTTGCTTCCTTTGAAGACATTGTATGAGTTTAAATGGCAAAGAAAATAAAAACGGCTTTAAGAACTTAATCTGTTGACTAATAGCCTCAGAACAATAGGACTGGAAAGAACCTCGATCACGTAGCTTCTGCTTTAACAAATGAGAGACTTAATACCCAGAATAATCCACTGGGTTACACAAAGACCTAGGTGCCCGAATACCCAACGTCAAGGTGCTTTCTTCCACATTAACTAGTGATTTCAGTTTGTTATCTCCTTATGTTCAAGACACTAACAAATGTCTTAAAATATGTTAACATTGTGTACTTTTTATCCCTCTTCTCATAGTAGGAATTAGCAAGGACTTGGGAGTCTGATGGATCTGGACTCAAATCCATGTTACCATTTTCTGGTCGTGACATAATGGGGATTGGGAGGATTTTTTTTATATATATATTTTAATTTATATTTATGTATTTGTCAGAGAGAGAGAGAGAGAGAGAGAGAGCCCAAGCAGGGGTAGCAGCAGCAGTCAGAAAAAAAAGGAGGTTCCCCGTCCGGCAAGAAACCTGAGACGGGGTTCCATCCCAGGACCTTGGGATCCAGAGCTGAGCAGAAAGCAGCGGCTTAACTGACTGAGCCACCCAGGTGTCCCAGGGATTGGGAGCATTAATGATAAATAATGTTAACAAATATTGAGCACTTGTTATGTTCCAGAAACAACTATAAGGTATTTTCACATATTAGTTCATTTAATTCTCACAATAACGTTGACAAAGGTACTTGCCCCATGTACCTGCACGTGTCAGATGGAGACACCCAGACATAGCTTAAGTTAGTTTGTTCAAGGTCATACAGCAAGTAAGTATATTTCCACTCTAAACCCTGCAGACATAACCACTATGCTATACGGTCTCAAGATGTGTCCAGAAACAAGTGGTATAATGCCCAGAGCATGTTAAATAGAAGCTTAACAAATATCTTCCTAAACTGTCTGTCCTTCAGTCCATGAACACCACCAATCTCATGTATATAGGCTATATGCCTATATTAATAATAATAATAATAATAAAACAACCAGAAAATCCAGACACAGAATGTAACTACTTGGCTGGTTTTTTTGTTTGTTTGTTTGTTTTTTATCTTGTCAATTCTCTACCTCAAGAACTGCAAATATGGCAAGCTCTATCATGTTGATTACTATTAGTGACTGCTCTTTCATTTCTCTGGAAATTACCCACATTATTTATTTTTATGTCAATGCCATCTCAATTCTCAGTAATTAATTCTAACTACATGTGTTTAAGGTCAAACTAGCTGAATTGTGTTAAGACATATTTAGTCTGAAAAGTTCAAACTAAAATATTTCTAGGAGTTGCTGTAAGATCCTTAAAGCCTCACTAGGTGGAGATGTCATCTTGTGAGGTGCAAAAGATAGTTCCTGGAAAATCCTCAAGGGTTATTTTGCATTTCTAGCTTCCTTTTTTCCTTTGCCAGACACCCTCTCCCAGCCCCACATAAAGAAAAACAAATAAACAAAGGCTTCTCAACAGGCATTAGTCAGGCCATTAGAACCTTGCTTTGATGAAGCCAATGCTATTTAAAGACCCTTGCGGTACTTACATTGTGTGTCCTTTTGGTCAGATTTCTTCTAAAATTTTTTACTATCCAAAATCTATTAATAGATGTATTTTTCAAATGCTATAAAAACTATTTTCTCTGTATATAAAAGTAAAGGAATGACCTTTATTTCTCAAGTCTCTTTGAAAAGAGAATCTTAAATACCTTTACCAACTAGAATTCTTTTTCAGGAATAAATTCCAAATTAGGGCTTTCAAGTTTATGAGGAAAGGAGATCCAAATTAATAGGAAGAATGAAGAATGAAGATAAGTGATATGGATGTATATTTTACTGAAAAGAAGCCTAAAGTTGAATACTTGTTGGTAAGGGAAAAAATAGGAAGGGAGCTCTGCATGACTTTGGGACCTGGGAAGAAAAAGTTATCAATGTATAAAAAATATATTTTTTACATATAAAAAATATAGTTATAAAATAACTATAAATATTTTTATATATAAAAAATATAGTTGGTTCAAGTAGTCTAGATATCATGTATGTGTGGTTTTTCTCATATTAAATGCAATTTTTTAGAATAAATATCTTCATATAACTTCTGTAAAATACGAACCCCCCAAAAAGGAAGAAAAGCAATAAGAAGTCTGTATAAATGTTTAAAATCCAACTTAGTCCTAATAAAAGAAATGAAGAGTGAATACTTTCATACAAAAAAAGAGCATTGTGTAGTGTTAGAGCTTCCTCCCTCCATATCAGGCAGTGATAGCACAGATACCCCAAAAACATGCCAACTGTTTGCTTGTTTATAGAATTAATGATCTTTCTACAGGACACAGCTTGGGAGCTAAGGACCATCCTTTAATCAGGTGACTCTCCAATCTAAATGATATCTCAAAACGCTTTCAGAAGTGTGGGGGCTTTAAAAAAAAAAAAAATCTCAGAGTAAATATGTTTATTTCAACTCACTGACCCTCATTTGAGGCTTTCTGCTTAACAGATTAATTTGAACTTTTGATGTCTCTGGGATGTAAATGTCAGCACCAAGATGATTATAAGGTGGAAAAGTGCTTTGACCGGTTAAGGTGATGGGCTATCCCTAGCCATCTTTTCATTCAGTCAGTGTACTTCCCATGATTAACAAACTATCCTCCCAAGACAACAAATTAGAAATGGGGATCTTTGTACATAATTTAGCGGTCTATACAGGGACCAAACTTACAACTAAGGCCTCAGTTAACATAGGTGCTAACTAAAGGAAGCAATACTAAAACCAACCTTTGCTGATTGCTATTAGTTGTTAGTTAACAACAGGATTCATCCATCCAGTTGTTTTTTTTTTCTTAATCAATTATAATATTAGAAATAGTGCTTGACAATCCCATAAAAATCATCCTTTTCCCCCTTTGAGAAACATACTTACCTCATATGAAATAACTAATAACATATGTTAAAAATAACTTCCTCTCTCTCTCTCTCTTTTTTTTTTTTTAAGTAGGCTCCACACCCAATGCAGAGTCCAGTGTGGAGCCCAACCCAGGGCTTGAACTCATGACCCTGGGCCTGAACTCATGACCCTGGGATCAAGACCTGTGCTGAGATCCAGAGTCAGATGTTTAACCAACTGAGCTACCCAGGCATCCCTAAAAAGTAACTTTCTGATTAAAAATTTAAATACTTGGTTGGGAGAGAGTATGATGAACTCTTTCCTGTCTTCCCTCACTGGAGAATCTTCCTTAAGTAACAAATTACAGTGGAACTAGAGCCAACAGACACCATAGTAGTTGTTCAGCTGGAAGAGCCAGAATGACTTGTCCCAAATCACAGAGCCAGTTAGTAGCAATACTGGGTCTCCAGCTTCTCTCTCCTGACCTTCAGTCCTAAAACCTGGTTCTCAAAGAAACTTTTAAATTGTGCTTTAAATTACACAGTGGTTTAAAAATCCCCATCACAAGTATATTCAATGAGGAATATTATTTTGGCCGAGGACAACCAGGTCAGCTTTAGCTCAGGGATATTAGTACTCCTGGCCATAAAGGATGTGTGAAGTAAAGTAGTTTCTTGGGGATTGACATTTCTTTCTTCAGAGTCCACGGGTGGTGCCCTCCCAAAGTGACTGCAGCTATGTCTACAGCTATGTCTATCTAACTCAGTTATTGTCTTAGCAAAAGAACAGAAGGAGACTGCCCCTCTTTGCCTACGAGAGTGTTTTGCATTTTCTCAAATGCAGGGACTAGAGAGTCCATGGAACTCAAAGGGGGAAGTAGAAAACCATTACAATCCACAATCCAGTCAGCCAATGTTTTACATTAAAGCATCAGATCTTTCTAATAAGTTATTATATTTGTTTTAATTTGCATTGATCTGCTTATACATACAATTTCTAGGGCATCCTTGAAATCACCGACCTTTTACGTTTTGCCAATTTTTAACTATTCCATTCCCATCCTCATTCTTAATAAATGGGATACTTTTCCTTTTCATCTCAACCCACATCTTAGCCACCACTGAATTACTAAACCCTTGCAAGTTAAAAAACAAAAACAACCCACATTTTGTTCTGTTGAAATAATATATTTAAATAAACAATACAAAGTGTAATTCTGATTTTCATTAGGACTGGCCTGTGTATATGGGGCAGGCTAACCAGACTGGATTAGAACTGTTTCTTTGGTTCCGTACAGTAACCCTACGTAACCCACAGATAGGGCTTTAGTACTACAATAACTAAGAGAGGAAGTCTGTAGTATGTGTTTAGAAGGCTGGGAAGTGGGTGAGTAGTATTTACATCAATTAGTTAGATGTGTAGAAGTAAAGACGAAGTAGATGTAGAAAAACCATAAGGTCTAAATCCATAATGACTGCTTTAAGAACAAATATTAATAGCATTACATCATATTAAAATTTTACATTGGTTTGTTTTTCTTACTACTTACTCACTACATGCATGGTTAAATATCTTTCTTAGTTTATCTTTGTAGCAAAGCCTTTTTTTATATACATCTTATATCTAGGATGGTATTAAAAAAAAGAAAAAAAGCACTGGAATCAGAGCCAAAATATCTATATGCCAATTTCAGCTCTTCTTTTTCCAGTTGTATATGGCCTTGTTCAACTCACTTAACATCTCTGAGCTTCAGTTTTCACAGTTGTCAAATGGACAAAACACCAACTGTCTCAGAGGTGGGTCGTATAACAGGAGAGAGCAAATGAAAATAACAAGCCCTGTAGGGCCCATTTCTTTTGTGGGATGTGAGATCTTAAGTGTCTTTTTTTGAGTTGTTTGTTGTGTGTTATTGTAATTTTAGAAATTTAAAAATAGACATTTAACAAGTTAGATGCAATGTACTTTCTCATAACTCATAATTGATTGCTGTTAACAACCAGTCATGTTTGCTTTAATTCTTCTTTTTTTTTTTTTTAAAAAAAGTGTATGCACATGCACACATATGATAAAAATTGAATCTCCTTTGGCCTCCCATTTATTTCCTTTGCCCATTGATAGGTTCATTTCTTCATATACATTTATGGAGTGCCTGCTAGTATCAGGCATAATGCTAGTGCTCGGGTGGGTATTCATGGTGAACAACGCAGACAAAAATCCTTGCCTTCACTTTAGTATAGCCACACTGACTTCCTGATTGTTCTTGACTATAGGAGGCCAACTTCTGCCTCAGGGCCATTACTCTTGCTATTCCGTAATCCTGGAATTGCTTCCTATACATGGTGAAGTGATGGGCTATTTCTTCTTCTTTGAGGTTTTATTCAAATTCCCTTTTCAGTAAGACCCTCCAAGGCCATACTATGTAAATGACATCTTTTTCCCCAGCACTCATACAAGCTATATCTTTCTCTCTCTGCTTAGTTTTTCTCCATGGTGCTTCTCACCATCTACCTATCCATATTTTATCTTGCTATTATCTGTCCTAAAATATAGGATCCAGGAAAGCAGAGATTTTTGCCTATTTTATGTCTTGCCCACCTCCAGTGCTTAGCATAGTGCCCCTAACAATTATTTGTCAAGTGACACAAAGGAATGAATAGGAGTTTAAAAATTATGGGCAGCTAATTTCTTCTCAAATTTGAATGCTTAAAGTGATCAAAAGAAAACAAAGTATAATTCCTATATGATTTACCAAATTACTAAAATGTTGATGGACATTATCTCCATCTCCCCACTTCGATAGAAAAACTAAAGTACTTACTTGCAAAATATGAGTGAAATGATTTTCATAATGTCAGGGTTTAGAAAAGTTATATCTAAAGTATTTTGAGACAGATAAAAATGGGACTCTGAGGGGTGCCTTGGTGGCTCAGTTGGTTAAACAACTGCCTTGGGCTCAGTTCATTATCAGGGTCCTGGGATCAAGCCCCATGTCAGGCTCCCTGCTCAGATAAATAAGCACTTAGGAATACTTAGGAAGTCTAATGGGTTCCACTTCAAAAAAAATTTTTTTTTGTTAGTCACAGTAATAAAGCGGAAATAAAACGGGCTTTGCAATGAGATAGTTCAAATGCTGGCAGTGTAAGTTTGGACATAAATTATTTAGCCTCCCAAAGTCTCCATTTTAATATCAATTACACATACAACAATACTGGCTGTCTTGGACATTTGTAGTCTAGATTAAGTAAGATTTTCTATCAGTCAGGATGAACTGAGTTATGCTGCAATAAGAAATAATCCCACAAATCTCAGCGGAAAGTAACAGAGGCTTATTTCTCTCTTGAGAAAAATGCAATTGCCCATGTGAGATGGTCCTTTCCCTTTACTTTACTCAGGAACCCAGACAGATGGAGAACGGCTGGCTATTACACTGCAGGCTGCCATGGCAGAGGAAAAGGACCCTCCCACGTGGGCATTCGCATGCCAGATTTCAAACTGACACGTATCCTTCCAATCACATCACATGAACAGCAGCTGGTCACATGGAATTACCCACAAAGGGGCCTGAGAAGTATAATTCTAGGGACCCAGAATATTAGCACCTGCTTTGGTTGAGCAGCAAAATCAATGACATGGTAAATGTAAACTGTTTAGTATAACATCCATCTTGGCGCTGTCCCTTTCCTCTCTCTAGGCGGCTTCCTGTATGCCTTCCTGTTTATTAAGTAGATACCCATATTTCAAAAACAGTGTCTTTGAATTCACAAACTGTGTCCAGTATAACGCTTGAATTAGAAAATGCTCCATGAAAAAAGTTACCAAATTAATTTGATAAACACCACCTACTACATCCCTTCTTAAAAATTCTCATTGTGTAGTAGCTTATTAGAAGTTTAGAGATGTCCTCTGGTAAAGATAACTCTTTACTTCTGTTTAACCCAAGGTTTAACTAACTTATTTTTTTTAACATTTATTTATTTATTTATTTATTTGACAGACAGGGATCACAAGCAGGCAGAGAGACAGGCAGAGAGAGAAGAGGAAGCAGGCTCCCCGCTGAGCAGAGAGCCAGATTCAGGGCCAATTCCAGGACCATGGGATCACCACCCTAGCCAAAGGCAGAGGCTTTAACCCACTGAGCCACGCACGCACCCTAACAAATTTATTTAATTACCAAACAGGTTCAGATGGTTGGAAAATGCTACTCCAATGACTGTAAATTTAACCTCACTAAATTTCCAGATGACAATGAAAAGGTCTTAGCATTTAAAAACAAAATGTCTTATTCCAAAACTTAATATAGATTTCCTAGTGTACTAGATGTTTAAAGTAGTTCTCTATCGGTATATCAGTAAAAGGATGTTAATTACTTTGTTCAACAACTATGTATTGAGAATTTAATTCTACCTCCAGTACTACCAAGACTAACACTACTATTCACATTTATTGAACACCTCCTACATGCCAATTGATATTCGACCCTCGAGATACAAAACTGAAAAAGGCAGACAAGATCTTTGCCTTGATGGTGGTTATGGTTTAGAAGAGGAATTTTAGTCAGCATGCTTCTGAACACTTTGCATGTGTTAATGCCTTTAATTCTCCTGACAACCTTTAAAGTTGGCATTATTATTGATTTCATTGTACAGATGAGGAAAAGAGAAGTTGCACAACTAGCAAAGGGTCCAAAATTCAAAGACTGATTAAATAAATTGTGAAACATCATACGGTGGAGTATTTGATAGTCACTAAAAATTCTGTTATGGAAGAATATTCAGGAGGGGGAAAATACTGCTTATGATTTTAAAAGGAGAGTCCATTTTTACTAAAAGTAGAATATTCTTATGTAATATTAACAGAAAGATTAAAATAAAGTATATTTTTTTCACTTCATTCTGCTATCTTGAACATGTGATAGAATTCTTTCTTAAAAAGAAAAAAGATAATGTGATTTTTAAGGGAAAAAAAAATCAGATAACTTACTTGTCTTCCTGCACTGTGGTGCCAGCTGTGAATATGTCTGGGGTTCAGAAGAGGCTGGTCTCTAGCATCAGCTGTTATGGCAAGAAGAGGCTCTGATTGGACTTCAATAAGACCGGTGAAATAGTCAGTGCCAGCTCCGGTTGGATCTGGAAGCTAACCATGTGCAAGCCTGTGACCGCCCATTCCTGGGCTTGATGCCAGAAAAAGACAGCCATCTATCTGGGCATAGGTAAGCCAAAGGGTACTGGTGGTGCTCGAATGTCCAAGAAAGTTATCTGGATGAGGAGAAGGAGAACTCTCCATCAGCTGCTCAGAAGGCACTGCAAAATTAAGATAGGCAGTCACCTGTATCACAGCCTGTACTTACCGGTGAAGGGGAGCATGTCCAAGAACAGCTGGATTCTCATGCGACACATCACTAGCTGAGGGTTAAAGAAGTCCACCAGGAGCTCCCGGCTGACCAGGCTGGGCCCCCCAGGACCAGGGTGAGGAAGCACCCAGTGCCCCAAAGAGTCACTTCAGGCCAGAAGGAGCTCATCAAAGCTATCTGTCCAGGAAGAGACCAAGAAATAAACCTTCCCCTCTTTTGTGTGTACACTGTGACCACGGCAATTACATAGATCAGTACTCAGTAAAATCAGCCTTCATCCTCCACAGAAAAAAAAAGAGAGAGATAATTTAGTAATCCGTCAAAGAAATAAGTGTTGCATTTAGTTTTAAGACGGAATCTGTTACTTGATTGTGCACCATTTATCTTGTCTGAAAACACCCTCCCGATAAATAGAAAGGGGAAAAAAAAATCTAGATACTGCTTAGTCCGAGAACTAGAATCACCATGGAGGTCGGTTTCTTATTACAGAGTCTATGCTGTCAAATAAGGTTAACACAAGGTCAGCTAGAGTGTTACGTTGCACTTGGTAAAGATTTAATGCTAGATTTCTCTTTACAATAGAAATTTAACTCATTAATTCAGATCAAAAGAGGCGAAAGAGCTTTTATCTTAATTTAAGAAAAATTCAAATGTTTTACTTGTCCAGACTGACAATAAGCATTTATTATTTTAATAACAGAAACGTGAGCATGAAATACTTACTGAAAGAATTCTTTTGGGAACAGACTTAATGAATACATAAGAATGACTTATTTACCTTAGCGTATTTGCAAGTAAATGGGTATGAGTAAATGGCTGCTTTAGAAGTATTTGGGATCCTTAAAATGATTGTCTCAAGTAATTTAAATATCCTCTCTTGTATTCTTGAATACACTACTAGTGTTCTTAAATTCATGCAGAATTAAGCCTTAACCCATCCTGTCAGTAGTGTCAAAGAATACCAAGTGTAGCTCTGAATTAATGAGGTTTTAGGTCTATTGGTACATAATTTAGCCTCATTTTATCTGCCTTTTGCAGCAATAAGGGAATAACCAAATTGAGTGTGTGACCAGTTATAACTCCTAATGAGGTTGGCAACTTGTGCCTGGTGAAATTAAGGATAAAGAAAGTAGGCCTTTAACATGATAGAGAAGAAAAGGATGTGGTTCTTTTCTTTTTTTCCTTTCCCAACTTCTGCTCTAGATTATTTTTCTGTTGATAAGAATATTATATACTCAATATGTCTGACTTAACTAAGATCCATACTCATCAAAATTTTTACTTTTTTTATGATCAAGGCAAGGACTCTAGAACGCTGGCAGCTCCTTCTTTTCTTTACCTGCTTCCCAGCTAAACCACACACATGCTTTGTGGCTGCTACCCGGTTTCCACTTTGGATTATCAAACGTGTGCATACATGCACACATACACACATTTCTTTTCTTATAAATTATTTAATAAGTTATTTATTCACCCATTATTCCCATATATCTATGGTGACTGTTTAGATTAATTTCTTTTTTTTTCCTTTGAGTGATTTCCTCCAATAGTCTTCAAAGTTGGCCTTTAAATACAATCTTTCTGAGCCTTGAATGCCTGACACCATTGTTCTTGCTCCATCATATTTAAATAATAGTTCTCCTGGAAATAAAATTTTACTTTCTCAGCTTTCTTATTTCAACACCTTGAAATAGTACTTTGTTTCCTTGCAACCAGTGTTATTGTGGAGATGTCTGACATCAGTTAATCTTCTTCTTTTTGAAGGTGTTCTGTTCTTTCTGGAAGCGTTTATAATTTCTTTTTTTGGCCTTAAATTTTATCATAATGCATCTGCATATAGTTTTTTTTCTAAACTATATGTTTTTAAAAAAACCAGAGAGAGAGAGAGAGAGCACAAGCCGGGGAAGTAGCAGACAGAAGGAGAAGTAGGCTCTTCGCTGAGCAGGGAGCCTGATGCGGGGCTCGATCCCAGGACCCTGAGCTGAAGGCTAATGCTTAACCAAGTGAGCCACCCAGGTGCCCCTCTATGTATAATTTTTTTCTCATCCATTTTGTTTAGCTCTCTATGAACTCCTTCACTCAGATATAGTTCATCTTTCCTTCATTCTGGAATACTCACAGGCTTTTCTTCAAATATTTTCTTTTTTCCACTTAATTGTTTTTTCTCTTCAAGGATTCTTATTAATTGAATATATTTCTCTCCTTATCTTATCCCTTAATAATAATAATCATAATTTATATTTATGTAGCATTTGCTATGTGCCCAAGACTCTTCTGTCCATTTTGCATAAGTTAATTTAATCTTCACTACAAATCCTATAGGGTAGGTCCTATTACTCTATCCATTTTACAGATGAGAAAATGGTTACAATTAAGTGACTTGCTCAGGATCATTCAGTCAGTAAGTGGCAGAGGTGATATTTGAACCTGTGCATCTGAATGGAGAGTTCACATTTTTAAAAATCACAATGCTGTAAAGCTTGTCTTTATTTATCCCTAATGCTGTAGGTAGAGTTTTGTTTTTTTTTTTAAATATTTTATTTATTCATTTGACAGAGAGAGAGACCACAAGTAGGCAGAGAAGCAGGCAGAGAGAGAGGAGGAAGCAGACTCCCTATGGAGCAGAGAGCCCGATGCGGGGCTCAATCCCAGGACCCTGAGATCATGACCTGAGCCGAAGGCAGCGGCTTAATCCACTGAGCCACCCAGGCGCCCCTGTGTGTAGAGTTTTTGACCTGTTTTATCCAGCTTCTTGTTAATTTATTGGTTATATGCATTGTGCTACTTATCTCTCCTGTTGCTTTTTTATTTTAGATCATGTTTTTCATACTTAGCTATTTTTCTAATTTTTTGTTTGTAAGTACTAGTTCTTGCTTCATGTTACGATTAGCCTCCTTTATTTCTTAGGGAATATGTATCATGCTTATTTTAAATTTGCCTTCTATTTCATTAATGTAACTTCATTCACTATGGCTTGTCCAGTTCTTTGGTTGCTGTTGTGATCTTTGGTTATCTAAGTTTCCTTGTGAGCTCAAGGTCATACTGATGCTCTTCATAAATAATATGAACTGAGGCCCAGTCCTTTGCTGGGCAGCTTAGGGAGTTGGCAGCTGGCCAGAGGCCAGAGAATCTTCTTAGATTTTGGTTATATACTCCCAGAGTAAAGGAGGAAGCAGGGAGAATTCCAGGACCTACTCTTCACCTGGGCCAGTACCACCGTGGTAGGCCCCTCCCACTAGGTGCTGCCATCTTTCTGCATCCCAGTGACACAGTAGAGTTTCTATTCCTTCCAGTAGAATATGAATGAATGAAATGATATAACAATAACTCTTCCCAAAATTATTCCTATGTTTTCCCAGGAAGATAGGTAATCTTAGGTCACCATTCTGTTATTAATTTTGGAAATGTTAGAAGCAGGATCTGGAAAATATCTTCATTCAAGGAAGGTGATTTGGTTTTCCATTATTAAAAACTTCAGAGAAGAGGTTTAAGAGAATGTATTTAATAAAGTTTCACAGATGTTTTACACACCATGAAGCTGAAACATTTACTAGAATGAGAATTTACCAATTACAGCTAACGCTTACTGAGCACTTACTTTGTTTTGGCACTGTGCTCAGAACTTTAAATGTGTTATCTTACTTATTCTTTACTACAATTTGATGTAAAAGTACTATTTTTATCTCTATTTTATCAGGGAAGAAAACCCAAGCTTAGAAAGTTTAGTTGTTCTTTTTTTTATTTTTAAGTTTTATTTTTTTAAGAAATCTCTATACCCATGGGACGCCTGGGTGGCTCAGTTGGTTAAGCCACTGACTTCAGCTCAGGTCATGATCCCAGCATCCTGGGATCGAGTCCCACATTGGGTTCTTTGCTCGGCAGGGAGCCTGCTTCTCCCTCTGCCTCTGCCTGCTACTCTGTCTGCCTGTGCTCGCTCTCGCTCTCGCTCTCTCTCTGACAAATAAATAAATAAAATCTTTTAAAAAAGAAAAGAAAAGAAATCTCTACAGCCAAAATAGGGCTCAAACTCATTACCCCGAAATCAAGTCACAGGCTCCTCCCACTGAGCCAACCAGGGACACCCCCTCCCTTTTATTTTTATTTTAAACTTCAGTGTTCCTGCTTTGGATAGGTAAGAATTTAGCAACCACTTTATCTTCAAGCATTGCTCTATGATAATAATAATGAAATCTCTGACACTTAGTAGCATATTCCAGTACTCACAGTGAAAAAAAAAAAAAGATAATTACTTGGATAAGTTGACAGATTCAGTGTCTTAGGGAACATGGAAATTCAAGCAAAGAGCTGGATTTTTTACACCCTTTTAGAAACATTGGATAATCAATGGGTTATTTCCAAAAATCTTGGTGAGAATCCCGTAGGTTATTAACATGCCTCATCCCTGACTCCCTGGCACCACAATTCTAAATGAAAGACTTAACTTTTCATCCAGATAACTGGCATTTTTTTTTTTAAGATTTTATTTATTTGACAGAGAGGGAAAGAGAGAGAGAGAGAGAGCGAGCACAAGCAGCAGGAGCAGGAGAGGGAGAAGCAGCCTCCCCACTGAGCAGGGAGCTGGATGCAGGACTCAATCCCAGGACCCCATGATCATGACCTGAGCCAAAGGCAGAGGCTTAATGACTGAGCCACTCAGGCGTCCCAATAACTGGCATTTTTCACGAGGGTGATTATCATAGTTATTAGTTACCATAATATTGGAGGCCATTTAATGCCCAGGAACTTGGAAGTTTACTTTGTTCATAAAATGACATGTGTGTCCACATAAAGATATAGAACATTAAAGCAATACAGTAAGCATTTAACTGCTTTGTGTTTAGAACTGGATTTACTCCCCATGGGGCTAGCATCACTGAGTGACCAACTAGGATCACTGGGCTCTTACTATCTCCTGGTAGCAAGTTCTGGATGGGACTCCACACTGAGAAACTTGTCACAGCAAAGCTGCTGCTCACTGTGTTGCTGTGAGGTAGTATAGTTAGGACTTTCAAAACAGTAGAAAAAGATTTACCTTCCAAGAGTTTCTTAAGGCTGTCCGCAGTACAGAAACATTTTCTCTGGTAGCTAAAGGAAGAAAATTAAGGGATGAAACAGAAAACAATATTCATTGTGTAGGCTTTGATGGACCATCTCCAGTATTTGTCAGAGTACTAAGCCCTGAACAATAAAAGCAATTCCTATGAATAACACCATTCCTATGTCTGGTTGGTTCAAGAGATAATTGTGAAACTAGTTATGGACCTTGAATAGCATGGCAGTGACTCCTAAATTCAACTGTGTTTAAGAATTGTCTTAAGGGGTAGTCATTAAAAATGAAGATATTCTAGATCCCTGTCAAGATTTTGAATCAGCAAATTTAGCAATTGTAATTAGGTCAGCGGCATAGAACAGAACATTCTAAAATAATTCCAACTGCCTGAATACATTAACAGCTTACAAATCTGATATAGTATCATCACAGGGACTCACGGTTCTTTCTTCTTGCTTTAACATTTTAGGTTGCTGGCTCCCATCCAGAGAGTCACCTCATGACCCAGAACAGCTGATGGCACACGAACCCTTATGTTCACTTCCAGGCTGTCAGTAAGAGAAATGGCAAAAGAAAAGGCACACTCCCTCCCCTTCAAGGTGCCTACCTGGAATTCCTCTACAACATGTCTGTCTTCATTAGATTGGTCAGAACACTGTCCCATGGAAAAGAGAGTCGGGAAATTTGGTATTTTGATAGGTGTTTTGCTAGCCCCAACTAAATAAGGATCATATTACTAGAGAGGAGACAAACAATGCTGATGTGATAGCTAACTAGGAATCCCAGCTCCACTGTATGTGGTACGTTGTCCAGGAACCTGCAATTTTAACACATTTCCTGGGTGATTCTGATTCAAGTGGCCCGTGGAGTATGCATTGGAGAACAGTACTGTAGACAATCAGAAAAAGGGAAAAAGTAGAATTGGATGATATTAAGGTTTTGTTTTGGGGAGGGGTTTGGATGATACTAAGGTTTAAAAAAAAGAAAAAACACTCCATTTAACAGAGGCACACAGGCCTAATGAAATGTATACCTTGAAAAGAAAACTGACATTTATTAAGAATGCTAGAAATGGGGTTGTGTGTTAAATAAAATAATTTAGTTGGCTAAGTGTCATATTATTATGTACGCATTATTATTGCCGAGTATTTGGAAGAAACCCTGAACACACACACACGCACACCCCACCCCACCTCACCCCCAACCCCTCGGCCTTCTGCTGCCCCCATCCAGAGACTGATATAATCAAATCTTTCTCTCAGGTGGAATCTTGAATGCTGTAAAATCCAGTTTTCAATATGATTGCTAAGGACATCTGAATGGTTCTTTTAGCTTTCCTAGTTTCCGATTTTAGAATAAGAGGTGCCCATCAATGTCCCAAGCTGAAATTCACATTTCACGGCCTCTGTGTTCAGGCCACGTTTTCCTTTTCCCTCCTTCCTCTTTTTCCTGGCTCTTCCAAACTTTTTCTATTGCCCAGATTCGACAGAAAAAGATTTTCACTGACAGTAGCCCTTTCTCTTCATAAAAGAGCCAGTACCTCTCGTTGCTGGAAGCCTGGGCTCTGCTGGGATTTCCAAGAGGTTCAGTAGCTGGGTTACATCATTGGAATGGGCAGACCGACTAAACAATCATCTGGGGACCTTGGGGCCTAACCGCCCCACTGGCATAAGCCTCATGCAGTGCCCCAGAATCCCACTGGCCAGGCTTTGCTCCACAGCAGCACCTCAACAGGAGACAGAAACAGATGCTTTGCTTCCTAGAGCTAAATCTGAAGAGCAGAAGCTGAGCCCAGAAGAGTCCCTTCCGTAAACATTAACAGAAAGAATTGGTGTGTAGTTTCCAGAAGGAACTGTAAGCCTAGAAGTAACTGCTTAGAGCATGGAAGAGGCAACACTGACTATAGCATCTTGGTTACCATGTATTAAGCAGATCTATGGACCAAGCCCACCGCAAGGTTTGACATATTGTAACCTTCACCATAATCTTGGAAGTAAGTAATGTTGTCTGTCCCCCATTTATACTGGAGAACATTAAAAGCAAGATAGCTTGCCAAAGACTCTCAGTTGGTCAGGAGCAAGACCCATAGCCCAACCTTTCCTTTTTACCACAGAGACTCCCTGACAAAGATTGAACATGATTGTTGAGGGGGGAAAGGGAAATCACGGTGGGGAATCACAAATAAATGTGATAACGTTTATGAAACAATAGAAAAAGGATTAAATGACACTAACATTTCCAGGATGAATCAATGCTCTTCCTATGAAATCTAGAAATGCAATTATTTTGACAATCTCCCATAGATTAGATGGTGGACAAACAGGAAAGCTTGCAAGATGGAACAGGTTGTTTGGCAGAGAATCAGAGTCGTTGAGGGAGTGCGTCATGGAGGCAGTCTGCAAGCCCGTGCCTAGTGCTGACAGGTGTGCCTGCCGGGGCTGTGAGGTGGGCAATGCGCCCACACCCTGGGAAGCGGTGGTGGTGTCAGAACCAGGGGAGGAACACCTGAAACTGGTGCATGGCCAAAACTCTTTCTTGTACATTAGCTACTGGGGCAACAGAAAAAATTTAGCAAGGTGACGAAAAGAAAGGCCATTTGCACCTTAAACCCAGAACAAGAGCTAAGAATGAAGATGTGAAACCATGACATGAGAGGAGCAAAGGACTAAACAAGAAATTTACAACACTCATGACATACTACATGTTGGCTAATTGAATTTAAGTTAAAAAAATAAAATTTAAAAAGTAGGAAAAGAAATTGACATCACTCAGGGATAAGTGGCACATTCATGCTTGTAAAACCCACCCTGAATAATATCACTATTAACACTGCCAAGTATGAAACTGTGGGAGGCTACACAGGGCCACCCTTGGCCTTCTGGTGGGAAGGAAGCCCTGGGGCCTCACTGTCCACATCCATAGCCCATAAAGCACCTTGCATGCAAGTACTCAATGTCTACTTGCTGAAAGGAAGAAAGTAAAGAGAGAAAAGAACCAAAGGGTGAGTGGCTAGTTAGATGTTTGAGTGTAAGTCTGCTGTGGATCTAAAAGTGAGAGAATGTTCTTCCTTTGGCTGAATGTCTATAAAAAAAGGTGGGAGATACTGAAATTGTAGTCATTTTTAAGAATTTATCGAACACTATATTAGACCCTCAGAAACACTTTAAGAGAACTTATAATTTAATGCAGGAGCCTAGGAAACCAGCTACCAACAAGGCAAATACATTGATTTCAAACCTGCAGCAACTGGTTATTTTGGGTCATCTCAGCCTCTTGAACTTGGCCCCAGGCCCCATTTGAGAATCACAAATAAAGTCAGCCGTTGGGCCTGCAGCCACCAGTTCACCTCCTGCACTCCAGGTGTAGTCTTTCTGTTTTTTCCCCTCACACTGCTGCAAATATTCGGTCTGGGTTTTAACAGGTGCCCAGTAGGGGCACATGAGGCTGGGAGGCCTGTACTTAGGAGACCAGGCCAATCTTGTGGCTTTCCAACAGGGGCCATCCCACATCGGGTTCCTTGCTTAGTGGGGAGTGTGCTTCTCCCTCTGCCTGGTGCTCCCCCTGCTTGTGCGCTCGCTAGCTCGCGCGCGCTCTCTCTCTCTCTGACAAATAAATAAATAAAATCTTAAAAACAAACAAACAAACAAAAACCCAGAAAAAAGCACCTGGGAGCTCTGGTCCTGGGACATTCTTGCTTCCCACCTCACCTTACCTTCACACTGTGCACCTTAAGGATTTGGTTCACCCTCGTTATCAATCTAAAAGATGGGCTTTTAAAGAAAACAAAAACAAAGACCTGCATCTCCCCCTATCTGTCTCTCACTTTGCCTTCTGACACATGTCCATCTCCTAAGCTCAAGGGCCTCACCCTTCGACCCATTGCCTCTGTCCTCTGCTTACCCAGTGGTGCTGTCAGCGAGGATTCTAGGGCCTGGTCCGTAAGAATAGAGACTGGAGGGAAAATGTTTACAACTGTAGGAGGATATTCAATCCGGTGTGTTCTCAGAAAATGACCAAGACAGATTTCTGCTGAATCAACAATATTAGATATATTGTACGTGTAAATAACGTCCTTTAGTCTGTAACCTAGGTCTATCATTATTTGTGATCTACCACTCACGATAAACCTTTGAGAAGGCTTTTCACCATGCTCACTGGTGGAGAGCCAGGAAGTTTCATTTGCCACCCCTGTTTCTCAGCTTTTCAATATTCACCCGTTGAGTTGGGCTCTAATTTGGAATATGAAACACATGGCCCAAATAATAAGTCCCAGATGAGTTGTGTGGTTTAGGAAACTGTGTGTGCTCCTGTGTGTTTACTAACAAACAGATGGTAGACGGGCACACCTGTTGTTCTTACACAGGCCTTGGTTTTATCTCTGCATCTGTCTTGGCATTGCTTCACAAAAGGAAGCTGCCTTGTAAATAACTCACCATGGAATTTAGAGTGTTCACCATGGTGCCAGCTTAGAAACTCTGTATTGTACACATCAGAGGGCTGCTGAGCAGGAGCAGTACCTGCAATAATTGGCATATCTAACTTATCTAACATAGCTAACTTAGCATATCTAACAGAACTAAAACCGGCATAAGCTGTGTTAGCCAAACTCTCCAATTCCAGGCACGGGGACCACCTGGCCTTTACATATCACTTTCTTGTGAGGATTTTTTTTTAAGATTTATTTATTTATTTATTTGACAGAGAGAAACAGCAAGAGAATGAACACAAGCAGGGGGAGTGGGAGAGGGTGAAGCAGGCACCAAGCAGGGAGCCTGAGCCGGGCTGGATCCCAGGACCATCCAAGTTGAAGGCAGATGCCCAACGACTGAGCCACCCAGGCGTCCCTCTTGTGAGAATTTAAGATCTTCAGAGTGGTTACATCCTTTTGAACTTTAAGATTACAACCAAAAAGCACAGGTAAGGATTAGGCAAGTAAAGGTGTCCCCTTCTCATGCCAAGCCCACTGGCTGGACACAGTAGTATGATCTCGGAAAGAAATTGATGACCTCATTTACTTGGTTGCCCACAATGAGGGCGATGGGATATGATACAGAGTTTAGGGTAAAAATACCAAGGCTTGAGTCCTGATACTACATCGCCAACTTCAGGGTCATGAACGTTAAATCCGCTTAGCCTCAATTTCCCAGACTGTAAAGCAAGAATAACACTTTGGTGGTTAAAAAGGAAGTCATTTATTATTTGTAGGCCCAGTTTCTTCTTTATAGAGTAATTATTATCAAATAAGCAAATGTGTGCGACAGCACTTTATAAAATAATAAATGAGAAAATGTCAGCTATTTTCTAAAGCCACTTTCAACCAAAGATTGTTCTAAAACTGTGGTCACAACATGCCTTTCATCTTCCACCCCTCTAGTCCCTTTACCAAGCTCGGTGACCACTATATAATGGACACTCAATACAGGTGAGCTGAATGGGAGGAATGCGGCAGAATCTGAATTCTCCACCATGGGAATGAGTTAGCTGCACTGCCAAAAAGTAGTTGGTATCCTAAGCCTGTAAGGACAAATGTGGAGTGGTTGATCAAGAAGCCCCCCCGATTCTGGGTACCTAGGAGAGACCTCCCTCACCTCGCCAAGTCTCCCTCCTACCAGGAAACAAATGCGTACTTGGGAGCACATCCTAACACACTGACTTTGGAGCCTGTGCCCTGAGGTTCAGAGTTAGTCACTATCACCGCAAGTCAACTGCCACGTGGAGGCAATCTGACTGCAAATCAGCTCGCCACAGATGTCATGATATCCCTTAGTTCCAGCGTATTACTTAGATAAATCTTGAAAACTTTCATGTTCTGGGCTCTTGCGGAGCATCCGTTCCGCGTGTCACCATCAGGTCACCTTGCGTTGCTAAGTCTGGATGAGCAGGTGAAGCCACCAAGAGCTGCAGCACCTGAGTCTGGACGTGATGTAAAGATGAACACCTGGTTGCCTTTTACATAGCAAAAAATAAAGGTGAAGTTCCAAGAAGGAAAATGGACTCGTATGTCCCTAAGTAAAAAAAATTAATAATAAATAATAAAATAATAATAAAAGATAAAAAGAAGACTAGAAAATTTACAAATTATATTTAATCATACTTAATGATGCTGCAAGGGGGTAAACTCAAATGCTCACGCGGAGCCAACCAAGATGACGACTCCTTCAGTTCATGCCCATTCAAGCCACATAGCCCTCTCACACAGTGACTTAAACTTTTATTTCTGCTTCCTTATAAGAATGCAAAGACTTCAGCTCATCAATCCCACCCATTCTCATTTTTGTGCAAACCAGTGGTGGACTTACTTTGGGGGGGGGGGATCAGTTTGAGGCCTGGAAGGAAAACCAAGGAAACGGCCATATTGGGAGAATCACGGCTCTGATCAAGTCTTCTTGTTGGTGTCTTCATCTATTGCTGAGGTGTGTAGAGAATAAATGCAAAAAAGTGTCTTTTCTCAAAATCTGTTTTGAGAAAAGATATCCATAGCACTTGGTCTCTGGGTGGTCAGGGGAATGAACACCAGCAAAATAGAGAAATCTGAGCTATGGAAGGAGGGGTGCCAGTCCCCACAGCAGCCACAAAGAGAAATGAGGATGGAGTGGCCACTTACCTCCTGAGGAGCTAGTCCCTCAGACTGCTGTGTTGCTCTAAAGCCGTTTCCTTCATTCTCTTTTATTTTCAGATGTTACTGTCACTTAAAGTCCATTTCCAGGAAAAATTAGATGTAGGGTGAAAAGGAGAGAACTGACCACTCTTGACAGTCGCCAACTGTCCTTTGTCTGTGACTTGCCAGAGATGAGGTGAAGGGAGATGTGCGTGCAGTAGTGGAGTGTGGAGCTGAGTTGGGGAGTCTCAAAGAGGAAATAAATGTTGGTGTAGCTTCAGCATGTAGCAATTGCTACATTCTGGGTTTCCACCCAGCAGTGAGGCACCTGGTCAGACCAGGTGTCCGGACCAACATGGAGCTTACAGATCTGGTTCTTCAGCGGGGTGCCTGGGGCTCACTCTGTTAAGTGGCTGCCTTTGGCTCAGGTCATGGTCCTGGGGTCCTGGGGTCAAGTCCCATGTCATAGGGCTCCCTGCTCAGTGGTGAGTCTGCTTCTTCCTCTGCCCCTCCACCCACCTTGTTCTCTTTCTCTTTCTCTAGGGGAAAAAAAAAAAAAAAAGCTCTGGTTCTGCTTGAGCAGATACTTAGGCGGCAGCTGCAGGCTGAGCCAGGCTTAGCAGACAAGAGCTGTTTATCTGATAAATTTTGGAGTTTCAGCTCATTGATTTACTCAGGATAAACAAGAAGATTTACTTAGGAACACTAACACATTCTTCTTCAAAGAATAAGCGATTCAGCCAAATAGCAGATAAAATGATCTCAAAATTCTACATGCATTGAGATCAATATAGAACTAATGGATAAGAAACCATTATTTTGGATAATATCCGTTGAACATGTTAGCGGTTTGGATTGGTTTAATCTTGTGTTATGATTTTTATGACTTTTTAAAAAGATTTTATTGATTTATTTGATAGAGAGAGAGAGAGAGACAGCAAGAGAGGGAACATAGCAGGGAGAGTGGGAGAGGGAGAAGCAGGCTTCCCGCAGAGCCAGAAGCCCGATGCTGGGCTTGATTCGGGGCTTGATCCCAGGACTCTGGGCTCCTGACCGGAGCTAAAGGCAGATGCTTAATGACTGAGCTACCCAGATGCTCATGACTATTTTAATCTGTAAAGAATCTGAAGTATACTTATGAGGTTATCATGCCCCCCCATTCCAATAATACTTGAATCTGAGTCTTGCACTATGTCTTGATCTCTTCTTCGTTCTGTGAAAAAAAAGAAGTGGTAATGGACTCCCCTCAACAGGTTGTTTGAATGAGAGCTCAAGACTCCAGAGTTCTGGCAGTATGGTTTTTGTTTCTACTCCTTCCCATTCCCCCCACCCCCCTTACCAGAATTTACATCTGAACATGTGTTCTTTTCAAGGAAGACAATAGAAATGGGAATGGCCATTGATTAGACTTAACTCTCTGATAGTCATCGCTGCTCTGAAAGAAAAGTACAGTTCTGATAATATCCCCAAAAAAGTGTTTGTCCCTCAGAAAATAACTCTGAAAATTAACTTGAGTTATGCTTCTTAAATGAGGCATAAAGCAGTTCACAGTATGTGCCCAGTATGTTCCCTTCCAAAGAATGCTGAAGGGGAAACAGAGATGTTGGATATTATGCGGTTTTCTGTCTTTGGGCTTTGTTTACTTCCTTTCCCCTCCAAACTATGACAAAAGGAAGCCCACACTCATTTTCCGTTTACATTTCAACCCATAATCTGCCTTCTCCCTTAAACTCCCTAACATCCCCATACCTAACATTGTGGATTCATCAAGGCCACTCAATCTCCTCATTTGTCAAATCCACTGTGAACACCCACCAGACCCCAGGTCTCTTCTGTATCTCCAGGCTATTCAGATTCTTAGCTTCTAAAACTCACTCCTTCCTGGCCTTCTCACAATCTCTCCTTGGTCTACTCTAACCTTTGTGCCATTATTCCTCAGTCTTCCTCTAGAACTGTTACTGCTCTTTCTTCTTCCCTCTTATTTTTTTTTTTTTTTTTGTGACCTTACTCTTACCTCCTTCCACTTTTAAAAATTCTGCATAGACTCCCCTGGAGGGTCCAATTCATACCCTTGGCTTCACCCACCACCATTATGACTCCTAAATATATCCCCATTCCTGAGCTCTGTCTTGAGCATGAGACTCCAATTTCCAGTTGTCTACTGTGCATTTCCACCCATGAGACCAAAGCCTTCTCAAACTTATATATCCCAGACCAGGCTCGTTCTATGTCTCCCTATTTCTGCCCAAATTAGCCGGTATGTCACATAAAACAGGTACAGTTATCTTGGTGCCCAATCATAGCCTATTATGCCTCAGGCGCATTTCTTGTCATTCTTGACAGGCTCTTCTTTAACCTGGTTTCTGGCTTAGTTGGCCAATGTGAAGCGCTCGAGGGAGACTGGAGGGTGAGAGTAGAGCAGAAACTAGGGAATTACACACATCTACATGCTCATTCCACCTGACGATACTTAGAATGATTTCTGTTTTCTTCATTGGGCCCAGATGAAACCCCCTCCTTCTCACCCCTCAAATCAATCATTCTCTCTCCTCCCTCCTCATTCCATCCTATTGAGTTACTGTTGGTCTTCATCATTTCTCTCCTACATTTTGGTGATAGAATTTATGTCCCTTAAGTTACATCTCCTCACCTAATCCATTCTCTACACACTTGCAGAATGAGTTGTGACGATAATGAGATGTTACTCTCTTCTTGAAAACTAAAACTGATTGCTATCTTCAAAGGAAAATCAATCATAAGTAGCCCTTTTAGAATAGATCGCCATACTTTGGAGTATGTCAATGTGCAACTTGGCAACAACTGATTGGCCCAAGGATGTCCCCTGAAGGGAACAGACCTAAAGAATACGGAAAGAACAACTGGCCATGAGGTAGCCTGGCAGAGAACTTCGCTCATGACCACCAATATTGCATAATGACTGGTCAGCTTAATTAGATCCTTTGGAATTTTTAAATGAGAGACAGAGGCCCGGAGAGTGGAGAAGTAGAAGAAACACAAAATCAAGGTGTAGAAAACTGAGGCAGCAGAAATGATACTCCGAGGGTTAGGAACAGTAGGTGGGTAGCAATAGGAGTAGCAGTTATAAGCTCAGTGGAATGAAGTATCTGGGACAGAACCTAGAATCAAGAGGAGGATGGGGCCAGGATTGTTGTTGGATCATGGGAGCAGGTGTGAGTGGATTGGGGAGATGTGACCATTCTTCCTTTGATTCCTATAGCTCCCATTTCTCCTTAAATAAATTTCTGTCCATAAACTTTACATTTCTTTCCCTAACAACCATATCCCACCCCTATTCATCATGTGTTTGACAAAACAGGATGCTCATAAGGCTCACCTGAGGTATTTGAAAAGTTTAGAAAATGCTTTCTTTCCACTTCAGACTTTCATAGTGTCAAGTTCTCCATGATCTTGCCTCTTGTCTCTAACAGCACCTGAGTCTAGAGTTGTCCTCCTCAAAGGAATGGTCGAAGAGTGTGGGTACATTTCTCTCAGACAACAATATAAACACAGGTAATTGTTCTTTGGGACTAGCAGTAATCCAACCGTGCTTTGTTTTCTCATGACTCCGTGGCTTTCCATGTACTTCTCCAGGTGCCTGTAATGGCCTGGAGAAAGGAGGTCTCTTTCACTTAGAATGTTTGTACTCTTTACAACTCAATGAAGATATTGAAAACTTGTTTCACCATCTCCTTTACTTGCCCCCAGCAGACAGGTATACATTTTGCCTCCGCCCTTCTGATACTTGCACAAACTTATTGTTTTGAAATCTATTTACTTGCCAGTCTTTCTCATGAGACTGAGCAACTATAGGACTAAGATTCCAACTAGTTCATTCTTTTGTGGCCATGCTTGGAATAGACAAAATGTCTGCAAGAAATTAATACATTCATTGGACAAAAGCTTGTCTAATTTATGGGAAACCTCAGGAATCCAAGGTCATATAGAGGAAAGAAAGCTGGAGTCAAATTGTGGATCTGCCTCTGGTTATTTGTGTAATCGCAAAGTATCTCAACTTCTGTGCCTGATTTTCCATGTCTGAAATGTGGTTAGATGTTTAAGGGTTTGGCTCAGTAACCTCTGTGGTTCTTTACAATACAGTAAATGTATCTCAAGACTGACCCTGGGATTCCGGCATACCCACACCCCTGCGCAACTCAGCCAGAGGAAAATGGCAGCCACACTGGTAGGGTTAAATATCTGGTGACTGAGTTCATGCCATGGCTCTTTGTGCCCTTGCTGCTTGGCTTTGTGGAATGGAGAGAATTGTTATTTAATATTACACAGAAACTTTTTCTACATAATCAAGGTTGACTTCCAGATGTGGATAACATAAATCATATCAATCTGAAGGCAGATCCCCATAGTTGTTTTTATTTTTTTTTTAGATTTTTTTTTATTTATTTATATGACAGACAGAGATCACAAGTAGGCAGAGAGGCAGGCAGAGAGAGAGGAGGAAGCAGGCTCCCTGCTGTGCAGAGAGCCCGATGCGGGGCTGGATCCCAGGACCCTGAGATCATGACCTGAGCCAAAGGCAGAGGCTTTAACCCACTGAGCCACCCAGTGCCCCTGTGTATCAAATTCAAAGACAAGAGAGGACAGCATATAAAATTGATTTTATTTCATACACATATAAACCAAATATAAAACTAGTTGAGCTAACAGATAAAGGTTAGATAAAATTCTTTAAACAGATTATATAAAACACAATATTGGCAATCATCATTTCTTATACGCTTCTCATCTATCACAAAACTTTGCCATTGGCATAATTGTGTTACCATTGGAAAACTCCTTTATTTTATATTTGACAGCAATAGTATGAAATAGAAATGGAAAAATAAGAAATATATCTCTATTCTGAAAAAAAAATTAAACAAATCTGTACTTCTTTGCTTGTCCTTGCAAAGACACAGAACTAGCAGAATATAGATCTGGAATATCCACAATACATAGAGTTACCACATGAAGTTCTATTTCAGGAACAGATTTTTTGGCAGGAAGGGATGCATGACTCCTCCCTGACACTCCACAAACAGTTACTCATGAGTCCAATAAAGGATTTGGCTCCTCTCTGACAGTTTCTTGACCTGTTTGCTCCCCACCCTCACAATTACAGGCTCTGATTTGAGAGATTAGGGACCATAACTAGTCTCCTAAGAGAGAGCCCTTTGTCCTGTCTTGCCCCATGCTCCCTCCTTCCTCCATACTTTTGGGAGTTACCTTGCTGAACTCAAACCTCCACTGCATGTTCATAAAATCCAAACTTCTTGGTCCGTACAAAACTTGTACCCACCTGATCTTTGCTCTCTTTTTCCAACACCTCTCCTCATCAGTCTTGCTCCACGCTAGCCTATGAACCACTTGCCTATGCCTGACTGCCCCATGCAGTTCCATGCTTCAGTCAATGAACAGTTGAGTGCCTCCCACTTGGGTGCTAGGCAAGGAATGGGTAGTCTTCCTGCGTTTGCTCATACTGTTCCTGATATATAGAATGTCCTACCCAAATCTGTCCCCGGAAAACATCCCATGTTTCCAAGTCCCAGTACCTAGTCCCTATAATTTTGGCCCTATTGGTTAAAACTAACCAGGTCATTTTCTGTGCTTTAAACCAGCTCTTACTGCTTCTATGTCAATGAGGCCCTAAACTTTGAGGTCCACATCTCCTTCTTTTCATCCCTATTACCTGCCTAGCACTGGAGACATTATTTCATCTTAGCCCCAGTTAGTTCTTTGGCCTTCATCTACATATGGCAACAAAACAAGCACCAAAAAGCTGCCTTAGACACTACTCACCATTTCACACATTAGAAGGGACTGTAAGGGACTTGCAGAATCCTAAGGATGAATCTTAAGTAATGAAGCCCAGAGACATTCATCAGAGACACAGAAATGGCTCAGTTTCTTCCACAACCACAAATCAGGGATCTGTGCTTCTTCTACCTTGTTAAGCAACTCATCAAACTGAGCACAACAAAACTTCCCTTTGTCCTAAGCTCAACAGATTCTAGTGTTGTGGAGTACTGGATAAACGCTTCCTTCCAGTTTCCTCTTCCTGTAAATAGCAGAACACATCAGTGTGATAAAATCACCTCATACTACTTCTCAGCCTAATGCTAGCATTGCCTACTTCTGATTTCTCTGAACTTCCGGGGGATTTAAACCCTTCTTCCTCTGTATTCCCAGAGCACTGTATACGCTCTGATATGGGTAGTTCAAAAGTAATATTAATTCTAGACCCTGAAATTACAACAGGTCAGTGCCTGGCATATAATGAGCACTCAGATGAATGAGGAATTGGATCTTACTTTAAGGATATGAAGTAAGACTAATTATGTTAATTCTAACCTTAATACTTCCCTTAGCATTTAATAAGGGATTATTATCTGTGAACACAGATCTAACACCAGGCAGTGGTTTTTTGCTACCTGACATATTGAAGTCTACAAAAAAGGCATTTATTTAGGAGGACACCATATGTTTAAAAAATCAATTTATTTAAACAGTTGCTACAAAGGTAATATACAGTAAGGGAAAAACCACTAATACAATGGAGTTTTCATAGTGATAGCTTTCATGTACACATACTTAAGATAAATTTAAGTGGTTGGAATAGGCTCAGATAACTTATTCTGTGGTGTTGCCATTTCGTGTTTTGACTATTTAAAACATTTCAAGTGATTAAACACAAAGTTTAATTATTATTTTTTGACAGAAAGAGAGATCACAAGTAGGCAGAGAGGCAGGCAGAGAGAGTGGGGGAAGCAGTCTCCCCGCCAAGCAGAGAGCCCGAAGCGGGACTCGATCCCAGGACCCTGAAATCATGACCTGAGCCAGAGGCAGAGGCTTAACACACTGAGCCACCCAGGCGCCCCAAACTTTAATTATTATTAAACTCCAAACGAATTTGTTGTAAATTAGTGGTAGTAAAACATGTTACACTAAAATCTGCTCTTAAATTTGTTCTGATTAGATCACTGAGTAACTGACTCGACTTCCCCATATCACTCATTATGTGACTCGTTATCTTGTGATTCTTGATAGCTTATAAAGCAATTTTAATACTTGAAATGCGAGTCTAGCTTGTGGCCTCGTTTTTATAGTTTGGTAATTCTACAAAGTACTTGAATGCTGGCTTTAACGGTGCTACATCTCAACCGTGATATTAAGACAGTCTCAGTGTAATCGATTTACACACCTGGTGGCACTAAGACACTCAGAAACTACTTCTAACAGTTATTTCCTTGTGGCATCCTTCTTTTAAGGATGGAAACTATACTATCCAATGAAATGAATAAATCTGTTAGAAGATAAATCTGAGGACTTTTAAAAATTATATAGTACATTAGTAAGTGCTTTAAAAGGTAAACCATCCAGTGACATGTATGAAAGTTATACCATGGATGCAAGGTCATAAGAAAACACACTAAATTTGTTTTTACATCACTTCTACAAATGCTCTCTGATAACCACACTGTATTATAAAGCAATCAAGAACGTTTGTCCCTCATCAGTCTGTGTATATGTGGACATTTGCATATTTAATTGGCACATACACTCTCCAAGTATCCCAATTACTTCAATCTTATATCCTTTTACCTCTCAGAGTGGTTTAATGTCTCCACAGTGACACATAAAAGGAAAAAAAAATAACAAAGGCCAAGCTTCTGGGTAAGTAAATCCAAATCAAATTGTTCAACTGATGCTATACTAGCTTATTTCTGCAGGAAAACATAGATTTCTATAGTTCTAGTAAGTTACTTTATCATTAAACTCCAACTTCACCAACATGGTTTCAAGTAATGAAAATATTTTTGACTTATTGGGAATTATATATAATGTATGAAAAAAAGGATTATGGTTTTTTGTTGTTGTTGTTGTTGTTGTTGTTTTGCCATCATCAAACATGTTTTCATCTGAACAAGGGAAATTCTTTTAGTTTAATGTGAGGTTTTCAATGAAACAGAATAAATTTACAATGAAGTTAGTGGGCTCATTCAGTAAGTCTTCTAATCTTCAAATTCAGGCCTAATGGAGAACCACAATTACAGGAGAAAAAAATAATCTCCTGTGGTCATCACCTTACGGACTGGTTCCCTTGGCAGGATGAATTCTATCACAAGTTGCCAGGTTTCCAAGATCTACACAGGGCTTTAAAATGGAACTGCCTGAGAAGATTGAGAAAGCCTTTGTTCTTGGGCTTACACAGTAAGCACTTTGCATGATCCTTAGTCACATTTTTATCCAGAACATAGTGTTACAGGTCACATTCTTCTTGACGATGCATATGCGGACTTGTGCTCTATAAATATAAACATATTTACACACAGAATACACACACTGACACGGGGAAATGAAGTTAGCCAGCCATCCATAAGAAGAATGGAATAAAAATTGCAGGAAGGGTAGTATATGATGCCAAGCCCAGACAGAATATAGATGCCAATCCCAAGACCGCCGAAGCGAGAACACTTCTCTGATCACGGATAATTATCTTCACATTCTCACAGAACTAGAAAATAAAATTTAAGAATATTAGAAAAGGGGCTGAACCTAAGAAGAATCACATATACCAAATAGTAAAGCATAATTTTTTCACCTATTTTTCTAACAGAAAAACTAGAATTTCTCTTATGATTTTGGAAAGAATTTAAGATGTGAGTAGTTCAGTTTCTTGGTTCCACATCCCATAAGTGACTAAAATGATGCTTCAGGCAACTAGGTTCATAATGACAATTTCTAAATACAGAATTTTTATAGAAAATTACAGAGAATTAACCATATAAAAGTTATTTGGGATTAAAGATTAAAACTTTAAACTGCCTTTCAATAACAATAACATATTCTAAACTTACATAAGCATAGGAGTCTCTAATCCTGAGTGATAAAATTTTGCTTATTATTATTGGTGAATTCAATTCCTACAACTCGCATTTGAAAATTTGATGATACCAGTGAAAATGTTCTTCGTATGTCTCAAAATCTAAAGGCATAGAAAGTCTAATTTTTTCGGTCATATCCAATTCCCTGAATAAATTAAATTCAATCAATAATGTGACATAAAATTGGCTGCAGGAGATAAATAGATGTCTCTGAAGAAAGCATTCTTCTAATATGTGAAATTGTTTTTCTTTAAAAACTTAATGCACTCAGAAGAGATGGCTTATGTTTGAGTCCTGGCTCAACTCTTATTAGCTCCAGTAAATCTCATGTAAATCATTTAACTTGTCCAGACTACTCTCTTCTCCTCCACGGGAATAAGGAGGTTGTTGTGAGGATAAAATGAGATCTTTAATGCAAAAGGACTCTGTATTCTTCTACATGCAGCAGAAGTGTAAGGCATTATGGTGATTATTATTACTGCTACATCTGTTGACAATTATCTCTACCTCATCACTGTCTGGGCAAAATTTATCAATGAACTGCTTTTATGTGTGACTTTCACTACTCGTACTAGTTTTAAGCTCCTTTTCTAGACATGACATTGTATATGCTTTGAGGGTGTCCTATACAGTCCTGGACAGCAAGGTTTCTAAGTTCTTAATGGACAGAGTATATAAGCCCAATATATTTTAATGCACTACCTTGACAGTAAGGTTGTCTCTATCCATACTTTTATACAACTTCTAGACAAATACAAAACTTTCTGTTGGTTATTCAGATGCTGTTTTTCTTACATGTCAAACAGATGATTTGTCTCTTTCTGCTGAATAAAAACACTGACCCCAAATATACAATCTTAAAGTGGTGAGGATCAAACTAAATGAAGTTTTCAGGACAATGGGAAAAGTGCTTGGCAAATAATGGGAAGATATGCATTTAGGTATATGAGTAAGCTGTCTCTATACAGTCATGCCCCTTTGACTTTTTCCCTAATAATTGTTAATTAAGGAAAACAGGGAATCATTGTGGACTCCTTTCCCCAAAAGCAGATTTTCTCAAGGAGCGTCTTATTTCTAATGTCCTGTTCTTGTTCACTTGGCCATTAATTAGCCCAGGATGCATCTCTAGTCTAGTGGTGCTCAATAGGAGGAAATGTCCTGCATTGCTAGAAGGTGTTAAGAAGCCTGTAGGGGCATTTTCTGAGCACTGAAACCCCAGAAATTAAAAGGGGTATTTGCGTTAATTTTTTTACAATGAAAACATTAGCAGCAATTAAAAAAAAAAAAGTTGAAAAAGCATAAAGCATAGTAACAGTAATTAAAGGGCTTTATAGTTTACAGAACACTGAAATTGTTAATAGTAATATAAAACTCCCTTAATTTTATGATTGCTAAACTTGTTAAAAAGAGCTTCACGCTACAAAAGAGCAAAATGTTTTCTTCCAATTTATTTCCCAATTAGTTGCAGTGCTTTCATTAGGGAAAGTGCTCTTCAGAGTGTTTATAAACTCACATTTAACTAAGAGACAACTTGCAACTCTCAGTGTTACGTTTACAATTGTCTACATAGATGGAGAACCCAGGAATCAGACCCTGCATCAAGTAATTGTTTACATCTCTGAAAAGAAGAAACCAGTCCTCCTTCAGCATTAATGACCTACTTCTCTCAACGCATGTTCAAAAAAACAGTTCTTAGAATTGGAAAATTTGGGATGGTTTTTTTTTTTTTTCCCCCAGGAAATCTACTCTGGCCAAATTGTTTGTTACACCATTCAAAGTGGAGACAAAAACTCAGTTTCACAAGAGGTGCTATGCAGCAACAGCAATTAAAACACTCCTCTACTTCTGTAAAACCTTACAAAGTTCCCAAAGATGAAAAACTACTCCAGCTAGTTATTTATGCAGACGAAATATTTTACTACCTCAAAAAAAGCACTTGTATTTTTTTTGGTCAAAATATAGAATACAGTACTATATGTGTTCCATGAAAGGGTAACTCCTAATTACTGGACAGAAATGCTGTTTTTCCTTAGAGAAATAATTTGCTTGGTTCCTAAGTAAATCTGGCGTGTTTCCTTTTGTACACTTTTGGAGCCAGTGTTTGTAAATGTAGTGAAGTTCATTTCTAATCAGGCCTGGACTGGGGCTATGATTCTTAAATCATTGCAAACTACTCAAACTATATTTTTATTTTACTTAGAAAAGAATTTCTAGCTTGAGTCTGGTGTAGCTCTATAAATAATCTATCAGAAGTTTCATATACCAATGTATAAAAAGCATAGTATTTGTATGTTCTGCCACAGACCAAAGATTTTTCCATATGGGTCAAAAAATTCATCAAGATGTGGAGCAATACAAAATCAGTTGCATGGACTCACTCTTTTGGTCCACAAAGTATCTAAACATGAAGGCAAAAATGTGAAGCTCATTAGGTGATGGCCCAGGTTTCACTTAAGAGTGAACATTAACAATAACCTCTTTAACAACTACAGCGAAGGCTGAGAAAGCATCTAATTGCAAAAGCAGTTGCAGGCTTAGAAAGTCAACTATCTTTAAGTTAAGAGGTTTCAAAAGGAAATAAAAATCCATCCCCTCCACCTCTTTGGATTTGTGAGAAATTTAATCATCATCAAAGCTAATACTGGTTTTATTTTTAAGTGCCCATAAAAATTACACCATTGAATGGACCTTCTTGAAACCAATTGTTTTGACCTTTGAGGAAGCCATAAACAATCCCACCTTTGGAGCTAAGGGTTAAAGGATGCCTAACAATGAGGAAGTCTAGATGGGGATTAAGGCCTTCAAGGAAAAGAATTCAGAATACCAAGGAAATAACTTCTCTGAAGCCAGACACAAGAATAAGGGATCTACCAGGGAGGTCTTCCTACTGGGAATTATGATAGTTTATACTAAGCAAAGGGAATTCACTGTGCAGCTTACAGACAGAGAAACTTGCATGCTTCCTTAATTTTAAAGACACAACAATTTGTACACAGGGTTATAGATAAAAGCGCTGAACGCCTTTCTTCTATTGCAATTCTTGGGAAAATTTGCAAGCACACAACGACAGATTTTCTCTTACCCCCCCCCCCCCCCGCCCATCTCCACCTGTCCTTTTGTCATTTCGACGACGGTGGGTGGACACCCGGACGACATCTGCAGCAATAACTGGGTAGATTTGGAATCGCTGGCAGCGGGACCGCATTTCCACACTTTTTAACCGCGCATTTTGAGGTTACCTTGCAAGGGACAAAGCTATTTACTTGCCCTCCTTCAGGGACACCAGAGACCGTTACTCATTCTAGAACTCAATCCCTGATCCCAGAGCATAGAAAAAATTTAGAGATGGGAAAGGGGTCCCCACCGAACCCACGGGCGAGTCACACGTGTACCTTGTCCGCCTGGGGGCTGATCGGGGTGCCGAATCTGCAGTAGGTTACGAAGTGCTCACAGTTGTTCCAAAGTAAGCTGTAGGGAGTCATGCCCAGCAGCTTCTCGGCCCTCTGCGCCACCTCTTCGTTGAGCAGCGCCTTCTTCTTGAGGGACTTGTCCAGGTGATTGACCAGGATGTCGGCTCCGTAGGCGAAGTCCTCCACTGTGTCCACGCGGATGCTGGCTACTCTGCCAATGACGCCCAGGATGAGACGCTTATTGGAGACCACCTTCTGCGTGAGCCCCTTGTCGTTGGTCAGGGCCAACAGGATGTCGGGCATCATGTGGGCAACACGGTTGTCCCCCAGGTAGATGCCGTAGTGGGTCAAGTGGGTCCGGGGCACTTCCAGCACGTCGCCGCGGAGGAAAGAGCTGATCTCATAGAAATTATTCCTCGCCTTGTCTTCGGCCGGGATGCCCGAACTGAAGAGCTTAAAGTTGGAGATGAGGAGCAGCTTCTCCAGCAATTGGGACAGCGCCTCCAGCATCGGGTTCTTCATCCTGCAGGGGAAAGGCAGCGTTGCGGGGGACTGCAGCCGGTCGCGCACGGGCCGGGGTAGGTGAGCTCGCCGGACTGGGGCGGTGCGCTGCTGCTCACCTGCAGGCCGGCGGCGCAGTACGAGGGATACTGCAGCTGCCTTGAAGGAAGGGGGAGCGAAAAGGAAAGGAGAGAATCCTGTAGACTGGCTTGGCCGCCCCGCCCTGGGGACTGAGGAGAATGAGGACCTGATCGCGGCAGACCGCGGGGACAGTGGGACCGGCGCTGAGAGCAACAATCCACGACACCCACCTGGGTGCCGTGCCGGGGCGCAGGGCAGCGCGCGGAGCTCTGGACTGAAGCCTTCTCTGAGGCCTTTTATCCCAGTCAAGGGGGCGGGGCCGAACGCCGTCACAGACCCGACGACAGCGCTGATTGGGTCCGGGCTACCAGCGCAGCTAGCCGCGAGGGGCGCGCGGGACCCCGGGTTCTTTGGAAGGGGACTGGCGGGCCGCCTGGGTGCGGCGTTCTTCCTGGAGACCCGATTCCAGATGCAGGTTCACCCTTAGCACTTGCGACCCAAGCTCTTGCGTCCTCTACGCGGCCGTTTAGAGCAGTGGCGGAGGCACTGCAGGGGAAAAGTTTCTGCACCTGTCTGGACTGGGCGTATTCTGGGCACTTCGAGAAAGTTTTCGGTGGAAAAGTCCCCTCTGGCGAGATTTCTGAGCCGAACCACCTCCCTCTAAAGGGTTGGATACCCAGAGACTTCGGCTTACTAAAGTGTTTGCATTTCCTCTGCGAAGCGTGCGCATCTCAAAGCCTGCGGATCCCTTCCTAAATTCCCCGGAGACCTAGTCCCACAGACCGCGGGTCTTCGTCCTCCCTTTTACAGGCTCGGCCCGAATCCTTTTTGCTCTCAGCTGGCGCGCGGACCCGCGAGTCCAGGTCCCGCGCTCTGGCGATTGGAACCCAAGGCGCCTCTGCGCTGGGACGCACCAGTGACCGTTGAGCGCGCGGCTCTCAACCGTCAGCAGAAAAACGGCGAAGCCCCCAACGACCACCTGGAAAGCCAGATTAATATCAAGTTTATTCCTCCGACTTCAGGGTCAGATGGACCCTGCGGGGTTTCACCCAACAAAACGCCGCTTTCAAAGCGCAGCCGCCGGGAGTGGGCAAAGTACGGATGTGGCACTTCTTTCCTTGCCAGAGCGCCTGCCGCATGACCCAGGCGCAACCGCGAGGGTGGTCCCCTGGAGCAGCCGGGTGAGGGAGCTGTAGACGCGAGGTCCGCGCCAGGCTCTGCACGGGGCGTCCCAACCCTGCTCGGAGTTCGGTGCTAGTGCATTATGTAAATGCTGAAATTGCGCAGACAAAGGCCACAATAGAGAGCTTGGGTTGGCTCCACAAAGCTGCCCAATTCGGGGCTAATAGGTTTTTTCGGGAAGCAGATTCTCCGCTCGCCTGGGGGAGGAGGCTGGCTGTGGATGATGGATGAAGGGCCATTCATCTTACCTGGAAGATGAAGGGGACCATGGAGACCAGGCGGGGAGGAGGCTGGCTCCCAATTATCCTCGGAGGCCCGGCCTTTGCTCTCACCCCGGGTCTGCCGTCAGCGTTCTGCCCCAGTCGTCCCGTTTGCCGGTGACTTTTTTGTTCATTTTACAAATGATCCCGAATCACATTAGAGTTCCAGCAAAGAGAAGAAAACTCCATTTCCCACAACCGAATCGAAAGCAGACGATGGAGAAGGGGAGACAGGCAGTGCACTGGAAAGTTTAAATCGTTTATTTCCCCAGTCTGCTCCCCAAATTTAAAGCGCAGAGCTACGCAGCTGCCGAAATTAATCAAACAGCCGCGCGCGTGGGCTTTTGTTAGCTTCCAGTCGCACACCAGCTCAGCGGCTGGACTTTAAAATCTGGGGAGTCTGTGGGAATTCTTAAAAATCTGATCCAGATCTCGGCGCACACGTTAAACTGCAGATCGCACGTCTGAACACTCTAGTCTGGTACAGTTCTAAGAAAGCGTAGATGCCGGAACCTCCGGTGTCAGGAGCCAAACGGCTGGGGGAGATCAAAGGGGACTTCGTAATTAGCGATTTCCGTCTCTGGTGGTCACTAATGCGGATTATCAACGCCTACGACGGACTCCACCTGGGAATTTGCGGAGACAAAAGTACGGAGAACTACAGAGAACTCTTTCAGAGCAGAAAATATTAGGGAGAAATCACCCCGAGACCTTCAATAGCCTCATCCCCCACAAGGGGTTTTGTCAAAGATAGGCAGTGCCAGCTGATTTGCGTTTCCCCTGCCCCGCCTGAGGAAATTCGGCCTTGGGTAACCCAAAGGAGGCTGCAGAACATTTCCATTTGCCGTGTTTTTGAAGTCTTCTGAGACCTCTTAAGCGGGGAGTGGTTAGGGAAGATTAGGCAGCTTCTCAACTGAAAAAATGCAGCGTCCTCCAATGAGCTCTTGCTGGCTCAACTGATTTGCCCTCCCCATGGTAACCCTACTTTACAAAAGGCAACTCTCAACGTTCTCAGACTTGTATATATTTTTTTGTGGCTGAGCAGGCAGTTTCTGATTGCTCCCTTAGAGGTACACTTACAAAAATATGTTTATATGCTAATAGTCATACTCCCACTAATAGACTGCATCAATACTAGCTAAACTGGGAAGGGAAAATGCTGTTAGAAGGAAAGGTCCATGAAAAATCTGATATTCGAAATTTCTCCTTGGGGGTGCCTGAGTGGCACAGTCCCTTAGGCATGGGACTTTTGGTTTCTGCTGAGGTATCTCTGGGTCCTGAAATTACCCAGTAATAGAATAGAACCCCAGTGTGGGATCTGCTTAAGGCTCTTTCTCTGCCCCTCCCCACCCCCACACTTTCTCTCTCTAAAATAAATAAATCTTTTAAAAAAATTTCTCCTTCCTTAAACCAGAAATCATTCATTTAGAACAAGGAGCATCTCCATGGGTTGCCAGAAAGATCTCTTGTTTTCCGGATTGTATGAAAGCTACATTCAACATGTCTCCATGTGCAAAAGGCTTAAATGCAATCAAATGGGTCACCAGGTCTGGCCTGGGAATCCTAAAAGAGCTGAGGCTTTCCAAGTCAACACAGACTTCACTGAAAGGTTCACGGACTCTGACCTTAGTTACCACTTCCCTATCCTTCAGTGAGACAGTGAGACAGAACAACCCCACCTGTGGTTCTCAAGCCTGGGTCCATTTCTCCCAATGGTACAGGCCAAGACTGTGCTGGGTTTCTGTGCAAAGGAGGTTGAAATCGGGCCTCATAAAGCCCACCTAACTTGTGGGCTTCATCTTGGAGCCCTTGGGTCCCTGGGAGCCCATCATGGGTCCCAGGAGAAAGAGGTCCCACTCTCAGAGACAAGGTGCAGAGTCCAGTGGAAATCTGGAAGGCAGATTTCCTGCCTGCAAATTTCTTGCATCTGGAGCCTCCTTGTTTCTCAAAGAAGTCTTTAGAGAATATGATCACAAAATTCTGTGCTTCCTATGTGCTGGACCCTGAGGTAAGCTTTTTCTCACTTCATCTTCATTACCCTGTGAATTATCATCTTCATTTTACACAGGAAGAAACTGAGGCTTATAATTTTACCTCCATCACTGTGTTGGTGTGGATCAGGACTCATCTACAGGTTTCTTTGCCCCCAGGTCCATCACCACTGGGGAAGGACTGACCTTCCATCAGTTTGTACACCTGTCATCCATTCATTTATTAAGTACCTGCTACGTGGCTGGTGGTCACTAGTGCGGCTTATTAACGCCTACAACTGACTCCACCTGGGAAATTTGCGGAGACAAAAGTACAGAGATTGCTTGCCTTGGAAATTCAATGAAATACCTAACCCTAAACTTAGATCCCATGCCTTTTCTTTTTAATTTGGACTTCATTTCCCTGCTTCTCTAGTGCCATGGGGGTTTAATTTTTAGTATCAGTTGTTTTCCTGTAGTGGTGAGGAAGATTCTGGTTAATAGCCTTCCCTCACCAGGAAGGCCCCAGCATTTGAGTGGCCACGTAGTTCCACACCCTCCTTAGATATAGGTGTTTGGGGTCTTGTTCAGGGGCACGGGCTCAGAAGCAGAACCTAGTTTATCCCAGACTTCTCACCTCTTACACCTTCTTTCCCCTGGTCCCTAAGCCTGATGAAATTGGTTTTCTAAACTTCATGCATCGAAATTATTGTCCTTCTTTAGCATGATTTTGTTGTTGTTGTTAGATTTTTAAGATTATTAAATTTGGGGACACATAAATAATGATAATCCTACCATTTGTTTTTCTTCTGAGCTATCCTTCTGCCCTCATTTTACTTACAAATGCTCAGGTCTGGCCCCATGGACCCAGAGACCCTAACTGGTTAATTCTAAGGGAGCAGGAAGAATAAAGGCTTTGTGCACTTTCCTCTGCAAGCAGGGGAAAAAGAACAGATTCCTTTTCATGGAGATTCCACACTCAGTGCTACCTAACTAGAATGTTAGTAATCAATTACCTCCTGGGAGGAAGACTTCCTTCCCCCAGCTTCCTTCCTGGTTGGCCAGCACCTTAGTATGAGGGCCTCAGACCTGCCTATTGTCTTTAGAAAGATTAAAGCCTGCAGTTCCAGCCAGACGGGATTTAGGGTTTTTGTTGTTGTTGTTGTTGTTGTTGTTTACTTGTTTTTTGCTTTGCTAACCATAAAATAAGATTGAGCTTCTACAAGAATGTGTATTTAATATCAAGAATCAGGACTCAATAAGTACATCTTCATACAAATGAATAACAGGTTGAGGCAGCTGTGACATGGAGGAAGGAGCCAAAAATATCAAGTTTAGGCCTTATAGTGCCAATTATAGCTAAATGAATTCAGACAAGTCACTTGTCATCTCTGAGCCTCAATGTCATCTTTCTAAAATAATATTTCAAAGGGATGCTTGGAGGATTAAACACCATCAAATATGCCGTATCACTATATAAACACTCATAACATGTTGTCTATCATATGATTTGTATTATTCTTCAGAGAACCAAAGTAAGGCAGGGGTGCTTTTCCTCTTCGCTGTAACAGCACAGCTATCCAAGAACGCAGTGTCGACGAAGGATATGCTTTTGCTCAGAGACCCCTCCTGATGACTCAGCCCAGAGCCATGAGGGTGAGCAGAAGGTAGGCACATAACTGTTCCGGAGTTGAGTGCAACCACAGAGGGGCAGTCAGCAAACAGTGAGCCTAGGGAGAATCACACTGGGGAGATCCGGAAGCTTCCACAGAGCTCTGCTCCTCCAGCTGCTCACCACTCATGAAGCCGTTTATAATTTATAAGAACAGAGATAAAGGCCAGTCTTTTCTTTGAAGATGACTCTCAAGACAACAAAACCCCCAGATGTCCATGTTTGAAATGATCAAATGACATAATAGCAAGGAATGACTAAAAATTCCAAGATGCCCCACGACTTGTAAAACACATTTCATTTGAAAATACAAATGATAAATGCAAACTATGTGACTTCTTAGTAACTTCCCCGTGCTTCCTTTCAATTTTAACTTGTCATGGTAAGGCAATAGTAAATATGAACATTTGGTGGCCCAGATTTGTTAACAAAAGCCAATGTAGCAATAGTTTTTGGTTGCATATTTGAAAGGCAAATAAATATACCACCACTGTATTCATATATAAAATGTACAAAGGAATGAGATATTGCTATCACCCAAAGAGAACTGTATTGGCGATCACCAGTAATGCTAAGTACTGGGAACAGTGATAAATACCATGTTATTCATTATATTTCAAAAATCCTTTGTAAATGCGTAGACATTCTAAGGATATAATGACAGGTTACTGAAGGCCAAACTTCCTTAATATCAGGATTAGCTTTAGATGCTCCTATCTGATGGCGTGTGAGATCTGAGAATCCTGGGGCCTAGAAGGCCTCATGTGTAAAGTGTCTTGAGCCAGGTTAGAATGAGATGCTCTCTAAATCCTCCAAGTGTGAATGGTCCTAGGGTTTAGGAAAATCCAGTGACCCAGGCCCTTAAGAGAGTCCTCACCATTGTTCTTGGTGAATTTTCATAGGGAGTAATTACCAGAAAAAGAAGATAAATCACTGTCCAGTACTTAGAAAATCTAAGTAGGATTCACAATAACTGCTTTAAACAATGCAATGCCTCACTGAATTAAAAAAAAAAAAAATTGAGAGAAATCACTCATACTCCAGTGAAGCAGTCATTCCATAAAAGGGCAGGAGAGACAGGGCAAAAGTTTGGTAGCAGTGGGTGCTGATAATCATTGGCTCCTTTGATTATGTGTGTTTCATTGTATAGAAACTATACCCTGATTCACCAATATTTTGTAGCCATATATATTACTGGTATGTTCTTGAAAAGAATGATACCTCTTTGATTTCTAAACTGCATTTGGAAGGAAGGAAGCATATCCTTCTGGTATTTTTGTAATTACATTGACTCTTAGCTCACACTAAAACAAAATTCAGTGTGGTTCAGCTAAAGCTGACTCATACCTAAACAGCTCAAACAACTATTAAAAAAAGGGAAATTTGATTTTGAAATTGTCACAGACTTCTTAACTGGGAGACGTCCAAGTGGACAGGTCTCTCTTTAAGAACCAGGCTATTTGTGTTCTCTGTAGGCAAAACCCTTCATGTTTGAATTAAGTTCACTGATTTTTATCCTGGTTGCCCTCTACAGTGACTTCCCATTAAGTTGGATTACTTGCATTTTATTTACACCCATTCTTTACCTGGAAAGCACATGAGTGAAGGGTGCCTAGCTGGCTCAGTCAGTAGAGCATGTGACTCTTGATCTCTGGGTTCTGAGTTCAAGCCCCATGTTGGGTGCAGAGATTACTTTAAAAAAAAAAAAAGAGCATATGAGTGGAACTGAACTTGGATCACACAGAATTAACACAGAAAACAAATTCAGTAGCTCTTTCTTTAAAGATGAATTAAAAACCTGTGTAATTGTTTTCATCCAATAGAAGTTTAAATCAGAAATCACTGTAATTTTAATGTTCAATTAGTTTTACTTTCAAAAAGAATAAACCAGGATATTTGCCCTTTGGTCATAATTATTTCATGTTCTAACACTTACATATATTACACTTTCTCTTTTCCTGTTTTTCTTTTCATCTTTCTTATTTAATTCTGGAAGGTGCTCATCTTGAAGGGAGGGTTCCTGATATTTTTCTGTGGTATCCTTGAAGGGCATTATCCCCACTGGCTCCGACCTTTATGGATCAGATGGCATCCAGAAAATCAGAATCTTAAATGCATTCTGGAACCTGGGAATGAAGGCCTGCAGTTGGCATGGGAGTGGACTGTGAGATGATTTGGTAAGTAACCAAACCAGCCATGCTGTGAACCTCAGGATGCCAGGCCAGTCAGCAGGCTATACCAATAGGGCACCCATTATAGAATGATGTTGATGCCAAGCCCAAAGATTTAGCCAAACTTAGACATCCTTGACATTGTTAGTAAATTTCCTACATTCAGTCCAATATCACCCAAAACATTGTCACAACCTACTTTGTGATTCGAAGTAAATTGGTTCAACTCATGTCCTGTCAACTCATGTACAAAAGTGGTGACAGTATCCAGTACCTTCCCTGCTGATGATTCTCACTGACTCTTCGTGTTTTGAACTTTCTAGAATTCAATCTAGCAATAGCTAGAGAGAGTCATCGTGCATGCCTTACTGCCAAGTCAAATATAAGATGACAATCTAAACTCTGTTTCTTCAAAAGATGGCTCTTTCAGCCCTTGTTTTACTTTTGATGAGAGGAACCAGATTTTCTCAAACAGCGCCCATCCCACATCTGAGTTTTGCTTCATTTGGCTTCAGTTATTCACTGTTAACCACAGTCTGGAAGCAGATGATCCTCCTCCTGACATACACTCAGAAGGTTATTAGTAGACTAACACTACATCATGATGTCTATGTCTTGTACCTCACTGCATCCCCTCAGGTAGGCTTTTTATTCTCTCACATCATCATAAGAGGAAGAAGAAGGGAGGATACAATATTGTACAGTACAATATTTTGAGAGAAAACACATTCACATAACTTTTGTTATAGTTTATTGTTATCATTGTTTTATCATTAGTCATTGTTACTCTCATACTGCATTTAATTTTATAAATTAAGCTTTATCATAGGTATGTATGTATAGGAAAAAAATGTAATATATACAGGGTTTGGTAGTATCTGTGGTTTCAGGCATCCACTGGGCATCTTGAAACTATCTCGAGGAGATAAGGGGGACTACTGTATGTCTTTTATGGCTACACCATTTGCTTTTCAAATAATGATTTCTGGTTTTTGTCTTTCAAGAAAAATGACAATTATAATTTAACCAAGTATTTGGGATGTCTGGTTGGCTCTAACTCTTGATCTCAGCTCAGGTCTTGATCTCAAGGTTGTGAGTTGGAGTCTACTTCAAAAACAGTAATAATAATAATAATAGTAATTATAGGGGCGCCTGGGTGGCTCAGTGGGTTAAGCCGCTGCCTTCGGCTCAGGTCATGATCTCGGGGTCCTGGGATCGAGTCCCGCATCGGGCTCTCTGCTCAGCAGGGAGCCTGCTTCCTCTTCTCTCTCTGCCTGCCTCTCTGCCTACTTGTGATCTCTCTCTGTCAAATAAATAAAAAATAAAAAAAATCTTAAAAAAATAATAATAGCAATTATAATTATTATTTAGCCAGTATTTTACTTTATAAATTAAATAGAAGAAATCTTCAAGATTTTTCTCTACATATTTAATCTTTCAATGTATAATAGCTATCAATTTTCTTCTTTTTTCAGGATGCCAAACTCAGGAAGAATAAATAAGAAAGAGTAATTATTGATATTGTTTAAAAAAAGTGTATTGCCAAGATTATTGACCAAAAATGTGACTTCAAACAACCTCATTTTAACAATATTATCTAGAAATGCATCATTCTTGATTTAAACTAAATATTCGTAAGTGTTCTGAGTTCACATTAAATAGAACTCCCACTTAAATTTTATCTAAAACTTACAATTTTATTATGAAGTTACATTTATTTGAATTAGCTGAGAAACCTTAAATCTTATTGGTTAATATTTCAAGATTATTACTGTTTTTAAAATTGTATTACGTTGGATATAGAGTCATCTTTCTGAGAGAACTTCAAAGTCCTTTTGACCCTAAAATTCCATCCATACCTTTTTGAGAAAGATAAAAGTAATACATTTTAGTATTTTTTCATTAGCCAAATGTCAAATTTATAAAACTGTCAAATGTCATAAAATAATGAAATACTAACATAATTTATGTTATATTTAACTAATTTTAAATTATAGATTATATATACAAAAATTGTACATATCAGTAAAATGGTTCCATGCTTTTATAGCCAAATGGATTAGATGAAGTGTACATACTTATAATATTTGCCTATTTCTGAAAAAACCTTTATTTGTTTCTCCCAAATAATTAGAACACAGAGGGGGCCTGGATCAGACCAATGGGTCAAAAGAAAGGGCTAGGCAAATTTGTTGACTGTCCATAGTTCTCATGTAATGAGAATGAAAATGGGGTGAATGTTCAAGCATGTCTACTCTGTAGCCAGACTGCCTGGGTTTAAATCCTGGCTCTTTTATTTTCATAGCTATGTGACCTTGGGCAAGTGGTTTAACTCCTCTGGACTGAGTTACCTCCACTTTCAAATGAGAATACTAATAAAAATGATGGATACTTCATAAGGTTGTTGTAAGGATTAAAAAATTAATATGTATATGTTGTTTTAAGACCTAGTAAGAACTCAAGAAATGATAGTTTTCTTTCTGGAACACATTCAACAATCTATTGATTGCCCACAGCATGCAGGGAAATTTGCAAGAGGCAGCAAAGATACATAGGGTAGTAGAAAATTCTAGAAATGGGGATGGGAGAATTCTAATCTCTAATCCACTTCAACAAATGATGTTGTTCTCCAGGTGAGTCTCAAGTTCTGTGTGGGCACCCAGAAATACCACAATAAATGAGATTTAGGCCCCTTTCTAATGAAACACAGAGCCATTAGGTAATGAACAGACCTGAATAAAACGTCCATAGTTCAGTGTGGCGCACTTGAACAGTCACAGGCACTAACGGTGCTGTGACACTTTGAGGGAGCGATCATTTTTATTTGGGGCAAGAACAGTGAGAGAAGGGGAAGCACCTAAGTTGTACCACAAGGAGTCAGAGTTTGCCAGGTACACAGGTAGACCTGGTTGGTGCCAAGAGGCCAGCAAAGGCACGGCATGAATAAAGGCAAGATTTTTTAAAAAGCCTTTGGTGTATTTTGCAAGTTTGACTAGAATATAAGGTGTGTGCTTCTCTCAGAGAGGTCAGAACTCCCACTGGGAGTTTGTGGGGTCCGGGTTGCAAAGGCCTCCCATGCCTTGCTGGGACTTCAGGCTTCACTGCAGAGGCAGCAGAGAACCAGTGCAGGCTTACAAGAAGAGGAATGATTTGTTCCAAGGTAATTCTGAAGGCAGGATGGAGAATGAATTGAAGGGAGAAAGGAGAGAAACTGGAGGCAGAGACCCATTGGATGGCCATGTCGTGGTCCAGGGAAGAGAGCTAGAGTAAGATGCGGGGGAGGGGATGAGATGGAGGGCCATGTTAAAAAGATGAAAGATATTTCTGGAGATAAACTGCCAAGGCTGGTAAACTGGTTGTAGTGGGGGTGGTAGGAGTGGTAAGAGGAGTAAGGTGGGTCCAAGCATGACTCTCAAGTTCCTTACTGGAGCAACTGGACCAACAGTACGAGGAGGAGGAAGGGAGGAATAAGAACAGGTTTATGGAAGGAAGAAAATGAGTTTAATTTCTGATATATTTTCCTTCTGACTTTCCTCATCCCATAGGATGACTTTGACTTAGACATAGGCTTAGACTAAAGCACAGCTGAAGAGGTGAGTTGTTTTTAGCAACTTTCCACTTCTTTCCTTTAACCAGCAACAGAAGCTTAAGAATGACTTCATGAGCTTCAGATAATTCAAGTGATGGACTGAAAAAGAGCGGAGCTACAGAGAAGCTGCATTTAGGATAATTTATGTACTTCTAGCCTCCTAAAATTTAGATCAAATAAAATCATTTCAATGGTTTCTCATGTTTGAGATACTAAGTATTCGATGTGGTAAGAAATACAAAAGATGGAAAAGAGTATAAAGTACACTTACTGTTAAAAATTTCCTTTCAGGCAAGTTTTACTGAGAATGTTTTTCCCATGTGAGATACCTCAGCATCACTTCCTGGAGCCTCCTGTCAAGAGCCTCCAACTGAACAGGTCTGAGGTAGAGGGAGGCTTCATTCTAACGAGCACCCTAGGTGATTTCCAGGTAAGTGGCCCTCACACCTTGAGAACCACCCTGTTTGAAGCTATTCTTCTTTGCAATTCCACCAAACCCCAGGTCATTGACAAAAGTCAGTGGGGCTCAGTGAGGTTGATAGTGGAGTTCTCATGGTAAGGTGACTCATACATATGTATATGAGAACTTACAAAAAACTCCCACTACACGAGATTTTGTAACAACACTTTTATTAAAAATTACATAGCTACCACTAGTTATCAATGATCATTAAGAAGATCTAAACATAGCAGTGTTTCAAAGTAATAAGCAAATTTTAAGACTAAGTGATACACTGGCCTGAACTAGTTACTGATCTGACTTCCTTCTTAGGATGACGCTGGCCCAGTTCCATAGTACGTGGGTGGCTTCAGTTGGTTCTGGACAACGATAATATATACGAAATTTCTTTGCCTCAAATAATGGCTTTCCTTAGTCTACAGAATACCAACTGCTCTTTACTTCAAGATGAAATCATATATGAACTGTTTTCTTAAATCTTGAGATGCAAGTTTTCTAAGCAACATTCAAAATAAAGATAACTGTTTTGCATCAAGTTCTCCAAAGAGCCTTCCCTCTTATGTTCTTCCTCATTCTGAAGGGGAAATTCTGTAGTATTAGTGCATATGTTATATTTCATAGAATGTTGTTGATATGGGTTAATGTCAACAACACATGGAAATGGCACAACAGAGAGATCTCAGGGTTTAGGAGCTCACCTGTGGATCGTTCCTCAGTGAGGTGGTGCTTCCACCACCAAGAGAATTTTTCAATACAAAGTTCAATACATATGTTTCTAACAATCCGTATCTATAGAATTAACAAAAGATGAACTATAATAAATTTTGCCACAAAAGGGCTGCTAAAGGAAGTGGTTTCCTCCCAAGAAAACCTCATGCCAGCCTTTTTATAGACATAAAAAATTAAGAAGGGAGATTTAGATGTAAATACACATATAAATAGATCTTTTACTCAAGAATACCCTGAGTGTGGGGTGTCTGGATGGCTCAGTTGGTGCTGCTGATTCCTGATCAAGGCTCAGGTCATGATTCAGGGCTGTGAGATCAAGGCCTGCGTCAGGCTCTGTGTGGAACCTGCTTAATATTCTCTCTGTCCCTCCCTGCTCATGCTCCCTCCCTCTTAAAAAAAAAAGAAAAAAGTAGTGAGTGAAACACCAAGGCTGAATTCACCCTCATGCAAGATAACCTTTACTCAGAAAAGAAAAGCACTTGTAAAAGGGAAGAGAATGGTATTTTTTCTTTCAACCTCTGATATAATTACAAATAGTTGCAAAAATTATGTAAAGAATTCTCATGTATTCTCCACCCAGATTTTCCAAATTTTGCTTTATCCTTTTTCTCTCTGTACACACACACACACACACACACACACATAACATATATATATAACATATATATATATGTTTTTTCTGAACTATTTGAGAGTAAGTTGTAGATATGATGCCCCTTTATCCCTAAATGCTTCAATGTCCTTCCTAAAAGTAGACATTCTCTTAAATATCATGGTATCATTATCAAAATCAGAAAATTAACATTACTACAGTGATCTAAACTACAAATTTATTTAGGATTTGCCAATTACCCTAGTAATGTCTGCTATTGTGAAAGAAAATTCCAATTCATTAATTGCAGTCCTTTGTTACAGTTGGCTCATCTTTAATCTAAGACAATTCTTTAATCTCTTTTTTTTCACAACATTGACATTTTTGAGGAATGCAGACCCACTCTTTTACAGCATATCGACCAATATGTATTTGATATTTCTCTTGATTAGGGTATACATTTTTGGCAGAAATGCCACAAAAACACTGGTGTTTTCCTTTTCATATCAGTAGGCATGTGATGTTGATTTAGTCAATTCTAGATAATGGGTTACTATCAGGAAAGAGAAAAGCAGTCCCTGACACCTGGCATCTGAGAATGCCACCGGCCATGCCTTGGGGTTGCTAGGAGAGACACGGGCACCCAGAGCTAGGCCTTGGTGTTCTTGTGTTGAACATAAACTGTTTCACAGAACATCAGTATTCGTCAAGGCCACTCTGGGACCTTGTGACAAGACCCCTCCCTTATCATGTCTGAATGCAGACAAAACAAGGAACACTCATCATTGCACAAATGGCCAATCCTCCCTTTCTCCTGGCTAAAATATGTATGCCTGTGGCTGTTTTGCCAATTACAGCTCTCTCTTCAGCCCATTCTTTCTTCCTTCTGCATAAGATTTCTGGAGATAGCCAATGATAGGGTTGCCCACACTTCCCGACAGGTTCTGATCCAGAGCCGCTCTCTTTACCGCTCTCCAGAGTTACCTAACACCCTCTCATTTGACTGCCCCATGGTTTCCCATGGGGTGCATTCTTCCATACCAATACCATTCATAATCCCAGCTTGTTCAGTACAGGTGTGTTCCCGGTGGTCTCAGCCTGCAAGGCATCACAGTTAGCTAGTGATGCTAACTTTGTTCAGTTGGGACTGTTTCTATGTCTTGGTGATGTCTAACTTTCTACCACAGTTAAAGCATCCATTGCTTGAATCAGTTCTTACCAAGTTGGTTGCCTGGGATGTTGTAATTGATAATAAGAATTATATTTCGTCTTCCTCCCATTTCTGACAAAAGCTCCTAAAACCTTTGGAATTTCTTAAGTGATGAGAGCAGTAAAGACATCTTTTGTTATGTTAACGAGGTGACTTTTGTAATGCCTCTAGATCACCTAAGGATGGGGGTTGTCACCAGAGGAACAAACCATATAATTAAAAGGTTCGAAGTTTCAGCCCCATTCCCCTGAACTCCATTGAGGGGGGAAGGACTAGAGGTTAAATCAGTCACCAATGGCCAGTGATTTAATCAACCATGCTTATGTGATGAAGCCCCCATTAAAAACTCCAAGGGACAGGGTTCCAAGAACTTCCAAGTTGGTGAGCACCTTGAGATGCAGGGAGACTGCCGCACCTGGAAGGAGCCCAGAAGTTCCAGTGTCTTCCCATACACCTTGCTCTATGCATCTCTTCATTTAGCTAATTGTTGAGTTGTATCCTTTTACAACAGATAGGTAATCTAGTGAATAAATGGGTTTCCTGAGTTCTGTGAGCTGCTTTAGCAAATCAGTCAAACCCAAGGAAGGAATTATGGGAAATTCTTACTTATAACCAATCAATCAGAAGTACAGGTAATTAATTAGGCTTTAGACCAGCATCTGATGTAGGGGTGGAAGGGAAGAGTCCCGTAGAACTGAGTCCATAACCTGTATCTTTCTCTAGGTTTTTGTGTCCTGGTTTGCTATCTCCAGGTAGATGGTGTCAGAATCGAGTTGAATTGTAGGATACCCATTTGAACTTGGTGTTCAGAGAATTGTTGGTGTTTAAGGAAAACTGTACTCCGATCTTGCCCCATTGAAACTTGGTCTAGGAATCCAAAATACTACCAAATGTTAATTTTCCTATTTTCATCATCCTTTCTACAGCAAGAAATTAGATTTCTATCATAAGGAAAAGCTTTTTATTCTCTCCTACTTATTAATATTATTTTGGACCTCATCATATTCTTATTTTATCCAGTGGATTATAACCCATTAACATGCTATTTATTTTGATGGTCAAATTATTACAAGTTTGTCTTGCAGGAGCTCCTTCAGGTTGGCTTGTGTATTCTTTGGATTTTTCTCTCATTCTTTGAACATTTCTCTACTTTCTGCCACCACAAGGTATTCCGAGCTTATCTTTTCTTTCCTACCCCAATCCTTAATTAACCATTTATCCACACAGCCCTTGTTACTCCTAGTGTAGAATGATATTTAGAAATAAAAATCTGGACTCTTGGGAAATTCATTACAACTGCTCCTAGGCCCTCTCAGCTGACAGAAAAAAAATAGTGCTATGCACATACACACGTATATTCATTGCCCACATACATTGTAATCTATATTTATTTCCATGTCTGTCTTTACATACCAAAAACCATGAGTTTATCCTGATGCCACTAATCTAACCCCATAGGGGTCCTTGTAAAATTGAAAGGCATTTTAAATACACATACACATCGTGGATGAAAGGTTAAAAGCATGTCCTTGACAACGGTCCTTATGGGCAAGCGTGTCTAGTGCTGTATATGAGCATTCCCTCTTCAAAAATCTCTGCTTAGAGCCTAGCCAAAGTTTCTTCCAGCCACTATCCTTACAGTGACTGGTCTGTCTTCCCAAGTGTCAGCAGTGGTAATGGTGCCCTACATATAAGCAACGGGCTTCTGCCAATCCCAAGTTGATTTTCCCCACTGTTTCATTGACAACTGAAGAAGACTTATGCCATGGTGAAACTTGCATTTTAACATACAAAAACATCATTCCAGTTTCTTTGCTATAGCATCAGCCCCAGCACTGGCATACTGCCATCAGCCTTAAAATTCAAAACTGTTTGCCCAGGGTGCAAAATTGGTGGTAGAAAGCAAGAAGTCTATACACAGCACATATTATGTTAATCATGAGGGCTGGTATCAAGATGTTATTTTTTTTCCCCTAAGATTTTTTGCCTTCAAGCTTTAGTCTTTGAGCATGGACCAAGCTGTATACCACAAAGTATATGCTGAAGTCAGACAATCTCAATAGACAGTTCATGGGAGTCTTCACAGGGAAGATTCACTAATGACCACAAGCATGTGCACACACATGCATGGAAGTCGTTCAGAGGAGATCACCACTGTCCAGGAGAGGGTCACGGGGGTATTGTGAGTATTGTGGGTATTGAGGGATATTTTGACTAAGATATGTATCCATGAAAGGAGAAACAGAAATGAGGAAGTTAAATGAAAAGGGACAGGTAGATGGATATAATTACCACTGCTTGGGGATAGTAGAGATTCTTGTCCTCTAGTAAATTATTTTCCTTCTAATATTTTAAACATTACTTTTATTAATTTCTTGAATAATGATGTGGAAAAATTAATATAATTGCAACTATGCAAGGATATATAAAAGCAATATAATTATTATGGATGCAGAATATCATGATTGATTGTATAGGCACTGATAAAAATAATTTATACATTCAATAGCTTCACTGTCCATGTTTTAAAACAATTTTTCATTTTTCTCCTTATATTAATTTTATAGCATATCTTATGTTAATCATGAGACTGGTATCAGGGAGGATTATTATTTCCTCTTAGACTTTTTACCCTGAGCAAGTCAAACAACTAGACTTTGATTTTGTTTTTTCACTGGGCGATTACAGCTATCAATTTTACATAGTATTAAATATATTCATGGGGCATCTGGGTAGCTTCTTGGTTAAGTGTCTGGCTTCAGCTCAGATCATGATCTCAGGGTCCTGGGATCCAGCCAGGTAGGGCTCCACACTCAGCTGGGCGTCTTCTTGTCTCTCTCCCTCTGCCTCTGCCTCTCTCCCATGTTCTTGCAGCTTGTGTACACATACACTCTCTCTCAAGTAAATGTATAAAATATCTTTAAAATACATTTATTATTACTCAAATGAATAAAATCCATGTTTAAGAGAAATTTCTAAACGTGTTAGTTTAAGCAAAGATTAATTTTAAATAAGAGAACCTGTCCTAGGCTACTATTTCCTTTGTAAGTTAGTGAATGCCAATATAAAGTTGACCCATTTTTTCCTTCTACATATAATCAGGTGGGATGTGGTCTTAATGAATAGATTGAAAATTATAAAAGAACTGTTATTAATCATACTCTTATAATTAATGCAATTATATTAAAAAAGAAAAGTCTGCTCATGTATTTCAGGGGATACAGAATTCTCCCAGACTCCTTTTATCTATTTCCTGATTTACTGGACAGATATTTCTGCCTTGCAAGAATGTAGACCAGTCTTCTTTAACAATCCAGGGCCATGTGTGACAAGAGAATAATGTTCTCAAAAGAAGGATGAAATGTTGGCCAAGAATAATTCCTTTTTTTTTTTTAAAGATTTTATTTATTTATTTGACAGAGAGAGATCGCAAGTAGGCAGAGAGAGAGAGAGAGAGAGAGGAGGAAGCAGGCTCCCTGCTGAGCAGAGAGCCCGATGCCGGGCTCAATCCCAGGACCCTGGGATCATGACCTGAGCCGAAGGCAGAGGCTTTAACCCACTGAGCCACCCAGATGCCCTGATTCCTATTTTTTAAAGTTGAATCACTTTAAGTGTATTAGTGCAAGATGAAGGTGAAGTCTCAAGCCCATATGTACCACACATCCCATTATATCTTGGAAGCAATAATGTCCAACTCTGAGAAAAGACATAATGCAAGAGAGGGATACATTGTTGCAGGCAGGGAGATTGTGAATAGGGTCAACAATTTCCTTACAAAAATAACTAAACTTCAGATAATAAAGAATCAAAATATTAATTTTAATATTTAAAAACCATAAAAAGGGGCGCCTGGGTGGCTCAGTGGGTTAAAGCCTCTGCCTTCGGCTCAGGTCATGATCCCAGGGTCCTGGGATCGAGCCCCACATTGGGCTCTCTGCTCCGCGGGGAGCCTGCTTCCTCCTCTCTCTCTGCCTGCCTCTCTGCCTAGTTGTGATTTCTCTCTGTCAAATAAAAAAAAATAAAAATAAAAATAAAAATAAAAAATAAAAAAATAAAAACCATAAAAATATTTTACCAGAGACTTAAAAAATATGTTTCAATATCCTGTTCAAACCAGCATCAAACTAAGCTCATGATATACACAGTATTAAAATTTGGATCACTGGAAACATGTCAATGCTAGATCAAGATAAAGCCTCAAACACACATGTACCACACATCCTGTTACACCTTGGAAGCAAAAATGTCCAACTCTGCTAAAAGAAATAACGTAGGGGAGAGTGTCACCTCCTTGCAGAGATGAAGACTGTGATGGGCACGGCTTTGGGAGGGGTAAGGTAATGTAGTGTTTTCATCAAAAGCACAGACCTGGGAGCTACACTGCCTGGTTGAATCCTGGCTAGACTACCATGACCTTAGGTAAATTATTTCTTCATTGTGTGCCATACCACCTGCCCAGTATCATTAGGTTATGAGAAGCAACAAGTGAATTAATAATTGCTGAAAGAATCTCAGTGGGTCAATTAGACTTTTAAAAATAATGCTATTGAATCAACTGATATGGCTCAAATATGCTAATGAGGTCCATCTACGTGCAGGACATGGTGCTTGGGCTTGGATGCTACCTCCTACAAGGCTCTTTAATGTGGCTGATGTGAAATTACCTGGCAGGCTTTACAAAGCCAATTCAATGACCCTTGTAGGTACCAGCTCTTGTATATCCTATGTTCACTTTCATTTATTTAATCAATAGTAAGTTGGGAACATATGTTATAGCAAGTGCTGGAAATATGAAGAGGTGTAAGACATCATCTCTGCCTTGGAGGGCCTTCCATGGTAGTTGAAGACAGGCCATACGCAACCAATGATTACCAAAAGGTGGTATGTAACAAGCAATGGCATAGATGGAAACTATATATGTATGGGTACTGATACACAAATGAGCAGTTATTAGCAAGGTCATTCTTTTCTCAGTTAAGCATGATTGACTGAACCATTTCTCCTTGAATTGCTGTTTCAATTCTGTACCGCTACTTGAGGCTTGATGTTTAGAACTGGTCCACTCCAGTTCTAAAAATTCTATTTCTCTGTGATTTTGTTTTGTTGTCATATTATTGTTTTATTTAATATTCTGAAAAAGCTTCAAAGGAACTCAAGTGTTAGATCCTTACATTAAATATTTTGTATCACTAGCTCACTTTGCACAGTATATTGCATGTTGGTGCCACACACACACACACACACACCCCTACATCTATATTAATAAATACAATACATAGACACCACATACCAAAAAAGTTAGGCCACATACCAAAGTCTATATTAGACAAGTCTCTTTTCAATGTGAACACTGTAGATTATTAAGTTAACTTTGCATATCTACAACTGGAGGATGATGAAGATCATTGGTAGGGGAAATGAATGAGAGCAACTAATAGTGATGAACGATTTACAGCATTGATTTTATAAAAAGCTGAAGAGTTTTGTATTTAGCCACAAGGAAATAACCTAAGGACTGAATGTCACTCTGCAGGGATTGTCTAAAGATCATTTCCAAAGATAGAAGAATACAGGGAGTTGGAATGAAGTATCATTTAAGTTAGAGATTAGGGTCCTTTAGAGATTAGAAAAATGAAAAGAACCGCAAAGCAGTGCTCCTCCAACAGTGACCTGTGGGCGGGGCAGCATCTGCCTAGTTAGTCAGAATTGCAAATGTCCAATTTCCATTGTAGAAAGGGGTGTGCTTGGCATTCTGTTTTCACAAGCCCTTCAGGTGACTGATGCAAGCTTAAAATTTCTTAAGCACTGCTCTAAAAGATCTTTGCTGGGAAGAATGTACTTGAAATAATCATCAGAGAGGGTGGGCTTTTATTTCTCACAAAACTGCGAATCTGAATAGCAACTAACTGACTGAGAGATTATCTCTGGACGTAAACTGGAACGGTGCACCACTCATTGCAACTGTTCCTTGCAAGCCCATTAGATTTCTGCCCCCAAAGAGATGGGAACAAGTGCGTGGCTCAGGCTTGGATATCCTGAGCACTCACTCTCACACCTTGAGAGCGCAGGGCCCCGGAAAGACGGCCAGCTAAGGATTTTAGGAAAGATAAACTTGCTGGAAAAGGGAGATAGAAGAAGGGAAAAAAATGGCAGAAGATAGAGTAGTGACCCAAATAGGGACTAGGGCAGAAAAAGAAAAAGAGTAAAAAGGAAGTATGGAGATGAAAATATAAGAAGAAAGAGAGGAGATTGTATCTAAAGTCAGAGCTGAGTTCAGTGAGAAGCAAGAGAAGAAAGGAGTTTAAAGGAATATTCAAGAGAGTTGCTCTAAGGGTTACAGGAATCATACGTGAAAAGTGCAGCAGTGCTTGGCAGATAGTGAGCACTATAATAAAGGCTGGTTATGACTAGGACTGCAATGAAGAAAAACAAAGTGTAAGAGCAAGAGATAAGAAAAACATTAGCTAACCATGTTCCAGGGATAATAATAGGAGCAGCCCTGTCTGAGTAAGGTAATGAACCAGATGACCTCTAAGTCTTTCGCAGTTAATGGTTATCACGTGGCTGGTTTGTTATATGGCCTTTGCGTGCATGTGCACATGCACACACACGCCACCCACGGTTAACTGCAAAATACTTGTAATATTTATTCTCATTATTTTTCCAAATCGAACAGGTATTTTACTGGCATATCTAGGCCATTTGTTTCAAAAAGTCATCTTTAACTGACATAAAGAATAATTAAAAATATATTAATAATGTTTCTACTAATAAAGTCTTTTAAATTTCTGTTTTAAAACGTAACATACCTTAAATTTGACGAATGCTCATAAAAATAGAAAAATCCTCTGTTTTAGCTGACCTAAACACATATTAGTTAACATCTCTAAACACAATGGGGTGCATTCTTAATTACTTCCTTTAATATGCTGTGCTTAGTTTCAGAATTCATTAGAGATCAGACTTCCAGAAGAATTTCCTGTTTGTTTTGGCTAAATTACCATTGGTGAATTTTAGAGAAAAAGAAATTGTATCAATTGATTATAGATAGTCTTTGGAAAGTATGAAATGAAAATATAAGAAAGAAAATGTATCTGCACAGAACCTAGCTGTAGAAACAACAGATGATCAGAGCACATCTCAGAATACACTAGTGAAATTCAACTCTCTCATTGGCCGGTATTAGTAAAGACTGGCAGCATATGGGTTTGTTCAAAGCAACTAGAAACATATTTACTCCTTCCTTCTTAGGTTACCAGATGACCCCAAAGAAAGGATATAATTTTTCTCTGATTTTACTTATCCAGAAAATAAAGATCTTAAATTGAATGTATTCTAACTTTTAGGATTTCCTTGTGATTGAGCACACCCAGGAAATGAGGTTATACACAGAAAACCCTAACCCTTTATGAACCAATGGAAGCATGAAGTCACTCAAAGACAGTCAAAGAGATGCTTTGTGTGGTGTTCCCTGGTACTGATAGGAAACATGAGTTTATTAGGAAGAATGACGAAATAGGCTCTTTGTTCTCAGGAAAATTGCAGCACTCTTTTGTGTGTGTATGTGCGTGTGTGTGTGTGTGTGTGTGGTGAGGGAGCTGGTGAGTGACTGTATTACTGACCATGTGGTAGCCATATGCTTCTCTGGTTCACGGAATCAGAAATCGCTTTTCTACGTCTACACATTTCCTAGGATTTGGTTCTTCAAGTATAGATTCCATTATCCAATACTGATAATGGTCATACTATTTTAAAATCACCGTATTCTGGAGTGATGTTTAAAGTTGATAACCCATGCTACTGGTGTTAGTTAGTCCAACTGATTAGGGAAATTTTTAAATGAGTTCTAAATTGGAATTACACAAGATAATTAGTATTTTAGTCCCTAGTACAAATGGCTCTTATCTCAGGCATCCTACAAATAGCAAAGAGGGTAGGATGAGAGGGTGAAGATGAACTGGGAGATCTAACAACTTCTTTAGAGATCAATGAATATAACACATCTGCTTAAATATTCAAAGTGTGGGTGGGTTTAGATGGTGCAGGCTTCAAAATAACCATCTCCTATAGACAGATGTGAGCATAAATCTTTAACTGTGTCTGACTTACACACACAAGATTAAATTTGATTTAATATTGCATATTTAAGGAACTATTACATTCTTAGGAAATGTACTTTATTACTTTATTCAAACACTGAATATTCACTGAAATAAACTGAAGTGTGTTAGAATACATAAAGCTCGCTTTTTCTGACTAAATACCTCCATTATGATACAAATTAATTTCTTTGGTGGCAAAAGTTTTGCTTTGTTTTTTTCAAGGAACAAAACTAAAAAAATTTAGAAACCTGAAAAATGTAAATTTTCCTAAAATACTTTTATTTAATTACATAACTATTCATAAATGACATTCACATGTGTGAATCTTTCCACCTAACATAAAACTTAAAAAGTAAACTTTTAGAAACTAAGACATCTTAATATAATCTCTTTAATTCTCATAAATTAAATAAAAATTTTAACTTTTCCTCCAGTAGCTTTTACTTTCCAATCTCAAAAATTTATTCTAATTCCAATAAAAAACAGATCCCAAATCATACACTTTAATAATTCAAAGTATTTTTAAATACCCCAAAACAACTCTCGAAAAAGAAGTGGTTTTAATGATTTCCTTTGCTAAAGATATTTTATTGAAAAAGATATTCTGAAAAAAAAGTATTCTGTTTATTACTAAATACTAGCTTACAAATTGATACTGTAAAGCTGTGAAAAAGTGATAGTCACAAATATTTATTGAGCATTTGCTATGTGCTTAGTGCCCAGAACGAAAGAATGTAAGGCCATTAATAGAGGGAGAACAAAACATACTCCCTATCCTTCAAGGAGCTGACGGTGCCAGAAAATGTCTCCAACAACATTAATACAAGATAAACAGACACATGCCAAAGCAAAGCAGAAGGGGATTAAAGAGTGAAAGTAATGTTTCTGCTTGGGAGAATTAAGGGCAGTTCATAAGGGAAGAATCACTTGAGCTAAGATTTATAAAGGTAATAGGAGTATTTGGTTGTGAAAAGATGGCCAGGAAGAAGAGCAAGTTGGTAGAAAGAAATACCGAGATCCAAGACATGGAGTTGGGAAAGCAGAGGTTATATATTGGGAATGGTAAAGCCTAAGCTCTTTAGTGTGGCAAAGAGGCCCTCCGTTCCTGACTGAAGTTCCCATCCTCAGACTCCTCTGTTCCTATTTCCTACTTGCAAATTCTCTCTGATCCCTGAGCTTGGAATGCCTTTTCTCTCATTCTCTCTAGTACACTGTAGGTGGTCTATTAAGTACACAATACAATTCTGTCTAAAGAAACAATGTACTTACCTTAATTAAAAAATAATTTATTGTTAAAAAATGCTAACCATCATCTGAGCTTTCAGTAAGTCCTAATCTTTTTGCTGGTGGAGGGTCTTGCCTTGGTGTTGATGGCTGCTGAGTAATGACGACGGTGGCTGCTGAAGGTCAAGGTGGCTGTGGCACTTTCTTAAAATAAGATAGCAATGAAGATGACAGCATGAGTTGACTCTTCCTTCCATGAACCATTTCTCTGTAGATTGCGATGCTGTTTGATAGCATTTTGGCTACAGTAGAACCTCTTTCAAAATTGGAGTAAGTCCTCTCAAACCCTACCCCTGCTATCCAACAACGATTATGTAATATTCTAAATCCTTTATTGTCATTTCAACAATCTTCACAGCATCTTCAACAGAAGTAGACTCCATCTCAAAAAACCATTTTCTTTGCTCTTCTATAAGAAGCAACTCACCTGTGAAGTTTGATCATGAGCTTGCGACAATTCAGTCCCATCTTCCGGCTCCACGTCTAATTCTAGTTCTCTCGCTATTCCCACCTCATCTGCAGTTAGTTCCTCCACTGAAGTCTTGAACTCCTCAAAGTCATGCAGGAGAACTGTAATCAACTCTTCCAAAGTCCTCATAACATTGCTATTTTTTACCTCTTCCCATGAATCAAAAATGTGCTTAATGGCATCTAGAATGATGAATCTTTTCCAGAAGGTGTTAGTTTACTTTGCCCAGATCCATCAGAGGAGTCACTATCTATGACAGGTACAGCCTTAAGAAATGTATTTCTTTGGGGCACCTGGCTGGCTCAGTGGGTTAAGCCTCTGCCTTCGGCTCAGGTCATGATCTCAGGGTCCTGGGATCGAGCCCCGAATCGGGCGCTCTACTCAGCAGGGAGCCTGCGTCCCCTTCCTCTCTGCCTGCCTCTCTGCCTACTTGTGATCTCTCTCTGTCAAATAAATAAATAAAATCTTTAAAAAAATGTATTTCTTAAGTGTTAAGACTTGAATGTCTAATACTCCTTGCTCCATGGACTACATAATGAAATTTGTGTTAGCAGGCATGAAAACATTAATCTCATTGTTCACCAGATCTCCTAGGTGACCAGGTGCATTGTCAATGAGCAATTAAAGGACTTTTTTCTGAACAGTAGGTTTCAACAGCCAGCTTAAAATATTCAGTAAACCATGTTGTAAACGGATGGGCTGTCACCCAGGCTTTGTTGTTCCATTATAGAGCAGAGGCACAGTAAATTTAGTATAATTCTTAAGGGTTCCAGGCATTTCAGAATAGCAAATGAGCATTGGCCTCAACTTAACATCACTAGTTGCATTAGCCCCTAACAAGAGAGTCAGCCTGTCCTTTGAAGCTTTGAGGCCAGGCACTGACTTCCTCTTTCTAGCTATAAAAGTCTTAGATGGCATCTTCTAATAGAAAGCTGTTTCATTTACACTGAAAATCTATTGTTTAGTGAGGTCACCTTCCTGAATGATCTTAACTGGATCTTCTGGAGAACTTGCAGCAACGTCTCCATCGGCACAGGCAGCTTCATCTTGGACTTCATGTCATGGAGCTGGCTTCTTTCCTTTTACCTCATGAACCAACCTCTGCTAGCTTCCAACATTTCTTCTGCAGCTTTCTCACATTTCTCAGCCTTTATAGAATTGAAGAAAATTAGGACCTTGCTCTGGATTGGATTAAGCTTTGGCTTAAGGGAATGTTGTAGCTGGTTTGATCTTGTACCCGGACCACTCAAACTTTCTCCATATCAGCAATAAGACTCTTTCTCTTTCTTATCATTCACGTATTCACTGGGGTAGCACTTTTAATTTCCTTGAAGAACTTCTCCTTTGCCTTCACAACTTGGTCAACTGTTTGGCTCAGGAGACCTAACTTTCAGCCTATCTTGGCTTTCGACATGCCTTCCGCACTAAGCTGAATCATTTCTAGCTTTTGATTTAAAGTGAGAGACAGGCAACACTTCTTTTCATGATGAACACTTAGAGGCCATTGTAGGGTTATTAATTGGCCTAATTTCAACACTGCTGTGTCTCAGGGACGTGGCGGCCAAGGAGAGGAAGAAAGACAGGGTAATGGCAGTCAGAACGCATACAACATTTATTAAGTTTGTTGTCTTATATGGGCACAGCTTGTGATTCCCCAAAAGCATTACAACAGCAGTGTCAAATATCACTGATCATAGATCTCTCTAACAAATATAACATTAATGAAAAAGTTTGAAATATTGCAAGAATTACCAAAATGTGATGGAGAAACACAGTGAGCAAATGCCCTTGGAAAAATGGCACCAACAGACTTGCCACAAATGTTCAATTTGCAAAAAACGCAATATCTGCAAAGTGCAATAAAGTACAGCACAGTAAAACAAGGTATGCCTGTAAAAGGGAATATTTAGAATATTTGAGGGAGACTTACCAGACTTGGTAACTCTTTGGATTTAGTGACTATGGAAGGGTCAGAGAATATTGAGCTTTGCAACCTGGATAAGTAAGGAAATGCTAGTATCATTGACATTGATAAGAAAGAAACTAGAAGGTACTGGCTTGGAAGAAGAGAAGGCAGATTCACTCAAAATGTATTTGTGTAGTTCTTTGTGCTAAGCACTGGCCCAGGCACTGGACCACAGATATGAAAGACACAATCTATTTTCTAAGGAACCTCAAGATTTCGCTCACTCATCAGTTTTCTTATCACTTTTGAAGCACTAGATATTAGGGCAAAACTAAATAAGAAACCATCCTTGTCTTCAAGAAGTTCCCAGGTTGGTAGGGAAGACAGTCACCTATAAAAATGATCACCAAACTTAAAGTGCTATAAAAGAAGTACACCAGAATGTTTTAGATTTTTATCAGTTTAAATTTAGAGAGTGGCAGTGGACCAGTCATTTGCAATTATCTGTTGGGTAACTAATATTCTGGCCTGAAGTTGAAGAGTGGTGTTATGACTAGGAATGTTGGTAGATTTGAGGATCATTCACTTGGTTGAGAAGAAGGCCAACGACACTGAGTGGAGGGTAGCTAACACCTGCAATCAGTGTATGGCAAAGGGAGGAGGAAAAGGAGCCCAGAAGACAGAATAGCCAGAGTCCTGGACCTATACAAATAGGGGAAATACGGAAACACTAAAAAGGAGCACAGGAAAATGAAGAACCTCATCTCCTGTGGCTGACCCTACCGAGTGGCAGACTGAAGAAAAGTGGGGAGGGAGACGCCTGGGTGGCTCAGTCAGTTAAGCCGCTGCCTCCGGCTCGGGTCATGATCCCAGGATCCTGAGATTGAGCTCTGTATTGGGTTCCTTGCTTGGCAGGGAGCCTGCTTCTCTCTCAGCCTCTGCCTGCCACTCTGCCTGCTTGTGTGCTCTCTCTCTCTCTCTCTCTCTGACAAATAAGTAATTAAATAGATAAATGGAATCTTAAAAAAAAAGCAGGATATATGACAATCTTTGTCTTTTAAAAAAAAGGAAAGTGGGGAGGAATAATCTTTAATAAGTAATGTATCAAGGATCTAATTTTGCAAAGAAATCCAAGGAATTTGAAGGATGAGTGGTCTGGCAACTAGACATTGAAGTAACCTTCAGGAGAGCAGAATTAAGGGAGTAGAAATAACCTTATGAGGGTTGTAAGAGCCAATAGGTGGTAAAGAAATAGAACCAGTGAGTGCTTAAAATGGTTTATAGACACTGGGCCCTTCATGGAAGAAATGAAGTGGGATGTTAATTTGAGGGGGTAAGTAGTAGGTTTAAGAGTTCTGTTTTTGCTTTTATTTGATATTTGGGACAGAAAAACTCAAGTACTTTTCTAAGGTGAGGAAAGGACTAGAAAGGCATTAAAGATGCAAGAGACAGAGTTGGGGATGGGATGAGGGTGTGGGGGGGTGGTGGGAAAGGACCAAAGGCTTGGGTGGAGCTGTTGTGAACCTTGGAGAAGAGATGAAAATTTCCTTTATCTGAGCAGGCAGGAAGGAGAACAGGGTGGGCATGAACAAGTTTTTGTTAAGTGAAGAGTCTGAGGAAACAAGAACATGAACTGAGGGTGGTAACTGAGTGGTTTTGAGAAGAACAGAGATAGTTTGGGACAGTCACTAGTGGAATACAACTGGGAGTCAACTAGAGATCACTACAAGTATTGTTCGTCCTGAGTGTGCTGTGGGAATTTTGTGCAGGGTAGTTCTTGGTTGTGCAGGGTTGTCATGTGCATTGCAGGAAGCTTGGCATCACTGGCTTCCATCCATTCAATGCCAGAATTGCTCCCCTGTCATTGTGATAACCAAAGAAACAGCCCCATTCATTTCCAAATCTCCTGGGTTGAGAATCACTTAGCCCAACACCGCAACAGAATCAAATCACAGTAGTGCATAGTTTTCCCCAGTAACACTTAGGAACCTGAGATCAGACGTCAGTAGTTTTAAAAGCTTTGACAAAGAGACAGTAAAAGAAAGGTTTCTAGATGATTTTTCTCCATTGGTAGAGAATGTTTCTATCATCCCCAACCCAACCTTGGTAAATTTGGTTCCAGTAAGAGCAATTGCTAAAGACACATAGCATTTGAAAGCCAAGTACAGTTGCACAGGAGATTAATTATTGCCAATTTTTTTATAGGCAATGTATGTCTAAACCCTGATCCAAAGCCTGGTTTTATAAGCCTGGCCCTTGGCCCAGAATGTAGGGGTGGGGAGGGACTGGAATAAAAGTCCCATGAAGGAGGCTAGGCTAAAAGGAAATCAGAGGATTTAGCCTCTTAAGGGAGCTCCTGCGGAGGTCTCTGGGCAGAGCACTGCTGTCCCATGCAAACATGGCTCAGGTCCCGGGAGTTTGAAGATATAGCTGCTGATTTTCCCCAATAGTCTTAGCAATACCAACACAGTAGCAAAGCTATCTGCCCAGACAGAGAAAAGACAAGTTAAATGTAACTAATCAAAATAACTGACAGGAACTGATCCATGGTACTATTTCAGAGCTAGAATTCAGCTTATTTGGCTGTCTTATGTTTCTTAAGAAATTCTCAGTATGCCTTGCAAACTTTTCTGATCATGACCTCATCCTTCCCTGGGGAAGGCTAAGCCAATGGGTTTCAACCTCTTAATAGTTGGCCTTACTGTGACCCCATTCTACTGGGTCATGGCCTTCAATTAATCCTTGCCAGAGTGATTCTTCAGGTTGCAATCCCAGCCCATTTCACATACTCCCACTCATAACACTGATGGTGATCTGTCTGGTTTTGGTCCCTGCCTGCCTTCCCAAAACTCTTGCATAAACCTTCTAACTGCAATGCCTGTCTTCTAAACTTGTTTATCAAAGCATAGTGGCAACGATAAGCTCTAATAACTATTGATCTGACATATCCAAACATCTAAAATAGGTCAAAGGTGAAGGTACCTGGGAAGCTCCCTCAGTTAGGTGCCCGACTTTTGGTCTCAGCTCAGGTCTGGATCTCAGGGAGATCAGGAGGAGACTACTTAATGCAGAGCCTCACTATTGCTTTTAGTCAGGCCTGAAACACCAATGAACCAAAATAAGAACCAAAATAAGAAATGTGTTTAAGTAGGAACATACTCCAAAATCAAAAATGACAGAAAAGACAATTTATATAGTAGTAGGAGCATCTATTTTACCACCTTTAGCTTTGATTGTTCTGATTGTTGATTTGGGGTGGTAAATTCATCTAATTATGTATTGTAATCCTCTGATCTTAGACTGTTAAGGTATATTAATTTCTAAATGTTTGCTATCAGAAAATGAATCGAACATAACAATGAAATGGTAAACTAATCTGATTAAAAGAAAAAAAGGTTTTCATTAAAAATGTTAATCATTACATAATCACAACATAGGAAACATAACATAATCATGCCAAACAATACGGATATAATTTAGGGTTTTAAAATGTATACACCATCCCATATTTTGAATATATTATACTCTTTAAAAACTCTTTAGTTTTAAGAAAATTAGACTATTCACATTTTATTTAGAGTGAGCAGCCAAAAGAAACTTGCATTGCATTAGTAAACTTTCTCTGGCATGTGATTCAATTAAGATTTTTGACATTGACCGGGCACCTGGGTGCTTCAGTTGGTTAAGCCTCTTGCTCTTGACTTCGGTTCAGGTCCTGATCTCGGGGTCACGGGATCAAGCCTGGCTTCTGGCTCCACTCAGAGCAAAGTCTGCCTGTCCCCATCCCTCTCCCTCTCCTCCTCCCCCTGACTCTCGCTCTTTTTCTCCCCCTCTCTCTCAAATAAATAAAATCCTTAAAAAAATTTTTTTGACACTGAGGCAATATCTAAAAGCCTGTTACTTCTAAATCAAGTCTTTCCCTAGCTCATGTCACACACCTCTTTCCCATCCCTACATTTAGGGTTTGGATCACCCAATTAAACTATGTCAAAGCGTCTCCTATCGACCTCTAGAGGCTCCAAATTCTGTCAGTTTAACAAGCGTACAAAGAGTGTCGATTTAGTAACAGTATTACTTCCTTTTGAAGGATGACAATCATGTTTTGTTTTTGGTTTTTTTTTTTTTGGTATCTCCTATAATGTGAGCAAAAGATAAAGGTCCTAGAATCAAAATAAAAGCTATCGATCTGCTAATTCAAAATTAACATCCTTAACTACTAATAAGCCCCAGATAGAAACATGGCAATCTAATCAATTAAATTGAACCATACCTTATTACTGAATTCCCTTCCAGTTGTTCTTTATGCAAAACATGTTGGGAGTAATCTTGACCGCTTGAGCAGTTAGAAATATTTTTAAGTATGGGTAGTGGAAAGGTGCTGTGTTATGATGTCTATCTGGATACAAAAATATCACCGTAATAAGCATATATGCTCAAGACTGATCAAGATAACTAGTTAATTTAAAGTATCTTAATCTGATTCTGTAAGGATACTGTGTAGTAGGTGGGGGTGGGAGTGGTAGAGGTTGTGAGGGATTCACCAGGCAAACTGTTGCCACTGAAGTGAATCACCTGGTGGTGAAGTTCATTCTCACTGCTTTGGCCATGTCCAGAGTTTCTCTAATTTAGTTTGTCATATTTAGCTATGTCTAATTTAGGCCATAACTAATATTGCATGGGACACATCTATACTAAAAATTATTCACTGTTTTGGGGCACCCTGGGTGGCTCAGTTGGTTAACTGTCTGCTTTCAGCTCAGGTCATCATCTCCAGGTCCTGGAATCGAGCCCTATATCCAGCTCCCAGCTCAGTGAAGAGTCTGCTTCTCCCTCTGCCTCTCCCCTTACTTGTTCTCTCTCTGTCTCTCTCCCTCTCAAATGAATAAATAAAATCTTAAAGAAATCATTCACTGCTTATGTGAAATTCAAATTTAACAAGGCATTCCATATTTTATCTGGCAACTCTGCCCTGATAATCTCAAGGGGTATTATGAAATTCTAAGAAAATATATTTCGTTCCTTTAATATTAGAAACTAGGCATACACCATATAACTGCAACTTGCAAGGAGAGGGCAGAAGATTGATGTAAAATCAAAGCAAGGATATTAGGATACTACCTCTAAAAGAATATACATTTCAGACGTCAAGGACCTTGGCTAACATGCTCAGTGTTCTATTCCTGTCCACAGCTGATGTTCTACAGAATAGAAGGTGCTAAATAATTTTTGAGTAAAAAATGGCAGATATAAATGTCTCTGTTTATTTTAAGAATGTAAACTCTTCTTTTTTATCATCAGGAATAAACAGCTGGTTAATCCATTCCTTTTAGTCACTGCAGCTAAAAGAGCTCAAATAAATACAACAGGTAACAGTGAAGGTGAAGTATACAAACTGGCTATGGCTATAATCGAGACAGCCTGCCAAGTACAGACAGAGTGTCAGTGGGGTCATAGTAAGATTTCAGATCAGGCATCTTTAACAGGAATGTGCACACTTGCACTACAAACTCACTCAACAATAGAGATTTACACATAATATATTATATACAATATTATATATAATAGAAATAGAAATATATAATATATATTATTAGTACATACTAATAATATATAATATACATAGTATATACTAATAATATATATTATTGTAATATATATAATTATATAATATGTGCTATATAATTATATATGTTTAATATATATCATTCTGATGTTTATATATTAGTTTTACTAAGGGACAATGATTTTATAGTCTATTTTAAGGCATTTATTTAAAAATATGCTAATTATTCATAGGATTTCAGTAAAGAGATGAGTCAACAGCATTCTATGTGATTAAAAGGAAGCCTAGGAAAATCACTCTATGGAGAAGGAGAAGATCCAACAATTTCTAGAGAGGGAAAAAGTAGAAAGGAGTTTTGCAAGTGAAGAGATATTCTTTAAAGATACATAAATAAAGGAAATATATATGAATAAGGAAAAGCAGAAATATGGTGATAATAATAAAGTATTGTCTTATTTAGAGAACATTAGGAAAAAGAAGATTGAAAGGAAGCTCTTGGCAAAAGGCCAACTCATAGAATATGTGCATTAAAACACTATAAAATAGGAGTCGATTTTTCTGGCCCAATGTTTAAAATATGTATTTTTTTTGTAGAAAGTAATTATTATATTGAGAGACATAGCTTTTTCAAAGCACATAATTTCATTTGTTATGTCAGTAAATAAAAACTATATAGCACTGAAAAACCTAACATAACCAATATAGTAAATGAAACCCTATTTAATTGTTTAAATGCAAGTGAAAACTAACTAAATGACTGAATCAAGTTTAAAGACACAAAAAAATGGTATTTGTAAGCAAAAATATCTATTTTTGCAACAATTGTCCCCATTTGTTGTAATAGGCCAGACATTCTAAGTGATATGTCAGCAAGCTACTTGGTAGATCTACCAATGGAAAAAAATGGAAAAGCTATATTAAAAAAAAGTTAAAACATGTCAAATGGAATGTGGTGGTTCTGACATGAAAGTTACGTTGAACAGCTTAGTTGGCCAAAATTAGGTAATCCCTTTGTGGAGGAATCTTAGCACTCTACGTTGGATATTCTGTGTATTTCTTTAGTCCTCTAAGAATGCTTAACCTTTAGGAGGCATAAATACATGTTTTGCCTAAAAAATTTCCATTTTTTATGTAAAACCAATAATAAAAATGAGAGCAGGTGAAAATGTTAGTTGAATTGTTAGAAAAAAATTCAACTGAGGGCGAACCATAAGAGACTATGGACTCTGAAAAACAACCTGAGGGTTTTGAAGGGTCAGGGGTGGGAGGTTGGGGGAACAGGTGGTGAGTAATAGGGAGGGCACGTTTTGCATGGAGCACTGGGTGTTGTGCAAAAACAATGAATACTGTTACGCTGAAAAAATAAATAAAATGAAAAAAAAATTCAACTGAGTAAATTTGAAGATCTAATTGGCTTTATTCAGTGATTCGTGAATTGAGCAGCAGCCCATCTAGCAAGAAAGGAGCTCTGAGGGACTGTACAAAATGGAGGATTTTATAGAAACAAAGAACGCAGGACAAGAATGTTAAAAGAACGGATTATTTCAGGCAAGGTTACTTTCCTTTAGGGGAAGGCAGAGGTCTTATCAAGGAGGTTACCTCACTAGCGCTGATCAGGAGCTTCCATACTGACTGGCTTAAAATACCACTCCCCGGAAAGGCTGAAACTGCAATTAGATTGGGTATTAAGTCTTGGTGGGACTTAGCAAAAGTGACTTCAATTTGGGCCTATTATTTCTTTCTTTCTTTCTTTCTTTCTTTTTAATATTATTTATTTATTTGACAGAGAGAGACACAGCCAGAGAGGAAACAGAAGCTGGGGGAGAGGGAGAAGCAGGCTTCCTGCCAAGCAGGGAGCCTGATACAAGGCTTGATCCCAGGCGCCTGGGATCATGACATGAGCCCAAGGCAGACATTTAATGACTGAGCCACCCAGGCGCCCCGTCTCTTTTTTTAATTAATTATTTTAAACATCAACATTTTTACAAAAAATGTAAGTATCTTAGCCCTGGGCAGAGAGGAGTTTCTGTGAGGCTCACTCTGGGTTTCTATTGTCCTTCTACTCTCCAAGCTCTGCTGGTTGACTCCTACGGGTATCCCGGCAGCTTTGGTCCTAACTCAGTTGCCTTGAAATGATGTTTTTTTGCATCAGGTCCCCACAAATACAAAATGCACACTGACTGAAAATGGTTTTGAGTCCCTGAAATGCTAACTTCAAGGGACACTTTGTATTCCCTCACTTTTCAGAGTCCTGCCAGGGACTGAAGCTGAGCTGCACACCCCAGAGTCTCAGTGTTTTCTCCTCTCTGTGGTCATGAGGGTCTGTGCTGTTGTGTAGTTTTTGTGATTGTGGGGTTTTCGGTTTTATTTTTTGTTTCAAATTTTTATTGAAATTCTAATTAGCAACATATAGTATAATATTGCTTTCTGGAGGAGAATTGAGTGATTCATCACTTACATATAACTTTCAGTGCCTATCACAGTAAGTGCCCTCCTTAATATCCATCACCAATTTAGCCCATCCCCCCACCTTCCCTCCAGCAACCCTCAGTTTTTTCTCTATTGTTAAGAGACCCTTATGGTTTGTCTCCCTCTCTTATTTTTTCTTCCTTCCACTATGTTCACCTGTTTTGTTTCTTAAATTCCACATATAAGTAAAATCCTATTGTATCTGTCTTTCTCTGTCTGATTTATTTTGTTTTATATAATACATTCTAGCTCCATCTACATCATTGCATAAGGCAAGATTTTGTTCTTTTTGGTGGCCTAGTAATATTCCTCTGTGTGTGTGTGTGTGTGTGTGTGTGTGTGTACCACATCTACTTTATCCATTCATCAGTGGACACCCCAGGAATAAGTCCCACTTGATTGTGATGAATAATTCTTTCAATGTACATTGGATTCTATTTGCTAGAATCTTGTTGAGAATTTTTGCATTCATGTTAATCAAAGATATTGGCCTATAATTCTCCTTTTTAGTGGGGTCTTTGGTTTTGGGATCAAGGTAATGCTGGCCTTGTAAAATGAGTTTGGAAATTTCCCTTCCATTTCTATTTTCCAGAACAGTTTGAGAAGAATAGGTATTAGCTCTTCTTTAAACTTTTGATAGAATTCCCCTGGGAAGCCATCTGGTCCTGGACTTTTGTTTGTTGGGAGACTTTTGATTACTGATCCAGTTTTTTTGCTGATTATGAGTCTATTCAAATTTTCCATTTCTTCCTATTTCAGTTTTGGTAGTTTATATGTTTCTAAGAATTTGTCCACTTCTTCCAGATTGCCCAATTTCTTAGCACATAATTTTTATAACACTCTCATAATTGTTTGCATTTCAGTGGTGTTGGTTGTGATCTCTCCTCTTTTATTTGTGATTTTATTTATTTAGGTCCTTTCTCCTTTTCTTTTTGATAAGACTGGCTTATCAGTTTTATAAGGGGTTTATCAGTTTTTTAATTCAAAGAACCAGCTCCTGGTTTCATTAATCTAGTCTATTGTGTCTTTTGTTTGTTTGATTTTATATAATTTATTTCTGCTCTAATCTTTATTATTTCCTTTTTTCAGCTGGATTTAGGCTTTATTTGCTGTTCCTTTTTTAGCTCCATTAGGTATAAGGTTAAGTTGTGCACTTGAAGTCTCAAAAAAAAGTCTTGCTTCTTGAGGTAGGGCTGTATTACCATATACTTCCCTCTTATGACCACTTTTGTGGCATCCCAATGGTTTTGGACTGGGCCTATTGTTTTCTTTTTAATAAAATATCCACACCATTCTAAATGAATGTACCTATATTAATTGCTAAGAAGTTAAATATCTACAGCTTCAATTAGCAAGAAGGAAGCAGAATATTTCAGTTTTTCTTTTTATGTTGTGGGAATAATAACTCTTTGTTTAGACTCTAAATCCACATCTCATTTTCATGGGAAACCAAAATTTTATAGACAGTCACTAAGGTCGAACAGCATTTAGTTTAATGCAGGGAATCGTGCAATACAGTTCACGAAGATAAAGGTAAAGAATAACAAAACCAGTAAGATACCTCCTTAAAATGGATTAGCAAGAAAACCATTCCAACAAGTGGGGGGAAAATTCCTCAAATTTGAATTATCCTTAAAGCAAATTTCATAAACATACAAAAATTAAAACTGGACTAAGTAGCACATAGGCAGTTATAAGGTAAACCCTTTGAATATGTAGGAAGTCCTCACCGTGCACATTTCCAATATGCATGAAATTTGGTTACCAAAATTTAGGTGACCAACACCATTCCCTCAACAACAGAGTTCCAATTTCAGTTACCACTATATGTTAACTGAGTATAATATAATTGAATCATTAGTATTAATTTCACACACACATGGCAAAGTGCAGTTGTGTTGCCTCCTTATCTCCCATGACATTTTGCAAAAATGGATCCTTGAGAGACTTGGCCAAGGAAGATTAAAGTGTAGTAAAGAAGCCATAAGTTACAGCAGGGGAAGTAAAACTGAATCAACTGTAAATGGAATTTCAGAAGAGAATGCTGACGGTGAGAAAATTGACACTGTGGATGTATATGTAGCCAGAGGGGATGAGTGAAGGCAAACTTATCATCATAAATGGAGAAAGTGATTGTGCCTGAAAGATGGAGTAGTCCCGGGGGAAATGATGGTTTTCTTCACCCAAAAGGCCTTCTCGGAGATATTTCACAACATTTGAAAAAGTGCAGAGGATAAAATGTTGGAAGCTGCTCCAAACTCAGAGGAGCATAACAAGTCAGAGTAGACTTCTGGATTTATTTTAGCTTCCTGAAGCTAAATCTGTAAAAGGCTGAGAACTTTCCAAGGCTGTCCCTCTCTTTCTGATTCAAATATTCTATTCTTGACTGTTTGCCCTGACAATGACTATCTTTTGTACACTCTTCCTACCTCCCCTCGAGTGTTAGATCTCCTCCCTACTAGGATAAGATTCTTTTTCTGAACAGTTATCTCTCCAGCCTTCTCCTTTGCACGCGTAGCCTTGATTTATGCAACAATAACCTTTACATTTGCTTGGATTCTCTTATTAAGAAAGAGAAGAGAGACCAAGTGCAATTGTAGGCTCACCATTTTCTCCATGAATCTCAGCTCACAGTAGTCCCCACTTTATCCCTGGTTTCCCTTTCCCTGGTCTCAGTTACCCGAAGTCAACCCCACCATCCAGCAGGTGATTCTCCTTCTGATCTGTCTTCAGAAGGTCAATAGTACCTCATGCTACTTCACAATGCCTCTGTCATTCACCTCATTTCATCTCATCACATAGCATTTTATTGTCTCACATCATCCAAGGGTGAGTACAATATAGCAAGATTTTTGAGAGGCCACATTCACATATTTTATTATAATATAGCGTTATTATTGTTGTCGTTAATCTCTTACTGTGCCTAATTTATGAGTTAAAATTTATCACAGGTATGTATGTACAGGAAAAAACACAGTACCTAAAAGGGTTCAGCACGATTTGCAGTTTCAGCCATCCACTGGAGATCTTGGGACTCTACCCCATGGATAAGGGGGAGACTATTATATTCAGTATTTTTCATGAACTACAGCCCAGGTGTGTCACCCCAGGATGTATGTCACATCCAGGTCTCTCCATGTACTGACCTCAAATAAACCACATTAGTGCTTCCTGCCATAACGTCCTACATACTTGTCGTGTCATCTTTATAGATACCAAAAAGAAAGAATAAGTAATGAAAAACAGAAAGAAGAACAGCTTTGGCAGAAAATACCAGATTGAGAAAATGAACATACCTTTTGGGTCATCATCTATCTTGGGTAAACTTGGTGAAGCCAATGTGTCCAGTGTAAAAGTGAGATCTTTGTGAAATCGTTAATATGGAGAGCAACCTGACAAACATTTTCCAGCCAGGAAATGAGAAAAAAAGATTTTATGAAAAGGAACGTCTGTACTTATAATTCCTTTTAATTAGAATACTAATTGGTCAGTTCTTTATTCCCACCTTAGAAGCTCTGTTTTTGAAGTTTTAATGGAACTGCATGGAGCATATTGCTTTGTCATTCCTTAGTAAAAAACCAGAACCAACACCAAAAAGCAAGAACAAAAACCATATAACCTTCTTCCAACTTCTCTGCTTCTGGGCAAACACTTCTCTCTCAGGAGTTCCTGCTTCTGCTTACTGTTGGCGAAGAAGAGAGTGGCAATGAACTTCATCTGGTAGTCCGGGCAGCGTAAGTTGAAGAAGCATGAACAAGTATGGCCTTGCAGCTGACACTGAAATCAAAGACTCTTTGTTCCTTGTGGATTGATGACTGATGGCTGCCTCATCGGGACAGTCTCCCTGGAAAAGCATTTCCAGCTTCCTCTCCCTGTCTCTGAGAATTGAATCAGGTGTGAGCCACACCTTTTCCCGACTGCCAGGACCTCACAAAGGAGCTTTCTGTGTCAAAACCAATGTCAGCCTCATTTTTTTTTTTTTTTTTAAATCAGGGTGTGGCAAATCTGGCTCACACACCAAGGTACAGTCAACACGCAGTGTGACAGGAAATGTGGAATAGCATGTCTTAAACTGATTTATATGACTGCATTAGTTCGTAGGATTACATGAGGGTGGAGCCATGCTTTTTTCTTCTTTGTTCACAATGCGGAGCACACACCATGCCTGCAACATACAAGCTCTCAGTAAAGGCTCTGTTAAATTTAAGAGCTTTACTTGTTTGTTGCTTTCCAAGGCTGCCCTTGCAATTACTCTTGATCCTTTTTGGGACCAATGCAGGTGCTATGAGAACGGGAACCAAGGTGCACGGAGTAGGTCGGCAATAACTATCAGCCGGAATGGCATTCTGTTTATATTCCAGGATTATTCTGTCTTCAAGCTGTTCCATACAAGCGAATGGCACACTCCCTCTCCTCCCATCCTGTCCAGCCTGTTTAAAACGCTGATTAGTTTTTCTCGCTCAAGGTTACTAAGGCAAAAGTAACTGCCTGCCCTTTGCCACTGTTTTTTAATATACAGAGGGTTCACACTTGCCCATGCTTCTTGTTATTGCAAGTTTTTGGCAAAACTGAGATCTCTGGCAATACCAGGCTTCACTCATTTTACAAGGTGATCTGGCAAAAACAGATATAGCCATACCGAGTGCTATTCCTGGGTACTTACCTACAGGTTCCCACTCAGGGTATGTTCTTTCTAAATGTTAAGAAATACACCAAAGCAGAGGCATTTGAATATTTACTCTGAAAAACAATCTTTCAAATATTTCCAGATGGGGACTTTCACTAGCTACAAATCAGATTATCCACTTCCCTATTTTTTATGACTTCACAGGCCTATGACTAGCAGATTAGTCATCTTGTCTCTTTATTAAGGAGTGAAAAGGAGGCTTTCTAAATCAAATAATAAATGTGAATTGTAAATCCCTTTTAAAAATTAACTTTATACTTATACCATTCATTGGCAGTCCTAGGAACTCCTTTGTTATGGTCCAAATTCCCAGTAACTATATAAAAATTCTGCAGACAGCATTGACTGGTGATACTATCCACTCCTTTTCCATCATGGAACATTTTCCATGACCAAAAAGACTGGATCATTTCAAGTTACAATGATATTACAGATAATTGAAAATGTAGCCATATTGCTAAGAATCAAGTTGCCATGAGTATCACCAATGAATTCATCAATGTAAAACCTTATATTGTGCTACTGTATTTTTTTTTTTAACTCTAAGCAATTGTCTTGTCACAACGGAGGACAATTCAGAAAGTTCACGGTCCAGGTGGATTTTAGGGGCAAGTCCAGAAATTCCTCCACAAAATATACTTACACTATGGCTTTTGGTAAAGAGGAAATAACTGGAAGAAACTTATTTGGGGGAAGAGTAAGAATCTCAAAACTTCCACTTGGAGTTAAAAAGGAAAGTAGAAAAAGAAAAGAAATTATTCAGACAGGAAAATAATTATTCGTTATTTCTGGAAAGAGTGAAAGAACTAAGTCTTTGATACAAGAAATCCAGTGACTCCCAAACAAAGTAATCCCAAACAAGGTAAGAAGGAAGGGATGGATACCTAGACATAAACATGCTGAAATTGTAGAATACTGAAGAAAAAAAGAAGCCAGAAAAGGACTGCCAAACTAACAGCTGATTTTCAGCAGAAACAGTGGAGTAAACAAGTGCTACAACTTTTGGCCCATAAATATTCCTCGTAAAATTACCTTTGAGACATAAGGGAGAAAAACACTTTTTTTTAAACACTTTATTTTTTAGGGCAATTTTATGTTCACAGTAAAATTGAGCAAAAGCCCCAGAGATTTTCTATATATATTTTACCCCCATACATGCACAGCCTTCCCCACTATCAATATCCTGTCCTAGAGTGGTACATTTGTTAAAATCTTCAAACCTACACTGATACATCGTTATCATCAAAATTAATAGTTCACGTTAGGTTTCACTCTTGGTGTTGTGCATTTTATGGGTTTGGACAAATATATAATGACATGAATCCACTGTTATGGTATTATATAGAATAGTCTTACTGCCCTAAAAATTCTCTGTACTTTTCCTACTCATCCTGAACCTACCTCTCCATGAAGTCCTGGTAACCACTCATCTTTTTCCTCTCTCATCATTTTGCCTTTGCCAAATGTCATATACTTGGAATCATACAGTATGTGGCTCTTTCAGACTGGCTTCTTTCACAGAGTAATATGCATTTAAGTTTCCTCTACGTCTTTTCATGGCTTGTTAGCTCATTTCTTTTTGGCACTAAATACTATTTCATTGTTTGATATACCATAGTTTATTTATCTATTCACCTATTAAAGGATATCTTGGTTGCTTCCAAGTTTTAGCAACTATAATAAAAGCTACCATAAATATCTGTGTGCAAGACATTATACGGATGTAAGTTTTCAACTCATTTGGGTAAATATCAAGAAACACAATTGTTGATTCATATGGTAAGAGTATGATTAGTTTGTAAGAAACTGCTAAACTCTCTTCTGAAGTGGCTGGACCATTTTGCATTCCCGCCTGCAATGAACATTCCCGCCTGCTGCAGACATCCTCACCAGCACTTAATGTTGTCTTCTGGATTTTGGCCATTCTAAGAGGCGTGTAGTGGTATCTCATTATTTTAATTTGCATTTTCTTAATGACATGATATTGGGCATCTTTTCATATGTTCATTTGCCATTTATCTTTTTTGGTGTGGTGTCTTTTAAAGTCTTTTGGTCATATTTTATTTGGGTTCTTTGCTTTATTATTGTTAACTTTTAATAGTTCACTGCATATTTTGGATAACAAGCTTATCAGACAAGTTTTTTGCAAATACTTTCTCTCGGTCTGTGTCTTATCTTCTGGCCATCTTGACAGTGTCTTTAACAGAACAGAAATTTTAAAGTACAGCTTATTGATCATTTCTTTCATGGACTGTGCCTTTGGTTTTATCATCACCCTACCTAAGGTATCTAAGTTTTCTCCTGTTATCTTCTAGGAGTTTTACACTTTTGCATTTTATGTTTAGGTCAGTAATCTATTTCGTCTTATTTTTTGTGAAGGATATAATGTTCTTCTGTGTCTAGTTCATTTTGTTTGTTTGTTTGTTTGTTTTCATGTGCATATCCAGTTCCAGCACCATTTATTGGAAAGACTATCTTTTCTCCATTGAATTCTTTGCCCCTTTGTCAAAGATTAGTTGACTCTCTTTGTGTGGGTCTATTTCTGGGCTTTCTATTCTGTTTCACTGATCTGTCTATTCTTTCATCAGTACCACACTGTTCTGAATACTGTAGCTTAATAGTAAGTCTTGAAGTTGAAGTCCCCAACTTTGTCCTTTCCTTTCAATATTGCCTTGGTTATTCTGAGTCTTTGTCCTCTCCACATAAACTTTAGAATCATTTTGCCCCTATCCACGAAATAACTTGCTGGGATTTTGACTGGAACAGTGTTAAATCTATAGATCAAGTTGGGAAGATCTGAGAGGTTGACAATATTGAGTCTTCCTATCCATCAACATGGAATAGCTCTCCATTTGTTTAGCTTTGATTTCTTTCTTCAGACTTCTATAGTTTTCCTTGTATAGATTTTCTTTTTAGAAAATGTTGTATTTTATTTTGTTAGACTTACTTGAGTATTTAACGTTTTTGCATGCTAATGTAAGTACTAGTTTTCTTTTTTTTTTTTTAATTTCAAATTTCACTTGTTGTTTATGGTAGAGAGGAAAGCTAGTGCCTTTTTATATTTACCTTGTATCCTGCAATCTTGTTACAAATGCTTCTTAGTTTCAGGAGTTTTTGGTTGATTCTTTCAGATTTTCTATATAACCTGTCATCTCATCTGTGAATAAAAACAATTTTATTTCATTTTCCCCAAACTATATACCTTTTATTTCCTTTTCTTGTCCTATTTCATTAGCTAGGACTTTCATTGTATTAAAAAGAAGTGGTGAGTCGTGACATCCTTGTCTTGTTCTTGATCTTAGCAAAATCTTCTAGTTTTTTATAATTAGACTTTTTTAGAGATTAAAAACTCAGACTGCCACCAACAGAGCTGCACCAAAAATTTTTTAATAAAAGTTTGAATTAACTTATTTTTAAAGATTTTATTTATTTATTTGACAGATAGAGATCACAAGTAGGCAGAGAGGCAGGCAGAGAGAGAGGAGGAAACAGGCTTCCCGCTGAGCAGAGAGTCTGATGTGGGGCTGGATCCCAGGACCGTGGGATCATGACCTGAGCCGAGGGCAGAGGATTTAACCCACTGAGCCACCCAGGCACCCCTGAATTAACTTTTTAATGCAAGTTCTTTTTTACCCTAAATGAAAGGATTGGTTAATTTTGTCTTGGTTATGCATCTTAGTTTTACCTAATTCGCTTCCTTACCAAAACTTGATAGTGGTAACTGAAATAGTTCATTCATTCCTGGATGCTTATGTGTTTTCTTATTCTTAATTTTTATTTTAGCTTAATTTTTAAAAAAAGATTTTATTTATTTATTTGACAGAGAGATCACAAGTAGACAGAGATGCAGGCAGAGAGAGGGGGAGAAGCAGAGAGCCCTGCTGAGCAGAGAGCCCGATGTGGGACTCAATTCCAGGACCCTGAGATCATGACCTGAGTGGAAGACAGAGGCTTAACCCACTGAGCCACCCAGGTGCCCTTTAGTTTAATTTTTTAAAGATTTTATTTATTTTTATTATTTGAAAGGGAGAGAAAGTGAGAGAGAGCACGAGCAAGTGGGGTAAAGTGCAGAGGGAGAAGCAGACTCCCCACTGAGCAGGAAGCCTGATGTGGGACTAAATCCTGGGACTCCAGGATCATGATCTGAGCTGAAGACAGAAGCTTAACCTACTGAACCACCCAGGTGCCTATGCGTTTTTGTTTTTGTTTTTTTTTTTTTAAACAGTACTTTACTGAATAATTTACATATAGTAAAATGTTTAAATATTAAGTGTACAGTTTAATTGTACACATATACATATGTGTGTGTGTATACTTATATCCATGTGACCACTTCCTATATCAAGATATTTCCACTACCTCAAAAAGTTCCCTTGTGACTTTTCAGTCAATAGCAACTCCCAGGCCTCTCCTTTGAGGTTAATCACGATTTTTGATTTCTCTCACAAGTTTGTTTCGCCTATTCCTGGATTTTACATAAATAGCATAATATAGTATATCTTATTTGTACCTGTCTTCTTTCATCAGCAAAATATTACTGAGAGCTAAAGGGGGAAGAAAAATAATCTCAAAAGGATGGTCTAAGGTGGAAGAATTAATTATCCAAGCAATGTAAACATGTATAAATCTGGGGGGGGAAACTGCATAAAATAATACCTATTTCGAATCTGTGGCATTAAAAAAAATTTGAACCATAATCACACATGTGGGTGACCAACTAACTCATCCTTGTTTGCCTTGGAGTTTTTTGATTTTAAAACTGAAAGTTTTACAAACAAGAATATCTTCAATCCTGGGCAAAAACAGAGATGTTGGTTATCTAAATATTTCAGGAAGGGTCACTGGAATAAAGGCATTGTAGGGCCCATGTATTATAAGGAAAGGTGAAGATCTAGATTAATTCTCACTTGTTATGATATACATTAAATTTCTAGAAGTAATCATAAAAAACATAGTAAGATGTAAGTTTCAAAGTGGTAATGAGAATAAATGAAGTTAATATGTTTAAAAAATATATCAATAAAACATCCAATTAACCCAAAAGAAGACAAGCAAGGAGAAAAACAGAGAGAAAGGGTAGGACAAACAGAAAGCCAAAGTAGGATAAAAATAAATCAGAATATATTGATAAACATAATATGTGTAAATTGACTACTATAATTAAAAGACAAACGTTGTCACCTGGAATCAAACAAACAAGCATACACATTCAGTCGTTTACAATAATCATATCTAAAACATATTGAGACAAAGCAAAAGTATTACAAAATAGATCTAACAAATCAATACTAATAAAAAGTTGGGTAACGTAAACATATTGGTACGAACAAAATAATAGAAAAAAGCATTACCAGATACAAAAATAAAATTTCTGCATAATGACAAAAGGTTAAAATCACAAGTTTGGAACATGTGCATTTAATAAGATAACTTCAAAATGTAGAGTGAAAAACTGAAATAACTATAACAAGAAATTGAAAAATCTACCATTATGATATGATAATACAGTCTCTTAGCAAACAACAGCTCAAACACCCAAAAGCAAAGAAAAAAAAATCACTTTGAATACATATATCGGCAAGCTTGAATTTGGAATGTGTGTGTGTGTGTTATGTATACACACTTGCCAATTAGAGAACACGCACATACATATCTGCACTTGCCCTTAGAGAATACAAATTGTTTTCAAGCACGAAGAAATAGCTAGAAGATTAACCACATACTAAGCCATAAAGTCAATCTCAACAAATTTCAAAAAAATCTGTATTGTTTATTCCTTTATCATAATATAATTAAGTTAGAAACCAATAACAAAATGATAAGGAGAAAACCATACACATCTGGAAATTTTTTTTTTTTTTTTGACAGAGATCACAAGTAGGCAGAGAGACAGGCAGAGAGAGAGGAGGAAGCAGGTTTCCTGCTGAGCAGAGAGCCCGATGCGGGGCTCGATCCCAGGACCCTGGGATCATGACCCGAGCCGAATGCAGAGGCTTTAACCCACTGAGCCACCCAGGTACCCCTACATCTGGAAATTTTAAAGTACACAAAGTATCTAAATAACTCATGAGTAAAAAGGGAGCATTAAAAAACTTAAAAAAATAATAAAAACAAAATTCCAAATCATATAGAATGTTGGTATTATGGCATGGAGAGATATTTATAGCCCTATTTTCTTATATGAGAAAAGAAAAAAAAAGATGGAAAATTAATGAGCTAAGCACTCAGCATAAAAAGTTAGGATAAGATCAGCAAAACAGACACAAAGGAAGTAGAAGTAATAAAGGCAAGAGCAGAAATTAATGAAATAAAAAGTAAATGTATAATAGAGCAAATAAAAAAACCCAGGTATTGGTCTTTGAATGAGTAATGAAAATGAGAAAACTTTAGCAAGTTAAATCATGACAAAAATGCAGAAAGGACAAACAATATCACAATGAAAGGGGGCACTACTTCACATGCAAAAGAAATTAAAATATAGGACAATTATGTAAGTATTCACTTATGGTAGTAAATTTGAAAAAATAAAACAAGGAGTTGCTAGAAAAATATAACTAGAAAAACTAATTTAAGAAAAAAATTTTTAAACTGAATCATTATAATGATCCTGTAATCATTATAGAAATTAAATCAGTAAAGCTTTTTTCTCACATAGAAAGCACCAGGTACAAATTTTAGGTCAAGTTCTTTAAGAAGAAAAAGCAATTTTAATTGTCTTCCAGAAGACAGAAAAAAAAAGAACACACCACAATTAATTTTAGTAAGCTAAAATAATTTGATACCAAAAAACAATAATTTGATACCAAAACCAAGGAAAATTCTAGATAAAGCTCCCTTATGAATAGATACAAAATTAATAAGAAAATATTCACAAACTAAATTGAGCAATGCACACCATGATCAAGTTGGGTTTATTTCAAGAACACAAGGTCGAGTTAATGTTTAATATGACCTTAACAGACCATGAAGAAAGAAAACACAATAATGTCAATATGTTAAGACAATTATGAAGAAAATTACAAAACGTTTTCAGAAATGCATTAAAGGAATTCACACTGAAGTAAGGATTTAAATATGAGAGACAAAACTTCAAAACTTTTAGAAGTTAATACTGGAGAGTAAATTACCTCAAAAGAAGTAAGAGTATCTTTAAAAATTCTAGAGCATTAAAACATTCTAGAAAAAAAAGTCGGAGGATGCCTTCTGTAATGGTTGCACCACTTCATACTCCTACTTGCAAGATACAAGAGTGCCTGTCTCAGGATACCTTCACCAACACAGTATGTTATCAAACTTTTGGATCTTTGGTGATTTGATAAGCAGAAATACATATCTCATTGTAGTTAAAAACTTTTTTATGAGGATATTTAAAAAATTTGATGACATGAACTATATTAAAATGAATAATTCTTTCATTAATAAATCCTACAAAGCCAGGGCGCCTGGGTGGCTCAGTGGGTTAAAGCCTCTGCCTTTGGCTCAGGTCATGATCTCAGGGTCCTGGGATCGAGCCCTGCATCAGGCTCTCTGCTCGGCCTCTCTGCCTACTTGTGATCTCTGTCTGTCAAATAAATAAATAATAAAATTTTAAAAAAAAAATAAATATATCCCACAAAGTGAAAACTAGGGTGGAAATTATATGTGATATATATATGTAGAAAGGATTAGTTTTCAGAGTATATGGGACACACAAGGGAAATTAAAGAACTCAAAATCATTCAGAGAAAGACAAATAACCCAAGAGAAAAAAGTGAGCAAAAAACACAAATGGGCATTTCCCAGAAACACAGCAGGACTAGTAATAAAGATGGGAAATGCAAATTAAAACTACATGAAATACTAGTTCGTAACCTGGCAGTAACTAAAAAGTTGGATAGCTCCGAGTGTTGGAGAAACTTTCAAATACTCTTATACTGCAGGGATGAGTGTAAATTAGTACTAGAGAAAACAAATTGGTATTATCCAGTAAATAAAGATGCACATACCCAAAGCCTCAACATTCTACCTCTAGGTAAATTCTTAGAGCAACCTTTGCACATAAGTACCAAGGAGATAACCAAGAATGTTCAAAGGCAGCCATGTCTGTGAGAGCAAAGCAGACAAAAAAACCCTACAAAACCTACTCCCTTCCCTCGCAAAATATCTATAAAAACCCACAAAAATTTCAATGTTCTTCTAAAATAAAGCTTATAAATTACAATATACCACTAAGATAGAGGATTCTATAATGATAGAGACTAAATAAATTATTGCTACATGCCTCAACACCGATAAATTTCAGAAGATGAGGCACCTGGGTGGCTCAGTGGGTTAAAGCCTCTGCCTTCGGCTCAGGTCAAGATCTCAGGGTCCTGGGATCGAGCCCGCATTGGGCTCTCTGCTCATCAGGGAGCCTGCTTCTCTTCCTCTCTCTGCCTGCTTCTCTGCCTACTTGTGATCTGTCTGTCAAATAAACAAATAAATAAAATCTTTAAAAAAAATTTTCAGAAGATAATTTTGAATGGGGAAAAAAGACAAATTATAGAAGAAAACAAACAGCTTGATTGCACATATATAAAGTTCAAAATTATGTAAAACTAAGCAATCCATTGGCAAAACTATACGGACAAGCAAGAGAACAATAAACATAAAATTCAAGTATATAATTAACAACCTGGGAAGAAAGAAGGCAACTTATACTTATTTCTACCTGCTACTCCCACCACCCCCATCATGCAGATAGAGGTTAGCAAGGAACTCAGAGCTTTGCAAAATGAAAAAGCATAACTTAAACTGGTTTGTGTTGAATTCCATTGCCTTTCCTTCTGCTTTATTCCCAGACTACAAAATAATTTTTTCCAAAGAGTGGAGTGGTGATAGAAGTAAAGGATCCTTTTTACTAATAATTTTCCCATTTCCCTTCTTTCCCCTTGTGCAGGACTAGTTAGCCTAAAAACTTCTAGTTATTCTATAAACCAAAGCTGATCCAGACCAGCTAACTTGAACAGTCAATAGCGTTTTCTAAAAACGCTGCCTCTCTGAACCTTCCAGGTTCAGAAAACACTTGGTTTTTCCAGTTACTCGTACTTACCTACATCTGACAAATCAACTCTTAATTTGGATTAAACCATCCAAGGTCCCATTCACAATTAGCATAAACTCCTTGCGGTATGCTTCAATATATGCATTTCTTTTTTTTTTTAATATATGCATTTCTAAATGAAACCTGAATCACATCTTGAAAGAACCCATTTTATATGTGCTAGAATTCTTAAATATCACTGTGAGATGTAGACTTCCAATATAAGTCCATGGTATGGCTTATCTCTACACCATAAATTGCCTTTTGTATAAATCCATATTTTCTTCATGTCTATACTTCTTAGAGCCACACTTTTCATGAAGAGTGGTAGTTCTATACTACAAGGAAGCTGGTTTCTCAGTGCTTTAGAGGGTTAGTACTTTATTCAAAGACTCTGTGGACCTTAAATCTAAGAAAATAAATAGAACTAATATGAGCCAAGCAAAGTAGGCTTCTCTTTTGGATTACAATGCTTTCTAACATTCTTGGGCTCTTGGTGTTTATGATAGTGCCTATCAGGTAACAAAAATTTAAAAAAGAAAAAATAGAGGAGAATTTCTTCCAACAAGCAGCATAAACCTCAAATAAACCAGTTTGCTGTAAAGATTAGTAATGCCACAGGAAAAACCAGAACCATGTATTTTTCAAGACTGCATGTTAAAAAAAAGAAAAAAAAAGACTGTATGTTTTATTTTCCTTATTGCCGTTCTCAGAAGGTATCTCAGTTCTCTGAAAGAAGCAAAATTAATCCCTTTATGTAACTGAGTAGTGATAGTTAATATTAATGTAACTATTTATTTTAAAAGTCCCTGCACCCACTTCTAAAAAGGTCTGAGGGAGTTTACATATTAACACATAGTTGAAAGACATACTATTATGTTTAAATGCAAAATAAAATAGACTCTGGAAAACATAAAGGAGTTGACGCTATCAAGGACCAGTCATGTTCTGCCTCTTTTGAATGACCCCCCAAACACAAACCAACTTCCTTTCTACACTCGTAAGTGGAGGCTTTTTGCTCCTGAACTTTCCAGTTACCCACAGGGCTGGTTAGGTTTGTTCAACGGAACCAGCAGGACAATGACATGGGTTAAGTGAACTTTGGAGCCAAACTACCTGAACTGCAATCATGGCTATGTACCTTGAGTGAGTTATTAAATGTCACAAATTCTCAGTGTTCTCATCTGGGGTAATAATAGTATTTACCTCACTGAGAATGAAACAAGTTTAGAGTCTGTAAAGCATTTAGAACAGAACCCGGCACATGGTAAGTCTTCAGTAACAATCAGCACTTGCCTGTGCAAATGCTGCCAAACTCCTGTCAGAAACCTTCCTGGAAACTTGTGCCTCTCAAATTTTCTATCCCCGCCCCTTCTTGTTGTTCTCATTGCTCTCTGATGTGAACCAGAGATTGTGGAGTATGGTTCATGAGTTTTCTCTCTACCCCAAATCTGCCATAATCCTGCAGTTTTCAGTGTTCATGTGGATGACCCTGCCAACGCCTTCGTCTCCACACGGGTATCAATAACTCACCCCCCTCTTCTGTATTATTGCCTGCGGCTCTCGACCTGTAAAGTCTTAAGCCACACATTCCACTTTCCTACTTCGAACTCCTGTTATCCGTATTGTTCCAAGTATACCTGCTTATTCACCAGGATTGGGACAGGTCCTATCCCACCCACTGCATGTGTCCGACTTTCCTCCTGTTTTGCCTCCATTGCCATCGTGCTTGGGCTCAGCACTTCAACCTGTCGCTTCAGTAACAGCTTCAGCTTCTCACTCCTCTTGCTCCGTTTTCCTTCTTCAGTACTTACCCAAACGTGGATCAGTCCAGACTTCTTTGCGTCTAAAACCACACGAAGGACATCACTCAACCCCGTGTACGGGAGCCATTAGCTCACGGTGTCCGTCCTCAGCGCAGTTCGGCAGCCTCCTCTATGCCCCTCACTAGCCCTGCATTTCTTTGCAAACTTCCTGCTCCCCTGCTCTCAGCTCTCATAAGGAGGCACCACGTTCTACCGAAACCACCTCCTAAATATCTCTCGCATCTAAAAATCCTGCTTGATTTCTTGTCTCCTTCTCATCAACTCTACCCATCTCTTATCCTGCCTCCCAAATATTCTCTGAGCTACTAAAGTAATCTTCCTAAAAATTCAAGTACCATCATGTTCATACTTCATACCCTTCAATAACGCCCTATTCCTGATGTAGGTCCTACACCACAGCTTGACCCCAAGGTCCCCTGTGACCAGGCTCCTGTTCACCTCTCTCAACTTCTTTCCCGATTCTTCCAGTCTGCACCTTACACACTCAATTACTCATACGTCCTTGAATGTGCCCTATTTTCTCAGGCTCCCATGCCCTGCATGGGATACCTCCTTTGTAAGGAATGCCCATTTTTCTTCTTGTTCTGGCTGGGTGACTCCTTTTGGTCCGTTAGGGTTCAGTCCAAGTGTCCCTTCTGGCCAGCTCTGGTGTAGAGACGTCCCTGGCCCTTCCTCTTTCTGAGCAGGCTGGTTGGGCGTCTCCTTGTTCTTCCACATGTGTTGTCTCTATTCAAGAACCTACCATGCTCCTGGCACCAGTAAATGGTTAGTGAGTTAATGAATAATTGAAGGCATCCCATTTCCATAAAACGATAAAGACTTCTATAGTATTTCATTTTATTTGTCCATTTGGAATAGAGGTTCTAAAAACCGTGGTGGTTGGGCATCTGGGTGGTTCAGTAGGTTAAGCATCTCCCTTCAGCTCAGATCATGATATCAGGGTCCTGGGATTGAGCCCAGAGTCGGCCTTCCCACTCAATGGGGAGTTTGCTTCTCTCCCTGCCTCTCCCTCTTGCTTGTGTTCTCTCTCTAATAAATAAGTAAAGTCTTTAAAAATAAAATAAAATTTCCTAACTTTTCTGACTAAAGAATTCAGAAGGACTTTGATTAGTTTGACAATCACAGTGTTTTCAGTACTACATATGACTTCTGAAGTTTTATATTTAATGTGTAAAGTTTAGAAACATCTATATTTTCCTTTTGGTTTATTCTGTAAAATTAAAATTATCCAAGAGATTTATATTTTTATCAGTGTATTGCCACTGTGGATGCTCTCCTGACTCCTAGGCTACGTATGATTGGTAAAGTGCAATATTTTAGAAAGTGAAAACCAGCCTGGGTGGCTCAGTCAGTTAAGTGTCCAGCTCAATTTTGTTTCAAGTCATGATCACAGAGTCATGAAATCACTCCCTGGTTCAGGCTCTGAGCTCAGCAGAGTCTGCTTGAAATTCTCTACCTCTCCCTAGCCCTCTGCCCCTCCTCACGTTATGAACTCTCTAAAATACAAATAAAATCTTTTTTAAAAAGTGAAGTGAGATAATATTCAATATAATCTTATAGCCCTGAGAAAAAAGTCCCGATGGGATAGCATGCAGTCTGTGCATCTGAGTAATCATATACTTGCTCTAGAGTCAACAGATCCAATTCATGGAGAGGCTTAATCATCACTTAATGGGAAAAATCAGGAAATTAGGGTGACCCATTCCCCATTCGTACCCATTAACAATTTTTTTTTTCTTTTTTAGTCATATCAACAATATAGTTAAAGAGGACTGTCAAGACTAACCTCTCAAAAAATCACCTATATCACATATGCCGGAATGTATAAGATACTATTACAGCAGATTAAGGAGTCTCTCTTACCTTAACCTTGTTTTTGAGATACAATAAGAAAAATGGTTTTAAAAAAGGAAATCTTGAGATAAAGTACAAATGAAGAAATAATAAACATTAGGTTTACAAATCTGGGGGCCCAAAAAAGACAGACCTCTGCTTGCTTATCATGCCTGACCCCTCCTACCTAGTTTTCCTATTGACCATATACATCGAGCTGTTTCTTGTTTGCATTTCTCTTTGCTCCTACCAAGGAGCACTGAGATTTCTTGATCAGAAAGTGTCTTTATATACATGAAAACCAAGCATTATTGTGTCATTAAAAGTTGAATTGCTTTTCTAGTCCTACCTATGGATTTTCATCAGTGCAGGTTTTCATTCAGTCTCTTTTAAGACCAAATGTGTACCTAAAAGAAGTCTGGGTGGATCTAGGGCACAATTATTAGATGCAGACAAAGATGAATGGCCTTTGGTCTGACCTATATGAGAGTCAGAATGGGATCTACCTATCCAATCTGGATGGACAACAATGCACAAGGAAATCCCACAAAGGTTATCAAAAAGAACATAGACACAGAGAAGGCATTGAAAGTTTGTGGATAGAATTAACCAAGAGTTGAAACTAGAGACAAAGTATGTTATTACATCTTATGGCTTGTAAAGTTAAGTTTATGGGACCAAATATCTTGGAATCCTTAGACCCTTTTATAGTGAAATGTAATACTTACAAAGATTCAAGAACAGACATGTACAGCTCTGATGACTTACCACAAACAACACCCATGTAATCGCCACCAATGTCGAAATGGATTGCTGCTTGCATCTGAGAAGATGCCTTCTCTTTCCCGGTCCCTATATCATCCCCAACAAAGGTAATCACTGTCCTGACTTTGAAGAAAATCATCTTCTTGCTTTTTTTTTTTTTACAGTTCTTGCAACTAAGCATACATCTCCAAACATTAGTTTATTTTTGCCTGGTTTTTAAACTTGATATAAATGGAATTAAAGTACACATTCTCTTGTTCCTGACTTACGTCAATCAACATTATGTTTGTGGGATTCACATGTTGTTGAATGTTAGCTATAATTTGCTCAACTACATGTAGTAAATACTGCACAGTAAGTTTTCATTATGTATAGACTATTCTATTGAAATATGCTATAACTTGTCTATCAGTTCTATTCTTAGATGTTTTAAAAAGTCGAAGAAGTTTTCATCTCTAACTACATAGACTCTCATTACGGTGAAGATATGGACTCGTGTTTTCATTTATTAAGTTGATTCTCTAAGGGAGAGAAACAAAAAGCTTTCTTAAATCGATGTACATCAGCAAAGGGTAATTGGAGATGGTTGATTCTGATTGGGCTGGCAGAGGTGGAAGGTGAAAGGAGAACCAAAATGATTACTCGCCCCATTTTTTCCAAAGAATAAACACTTGGAGCCACACTCCAAACCAAATAGCTCTGTCCTCTGTCACTGACGATGGAGTAAGGAGATGATGGCTACATGGGCAGAGAGTGTGTTCTTGATAGGAAGAAGAGGAAGAGCATATGCATGGACACATGCACGAAAGGGCTTCAGTTCTAGTTGTTATTCCATTAACTCTTGACACGTGTTTTGATATATTTGCTGTGCAGTGGTCATGAAAGCAAAAATGTTTTATGAATCACAGAATTTATCTTGTTACTAAAGTGTTGCTAATTTGCATTGGACTGGGATATTGTTCAGCAAATATACAGCCCCCTCCACCTCTCTCTTGTAATGAAGTCTCTTTTCCTATCTTTGTGCTTGGCCATAAGGCATGCTTTGGCCACTGGGAAATCAATGGGTGATAGGAATAGCAGCTCTAAATACGCCTGAATGGTAGACTCATGCTCTTGTGCTCCAGTGATCTGTCAGAAGACCATGCCCTGGTTGACCTCTCCCCGAGGCCCCAGAATGAAAAATGTGGAGACCTGAACCCACACCAAGGCCAACCAGCTTGCAACTTGGAGCAGAGCTGCCCACCCCAGATGAGCCTACACCAGCCCCACTGAAGTTAACTAGTGCAAGAATAAATGTTTGTGATTGGGAGCCACTGAGTGTGGAGTAGTTTGCTATTCTGGTGGCAAAAACTGTTTTACAGCTGTAGTCAGAGGTGTAAAGTTCAGGCCATTATCACTCCTTAATAGTAATGACTCGGCTCCATTTAACTCATTCTGCATTTGCTCTATAAAACCAGGGATTCAGATTTCAAATTTCTTTTTATCGTAAATTTTAAATGCCCAGGGGACAATGACCAGATCTTTTTAGAATCTGAATAAGGGGGCTAGTAGGAGATGGAAACAGCTATCCATGAGGTCAGTGGAAAGGAGCTAGGATCAGTTAGGGATGGTTTGGGTCCGGCTGTAACAGTTGGGGAAATGGCAGGAGAGACCACCACACCTGCACTCACGCAGCAGGAAGCTGTTCTGGACTTATGCAGAGAAGTGGGAAGTGCTCTACTTTGAGGGGTAGTATACAAAGAGTTAGGACATAGGTAAGTTGTGTTTTTTAATAGCTAACTCTTGAGGTCCAACAAAGCTATGCCCTAGGACAAGTATACATCTAGAGATTAAAAACTGCACGTATGTGGAGAAATGGTAAATTTCATATCCTGCTGGTGGGACTGTAAATTGATCTAAACACTTTGGAGAACTTGGCAGTAATAGGAAGTTACTTTGGAAAATAAGTACATATTAAGTAAAGTTGAAGATGCTCTATCTTTTTTTCTTTCAATGATTTTATTTATTTGAAAGAGAAGCAGAGAGAGAGAGAGAAAGTATAAGAGAGAGAGAGGAGTTGGTGAGGGGCAGAGGGAGAGGGAGAAGCAGACTCCCAGATGAGCAGGGAGCCTAATGTAGGGCTTGATTATGGAACTCCAGGATCGTGACCCAAGCTGAAGGCAGACGCCCAACCGGCTGAGCTACGCAGGCACCCGAAGATGCTCATATCTCAATACTTAGTAACTTGGTACTGGATGTGTAGCAGTGGGTCTCAGTGGGACTGGTGCCACACAGATGAATCTCAATCTCACAAATAACACTGAGTAAAGCAAAAGACCTGAATTTCATACCATTTAAACATCATAATACTATGTGTGATTTAGGGTTCCATATGTAGCAAAAATATTTTTAAAATGCATGGGAATGATAAACACCAAATTCAGCAGTTATCTCTGGCAGCAAGGGAGGAGATGCAATTGGAGAGGGGTAAAACGGGGACTTACATGCACCTAAAGTGTTTTATTTCTTCATGTATAGGGTGGGCATACAAGGATTTGTTATTATTTATATATTTTCAATGTAAATAATATATATTATTTTATATCATTTTTATATATATGAAATATTGCAAAATAAAAATTTCAACAGAGAGAGGTTCATGAGCTTCTAACACCATGGCGCCATGTTTTGTTCATCTCTCTAAGCTCAGTGCCAAGCAGTGTGCCTGGCACAGAGTAGATGTTCAATTAATGTTTGTTGAATAGTCAACCAAACAAAAGTTCATATACTAGTTTTAATTCTTAGACATAAAAAGAATGCTTCAGTCCCCCTCAATCATGGTATCCAGTAACACAAACATTTCTATGATATGGCAGGCACTTTTCCAGCATTAAAAGTACAACTGTGGGGGCACCTGGGTGGCTCAGTGGGTTAAAGCCTCTGCCTTCAGCTCAGGTCATGATCCCAGAGTCCTGGGATCGAGCCCACATCAGGCTCTCTGCTCAGCGGGGAGCCTGCTTCCTCCTCTCTCTCTCTGCCTGCCACTCTGCCTACTTGTGATCTCTCTCTCTGTCAAAAAAAAGTACAACTGTGAACATAAAATTTCCTTCCCTCGAGGGACTCATTTTGAGTGTGTGTGTGTTGGGGAGGGTGATGGGGGAGGACCCAGAGGGGTATTAACAATAAAGAAAATAATTCAGTAAAATAGAAAGAAGGCCAGATGAGATCAGTGCCCTCGAGAAAAATGAGGCTGAGAACAGAAGTGTTCAATGATTTTAGGCAACATTAAGCAGGGTAGTCAAGTTCTCTTTGAGAAAGTGACCTTTGAGCTAGAACTTAAAATGAGGGAGAAAACTGTGAGCAGTTGAGTCAGAGGGAGAAGAAAGTACAAAGACCCTGAGGCAGCTTGGAAAGCAGGCCCGGGCAATCACACCGACTGAGTGTCTAGGAGGGTTCCAGGGAGGACGGAGATCAGAGATTGGGCAGAACCTGCTAGACCATTTTCAGTACTTTGGCTTTTACCCTTGGTGAGATTAAAGACTTGGAACAAAGGACAAGCATCATCTGGCTTACACGTTTAAAAGATCACTCTATTTGGGGAAGAGATAATAGTAGGAAGTAGAAACCGGGAGACCAGTTAGGACATTATTGCTTTAATTGAGGCCCAAGATGATGGTGGCTGGAACCAGGGTGGCAACAGTGGAAATGGTTAGTCATATCTTGACATATTTTGAAGACGCAGATAGCTCTGGCACAGAGCTATCGGTGATGGACTGTATATGAGGCATGAGAAAAGGAACAGTCAAGGATGACACAAAGACTTTTGGCTTGAAGCTGCCACTGACTGAGAAGAAAGGGAGCTGGCTGGCTGGGGGTGGGGCCGGGTTCAGTGTGGGACATGTCAAGCTTGAGATGTTTACTGGGCATCCAGATGGAGTTGTTAAGTAAACAGTTGGTACGTGAGCTTGAGGGTCAAGAGAGACACACAAGGCAGAGAAATAACTTTGAGAACCATTCGCATATAGGTGGTATATAATAAAGCTTAAAGACAGGATGAGACCATCAGGGGAGTGACCCTAACTCCGAAAGAAGGGAGGTCCAAGGACCAGGTGTAAAGGCACCGCAGTGTTTAGAAGTTAGGGAGGAAAAGGGAGGTCCAGTCCAAGATGATGGAGGAGTATCAGACAAAGAGGAGACATCCACTGAAAGGTAAAGCCTTGGTAGCCAGGTTAAGGAAGTATCTAAAGGAGGAGAAGGGTGACTAACAGCGTCCAAGCATCCAATAATGCTCAGGGTCCACGTAAGATGATGACAACAACAGAGCTTTGTATCAAACAAAGCAAGGGTTATGGGAGACCTTGGCAAGGCCAGTTCTGGTGGGGGCTGAAACCCTTCTTATCAAGGGCTCAGGAGAGAGAGGAGAAAGGAATAAACAGGAAAGCCAACCCGTTCAAGGCTCTTTTTTTTTTTTTTTTTTTTGCCTTATCTGACTTTTAAACAGAAAGGGAATCCATGCATTCCTGACTCAACTGACACAAGTGCATACTGGAATCCAGTAATCTAAACATGTATCTTATCTCAGAAGAATAGAACACAAAACAGCTTGAAAATTCCACTCATGTATGAGAATTAGCTTCATTTTCCACAAATAAAAAGAACTACCAAGAGAAACTAAACTAAGGATTCTGGTAGGGGAAGAACTATCTTAAGTGGGTGGCCAGCCTTCCTCTAACTTTGTTATTTGAAGTCAAATTAGTCCCCTTTACTTATCAACAAGTCAAATTTCTCCCAGTGTAAATTAGTGGTTGGAAACGATTAGCTCAGCCTGAAAAGCCATTTATCTCCCGAGAACTTTAACCCCACAGACCAATTCACCTGTCTGATTCATCTAGGATCAGCACAGGTGATTCTCAGACCAGACCAGCCTACTGTTCAAGAATTGCAGAGAGATCTCAGAGATCTCAGGAAAGTTAATGAACAAGATGTGCAGGGGTGGGGGGCAGGCCTCTGAGCCCTAGACCTGCAGTGCTGAGGGAACACTATATAAATGACTGGCTCTAGCATATCGTCAGCGAATGGACACTTTCATGTGTCCATTCATGGATGACCTTCAACCAAAGCCATCAGATCACATGCTAAAGAGTAATAATAAATAAAAAATATAATAAATATTCTTATTTATTATATTTTTATAATAATTTTATTTATAATAATAAATAAAAATAGTAATAATTAAAAATTTTTTCTTCTTACAATATAAGGGTTTGCTAAATTACCATACTATAAGCCCAGTGTGGTCCATTATAACAAAGAGTTAATTTTCTAATATAGGGTGCTATTAGCGTTTCAGAACATCCAGGTTAGAACAATATCCAGAATTCATTAGTAGAAGTCAGTACATGGAAGAATGATCTGACAATGAAAAATTTCTATGGAATAGAGTCAAGTTATTATTACAACTGAAGGAAGTCAAGAGAGTTAAGAAGGCAAATAATTTTCATCACATTTATTGAATCAAATTGTATTTATTTAATATGGTCTTCTAATTTATATATTCAATTTGTAGAATTAGCTATTTCAATAACTAATAGAAACCTTAACATTGCAGAAAATCCTCTTTTGGTTCTGCTTTTTTTGTTTGTTTGTTTGTTTATTTTGTTTTTGATGGGGACATCTTTCCCTTGCTCCCCAAACCAAAACATAATCAGAAATTTTTAGTTAGGGCATCTGGGTGGCTCAGGCGTTTAGCTTCCTCCTTCAGCTCAGGCGGTGATGCCAGGATCCTGGGATCGAGCCCCACGTTAGGCTCCCTGCTTATCAGGAAGCTTCCTTCTCCCTCTCCCACTCCCCCTGCTTGTGTTCCTGCTCTCATTTCTCTCTCTCTGTCAAATAAATAAATAAATAAATAAGACTTAAAACATTTTTTAGTCTTCTTAAACAGATACCTTTGAACTTGAGCTATAAAGCAGAAAAAAGGAACTAACTTTTCTTTCTCTCTGTTCATATACACCATCTAGTGGATTTATTTTATTATTCAATCAAAAACAAGAATGAGAAAAGAGTTATGTGATCTAATAACACAAATTATAGAAAGTGCATAAAAATCATGCCTTATAAAAATATAGCAAGGAAAGTATTTTAAGAAAACAATCAGAGTTTGGCATATAAGCATATCCTATCTGTACATTAAGTACACCTTTGAATGTTACCTGGATCTCCAACTTTTGATATGATTGTGAAAGTTAAAGATGGAATCAAGAAACAATTCTGTGGGAAGTAGTCAAAAGATTGTTACTCTGAAGTTAACTAAGCCTTCATTTTTTAACAGTATTTTTTTATCCAAGCTTGCAATATTCAGATGTATTTCACATTATATGAAGAGGACACACTTATCTCACATTATATGAAAAGGGTGCCTGGTTGATTCAGCCCATTAAGTGTCTGCCTCCAACTCAGGTCATAATCCCAGGGTCCTGGGATGGAGCCCCAAGTCAGGCTTCCTGCTCAGCGGGGAGTCAGCTTCTCCCTCTCCCTCTGCTGTTCCTCCTGCTTGTGCTCTGCTCCCCCTGCTTGTGATCTCTCACTCTGTCAAATAAATAAATAAAATCTTAAAAAATAGAGTACATCAACATTCCATGTTTACATGTCTTACAGAAGGGCAAAATGATATGTGTCTATGCACAGTCATTGTGGCGTATATATGTACATACATTTATATGTGTGTGTACATGTGTGTGTGTATGCATGTGTGTGTGGACCCTAAACATCCATCAGTGGAGAGCTGAACTAAAAGAATGGTAGCTCTATACAATAGAATACTATGTAGCTTTTGGTCAACTCTAAATGAGCTGATAGGAAAAGTGCCCCAGGGTGGTTCAGGAAATAAGGCAAAAATGCAGAAGAACGTGTATATTACTATTTTTGTAAATAAAAAGAAAAGTAATAGTGTTTGGTCTGGGACAGAGAACTGGGTGGTTTTAGGGCAGGAGTGAGAGAAGATGATTTTTAATTATATATCTCTTATTGAGCTTGATAATAGATATAGTTTCCCTATTCAAGAGCAAGAAACATTTCTTTTAAAGAGTGATCATTAAAGAGTCAAAATATAAGACTCCGGAAAGATAAATTCCCAGAAATAAACTGGGAGGTCATAAAGGCTCTATATAATATTAATGTCAAGAAATATTGCCAAATTTCTCCCCATGGTGAGTGAATTAATTTATACTCCCACCAGCAATGTCCAAGTGCCTATTATCCAAGACTCCTGGTTAACACAATGTATCCTCACCATTTTCGAAGTTTGCCAACATGGAAAATGGCACCTCATTGAAGTCGGCATTTGTCTTGGGATGGGAATGGATCGTTGATCTCGCACTTGGACAGTGACCTGAAGGAGGCAGGAGCTGGGTCAGGGAGCCGAGAGGAAGCTGTGGCCCTAAGCCATAACAGGGGTGGCAGGGGTGCGGTGACAGAGATGGCGAGACGGGGCAGACGCACAGCGACCTGTGCAGGTCGAACTGACAGGATTTGGCCACGCACAGGTTGTGGAGAAGGAGAGAGAGAAGGGTCCAGAGTGACCCTCTGGGTTTTGCAATGATGTGGAAGGAGGGATTTGAGAAGTGACAGGAGAGATTAGGGGAAGCCCAGGAACTCATGTGAAGAAGGAACAGGTGCCAGGGTTGAGCAGCCTCAACATGAAATGCAAGCAGAATGGCAGAGGCATTTGGATGTACAAGCCTGAGGCTCAGAGGGCAGGTCTAGGCTGGAGAAGACAGTCCTTACGTGTATGAGGCTTTACTCCATAAAGTGGGGCAAGGCTTTAGGTGATCATTCACACTGAATCTCCATGTGACACTGCTTGACTGAAACACAAATACTCTAACAATGCGACTTCCTTAAGACTTGATTCAAGGACTTCCATAAACGTAGGTGGGGCTAAGAATGCCAAGGAGGCATCTTCTGGGAAAAGGAATATACAGTGTTTGAAACGCGCTTATTAAAAATAAACCATATCTCCATTTCCATGTTTTTCAATCGTTTTAAAAAACAAAGCATTTTTTTTTTAAGAAACGGACTTGTAACACATTTGGAAAATGCAAACAAGCATAAACAAAAACTACAATCCCACGACTCAAGAGATAATTACTGTTAACATTTTGGTTTTCCCTCTCTGCCATACATGAGTTTGTATCATAGATTTAGTTATACATATAATTCTAGGCATAGACTTTAATTTAAACATCATAATGTGAATATTTATGTGCTGGCATCCTTTAAAATGTTATTTTATTTCAAAGTTATTTTTATAATATTATATATATTTTAAAATTAAAAATAGTGACTCTGCCAGGCAACGGGGCAGGAAGGGAGGCGGCCGCCGTGCCATTCTCAAAGGGGCCCGAGGGAAGGAGAGGAGCCGTTGACTGCCGGAAGGAAAATGAGTGAGTCTTTGGTGGTTTGTGATGTCGCCGAAGATTTTTTTTTTTTAAAGATTTTATTTATTTATTTGACAGATCACAAGTAGACAGAGAGGCAGGTAGAGAGAGAGAGAGAGGGAAGCAGGCTCCCTGCTGAGCAGATAGCCCGATGTGGGACTCGATCCCAGGACCCGGAGATCATGACCCAAGCCGAAGGCAGCAGCTTAACCCACTGAGCCACCCAGGCGCCCCCCATATCGCCGAAGATTTAGTGGAAAAGCTGAGAAAGTTTCATTTTCGCAAAGAAACGAACAATGCTGCCATTATAATGAAGATTGATAAGGATAAGCGCCTGGTGGTACTGGATGAAGAGCTTGAGGGCATTTCACCAGATGAACTTAACGATGAACTACCTGAACGACAACCTCGCTTCATTGTGTATTGTTATAAATACCAACACGACGATGGAAGAGTTTCATATCCTCTGTGCTTTATTTTCTCCAGTCCTGTTGGGTGTAAGCCTGAACAACAGATGATGTATGCTGGGAGTAAGAATAAGCTCGTCCAAACAGCTGAACTAACCAAGGTATCTGAAATAAGAAATACCGAAGACCTAACTGAAGAATGGTTACATGAGAAACTTGGATTTTTCCACTAATGTGAACTTCTGTGTTTCTAAAGTATTTATGTATTATCCTGACCATACTGGAACCAGACATAAATACTTATGCCTAAAAATGCACTGTTACAGTTTGTTTCCTGCAGTAAAGAAAAATTATTCCTTTGTTCAAAGTTTGAACAAAGGGGAAATCATCTTCATAGTAATGAACCTTTGTAAAGTGTTTCCTTATATTTGTAATTGTTAGGTGGACTACTTCTCTCCAGGGACTTTTTGCACTCTTGTGACTAATTTCTATAACCTATGGTTCAGAATTTGTTACTATTTACAGACACCATTGGAAAGTGGGTATTAGATTGTGATAGATAACAGTTGCCTCCTTTTAACAAATACTGGATATTAGCAGTTTATATATGAAATAGCATATTATCACTTGTCAAATCTTTAAAGTTAATTTGAGGTAAAAGACTTGAATGACCCAATACAGAGCCATGAAAAATAATTTACTATAGTGTAAGCTGCATTACAGGTACACTTGTCATCAACTCCATACCTTCTGTGGTTTCCTGTATCTTTTAAATCAAGTGCAGAAACTTTATTCATCAATCATTCATTCTTAAGATCTGGTGTTAGATTTTATAGTAGTTATGACTATTATGTTTTCTTCTTACAGAAAATAGCATCATAGTCTTGGAAATTGATAGATTGGAACTAATCAAGGACTTCATTCCTGGTTGTGTCATAGCTAGTTTTGCATCTAGGTTAATAACACCTTATTTATAAAGCACTTCTTAATGTTGTCCTGTGAACACAAGTTATTTTAAATGTGTTAATACTGTGCCTTTGATTTGTTAGCTTTAAAGTTAGTTTAAGACTTTTATACTGCCAGTATTCCAGATTTTGTGAAATTAGTACTTTTGTAAGGGGTCCAAGTAAAACAATTTTTTAATGTGTGTATCTGAAATTTGTAATAAAATCAACTTCATATTTTTAAAAATTCCAAATATATATATATATATATATTTTAGGGGCACCTGGGTGGCTCAGTGGGTTAAAGCCTCTGCCTTCGGCTCAGGTCGTGATCCCAGGGTCCTGGGATGGAGCCCTGCATCGGGCTCTCTGCTCAGGGGGGAGCCTGCTTCCTTCTCTCTCTCTGCCTGCCTCTCTGCCTACTTGAGATCTGTCTGTAAAATAAATAAATAAAATCTTAAAAAAATATATATATATGTATATTTTAAACTGTAATGTAACAGTCCCCCATACAGAGGGACCTTCATTACTTAAACTACTATCACTGTGTATAATAATTAAAAAGCTTTTTCTGGATTGCACAGGAAAGATGTCCTTTTCATTTTCAGGAAATGAAATCATTCATTAGGAAAGGGCATCTTTCCTGATGTCCTTTTCATTTTCATTTCTTTGTTCTGTAATGAGGTTTCCCACTTCCATATGCTTATTGGGTATATGTATTAATGTTTTTTTTTTCATTTTATTGATAGTTTTTGAAATCAGTGATTAAAGCTGAAGGAAAATATCTGCTCAATAACAGTTTGTTTTCCCTTAACAGCAGGTCTCACATGGGTCACCATTACATTTGCCATTTAGTCACTTTCATTAACAAGTTACTCTAACTTTAAACTTGACGTGCTCTGATGAGTATCACCAAAATACCAAAAAGCATATTCCTATTTGTCTCAAATCAGTTTATGGGGCAATGAAGCCCTATAAATCTAAGTTAACTTTTATTCTCTTATCAAAACCAACTCATGGCTATTCCTCTCTGTCACAATAAATTAGCCTGTCCTCATTATCTCAATCTAATTAAGACAGCTTTATTTTCTCATCTTTTCAGCCCCATTCTAATATCTTGGAGCAGAAATATAAAAAGGGATGACCTCAAATGTGTGAGGCTGTAGCTGAAGCCCTGTTTATGGACCAAAGGACTGGAAACAACTTAAATGTCCATCACAGGAGACTGTCACATCCATAGGACAGAATATAATGTGGCTGTTACAAGGAATGGAGGAAATTAGGAGGAATATAATCTATATATAGATTATATATATATAGATATATATAATCTATCAGGTTAAAAAAAGCAAGGTTTAGAATAACATGACTTGTGTTCGCTTCGGCAGCACATATACTAAAATAGAATAATATGACTTGAGTGAAAAATGGGGGCACTGTGAGTTACACCAGTGTTGGCATTTTTTTCTAAAAGTAATTATATATAAATGTTTGTCTGTGCATAGAGCATACAAGAATTTACAAGAAAGCATTGACCTTCTGGAGGGGAACTGGGGTCTGGGAGTTGAGATAGGAAACTGACTTAATTTTCATTCAATTCTCTTGTTATACTGTTTGATGTGCACATGCCTTATCTTTTTAAAAATTAAAAAACAACACAGAAATGGAATTATTCATCTCAACCTATGGCAACTGCACCTTCTACCTCTTCTTTCCCCCACCTGCATGGGGGAGATCTGCACAGCTTTCTCTGAGCCTCAGACCTGCACCCCCAACCCCGATTACATGGCCTGAGTCAGCCTCCACTTTCCTGAATTATTTCTTCACTAATTAATGCTAATGCCTTTCAGAAACGTTATGAGCCTCATGGGAAAGCTTCTGCCTGAACTCTGCACTGCTGATAATCTTAATCTATTCTGTCCACTAACAAATTATATCTTTCTGACTTTTGTTTATCACTCTTGCTTCCTAGTCTTTCCTCTCTGTCATCTCAAGTTTTCCTCACTCATGGAAAACTGCACAGAAGGATCCAAGTTGTTATGATATAAGGTTTAGGATAAACAGTAGTTCAGATGAGATTTTGTAAAAAAGGTTGAGACAATTTTGAGTGGAGGATTGACAGCAGATCCGTCTTTTGCAATTCTGTGAGACCCCTGTGTAGGAATGGTCTATCTGGGACATCTTCTCATCCTTGCAAGTTCTCCCTGCCCTAACATGTTCTGTTGTAGAAAAGGAAGTGGCAAAACTAAGACTTGGTGATGAGTTTTCTACATACTACTACTACCGGCATCTCATCACATAAGGTTCATTGGGAGCAGTATCAAACTAGAAGAACACGAGACTTAGGTTTGTGCACAGAGTAGTAATTTACATTTGCAGTATTAACCACCAATCTTGGTTCTGTTGGGTTCAACTACATAGTTTTAATTTTTCTATGTCTTTTAAATCCAGAAGATAAAATTTTGGGGGATGGGGTGGTGGTATTTCTCTCTGACCAACAGGAGAGAATGTAGCAAATGATTAAGCCAAAGACCTTTCTTAAAGTGTTTTCCAATATACTTACGGGATCAGTCATAATATTTATATATCCTCTAGCACTTTGAAATCTCAAGCTGTTTTAACCAGCTGTCATTTTGGTGTCAAACTACGGTCATTTTAATGTGAAACAAAGGTCAATAGAGGGTTTGTCTTATTCTTTTCCTATTAGTGAAATACTTTATAGTTATTGAACTCTGTTTAAACCTCCAAAGCAAGTCCCTATTTCATATCCCTGTTATCTAGGTCACATGGGATTTTATGATTGTTCACAAATAAAATATATAGAAATGAAGAAAAGTAACAGTGTCAAATTAATATTTAAAGTATTATCAACAACCCAAAACAGACAATGAGTATGGTCTATACAAGTTTGGCACTGATAATTAAGAAACACTTATATCTAAGACTGATATTCAATATATATATAACGCAAATTCAACTCTTCTTCTACACTTAAAATAAGATGGCAGAGTTGCTTTTTCATTTCTCATTCCAGAAACCACATTGTAAAGATCATTCCAAATTTTGCTAAACTGTCGGACTTTAAAAATAGATAATTTATTTCTAAGGCTTATTCTCTCTGTTTATTGTTTAACCCCAAAATAATATTTATTTTTGGCAAATATCTATTTCTGGAATTTTTCCAGACTTTTTACTCTAACCTTAATTTTTTTTTTTTTTTTTTTTTGCTTATGTGCATCAGGATAATGAATTGTATGGAACTACTTTATTACAAGAGTTAGCCAACATAATGAAGACTAAGTGCTTAGACTTATACATTGTGACAAATGAAGAAAAGTATTTGAAGGTATCCACTGAGTTCCCTGAAGGTGAAGTTTAGCTCTTCTGAGTGATACAGTCTCCCAATTCATGTTTTTGCTGCCAATTTTACCTAGTTCATTCATCCATTTCTTGTGCTTAAATGTACTGAGCATCTACTAGGAGCCAGTACCACTCTTGGTGCTGCCACGTTGGTCTGAATAGTAACAACAGCCTGTAATAGTAGTAATAGTGTAGATAGAATAGTGCTATGAGGTGAGGGGTGTAAAACATGAAAAAGGTGATGAGGAGGGTGGTGGAAGTGACTGCCAGTTCATGTATCCTGGAAAAAGCCATTCAGATAAAGAGCACTCCATCCAGGTAGAGGGAACAGCAAGGACAAAGTCCGTGAAGTAGAAGCATGCTTGGTGTGGAGAGGCTGGAGTGGAATAAGAGGTGTGTGGTGGGACATAGGTCACAGAGATAGGCAGGGGACAGGTGGGACAGATCATCGGTGCCTCATGGGCCACTGTAAAGACTTTGGCTTTTACTTTGAGTAGGGGAGTCTTTGGAAAGTTCCAAGGAGAAAAGCAGCATGACCTGATTAAAGTAGGTTTGACAGAATTACTCCAGCAGCTGTTTTGATCACTGTGAACAGGTGAGTATATGTGTGTGTCTGTGTGTGCACACATCTGTGCTGGGGGCTGTGGTAGGCAGTGGAGGAAGCAGTGAGTGCTGTTAGGGCACTATTGTAAAAATCCAGGCAAGAGAAGCTGAAGGATGGATGGTGTGGAATGAGAAATGGTTAGATCCTATATACACTTAGAAGATAGAGTCAAAGCAGTTGGCTCTAGATCAGATGTGGCTGATGGAAAATAGGAGTCGGGGCTGACTCCATGGTTTCTGGCATGAGCAACTAGGAAAATGGAGTTGCCCAACTGAGGGGAGAAGCCTGAAAGAGGCACAAGTCTGGGGAGTGGGTGATATTCGGGAGCCTGTTTTGTTTGTTTTGGAGAGAGAGAGAGAGTACACGAGCATGGCACATGCACCGGGTAGTGGTGGGGGGCGGTGAGAGGGAATCTAAAGTAGTCTCCATGCCTATCGCCCCTTGCTGGGCTCGATCTCACAACCCTGAGATCATGACCTGAGCCAAAATCAAGAGCTGGAAATGTTGAGTAGGCAGTTGAATATATGAGTTCAGTAGCTGAAAAAGGAGGTTGTGGCTGGAAATACAACTTTCAACAATATTTAAAATTGTGAGATAAAAGATCATTTCCAGTATGGGCTTTTAAAAGTTTTTGTGGCATAAACCCCTTTGAAAGTCTGTTAAAACTTGAGGCTCCTTCCCTGAGCGATATTTTAAATGCATAAAATAAAGTACCTTTGAAATATTTTGGTATATATAATTGGTATAAAGGAAACCAATTATAATGAAACATAGAATCAAAATATTTTGAAAGTTATACTATGGCAACATATTTTTATTAATATACTACCCAATAAGCACTACCAGTAAGCATAATAACTACAGTACTTTAAAGGAGTCATGTGCATAAATATTTCAAGACATCTGTAACAACTGTAATGAGATGAAAATATCTAATTTTTTACTAGAGATAAAGTCATAGATACAGCGAATATTATTGTTCATAATTGCAGGAAATGCAAAGTTTCATTTAGAGGTTAGTGAAAATAGAGAAGAAATGTTTCCCTTTCAAGGTCACTGACACCAGGTCTATGGACTCCAGGTTAAGAATCTCTCTGTGTGGGCAAGTACAGCCAGAGAAGTGGGGGACCAAGGAGGATAACCCGGGACTCTCCAACATGAAGCAGCAGGAAGAAAAGGAGAACCAACAAAGAAAATGGGGAAAAGAAAACCGAGTGGAAGAAGGACCCAGTGATCAACTATAAGAAGTGCTGCTGGGGGCGCCTGGGAGGCTCAGTCCAATAAGCATCTGCCTTTGGCTCAGGTCATGACCCCAGGGTCCTGGGATGGAGTCCTGCATCCACTCCCTGCTCAGTGGGAAGCCTGCTTCTCCCTCTGCCCCTCTCCCGGCTTTGCTTGTACTCCCTCTCGCTATCTCTTTCTCTCTCTCAAATAAGTAAATGAAAAAAAAAAAAAAGTGCAGCAGATGGTTGAGTAAGATGAGAGATGAGGACTCAGGACCATGAGAAGAGCAGTTCCTGTTCAGGGGTGGGAACAAAAGCCTGACTACTGGGACCTCAGACGTGAATGAGAGAAGGTGATGTTCAACAACTGGGCTGAAACAGTTTTGCCATAACATGAATTTTTTTAAACTTTGGACTTGTAAGCAAAGAAAGGGGTCAAGGGAGGATTTTTGTTACTGTTATTGTTGTGTTTATGATGGGAGATATTACATGCATTTACGGGCTGTGGACGAGATCCAGGAGATAGGGAGAATTGATAATGCAAGAGAAAGTGACAATTCCCAGCTTATTGTCCTTGAACAGTGAGAGATGACAGTGAGAGGGATGGAATCCAGTGCCCAGGTGCAAGGGCTGTCCTCAGAGGGAGCCTGAATCCTTCATGCTTAAGTTAAAACAATTAGTTATATGGGTCTTGATAGAATCAAGTTTGAAGAAATGATGGCAGAAGAATGTGGAAATGCTCTTGTCGTCTCCATTTCCTCAGTGAAATACCAAATGGAACCACTGACTGAGAGTGAGTGAAGAGGGGTATGGAGAGAAGGGGAGAAATAATGATCCAGTCCTGCAGGTGAGTGAACAGGCCAGAGAAACGGTCAGACGTGTTGGGGCCACGGGGTGGTGGTCTGAATTAAAATAAAGCCAGTCGGGGTTTGGCTGCTCGGGTGTGGGCACAGCTGGCAGACAATTTAGTCTCAACCAGAGTTAATATTAATACATTCATCACAAAAAGGTCCTGAACAAAAGATGAGGAGGCACACCTGCTTCAGTGTACTTTTATGTCTGTGGTTTTTTAAATTACAAGCAATTCAAACACTGGAAACTCACTGGTACAGTGGGAGCCCTGAAGGTCAAGTGCTTGGAACTGGGGCCCAGATCAGGGGAAATTGTGCATCTAGGGCTCCTGGGGCTGACGCTGCCAAGGGTGGGTGTGACCAAAGAAGTTTCATTTCTAATGAGGAGCTGCCTGGGCCCAAAGGCCTGGTGCCCACCCAGTACCCTATAGAGACAACGCATTCTAGCAGGAACAAACACCATAACGTATACATTTACATGATGGTGAAAATGCCCAGACAATTACTTAAGTCTCAATCACCCTATTTTTATTAATAGATTAGATCAGTATGAAAACTAAAAAGACACTGTATAAACCAAGAACCTTGTTCCTGTTTAAATATCCTTAATGTATTCTTGCATTTGGCAAACAGCCTCCAAGTATGTGTTCCCTTTCAATATCAATTCTTTTATTTACATGTCTGTTTCCATGTTGTTTTAGAAGTCCAACTCCTTGATAAGGAGTTATGTTTGCATTACATTTAGGCACACCCAGTGTTTCCTAGAGCGTTCTTCATCTAGAGGACATTAATCACTAGTATTTCCAATTTTACAAAAGGTAAATTGAATTTCTACATGAAATACCTTCCTCGCAGTCACTGAGTTATATTTTGTTAATTAACAGTTCTAATACACTCATAAGAGCTACTTTATCCACCGGGGCAAGTATTAAGTCACATTTACCACTGGAACAATGAAAGGAATAGTTTGTAATATATATTCAAATACAGGCTTTAATTAGTAGTTGAAATAATGCAGATACTTCTATCACACAATACCTATCTAGAGTCACAAGTGAAGGATGGAAAGGTTGGCCATTAAACTAGGAAGGAAGAGGGCACTGTTTAAGTATACCAGGAAAACAAAAGCCAATACAAATGTAAGTTTTAGATGTATACACACATATAAGATACTATATGGCAAGGAAACCAAGGGCAAAAATGAACTATTGGGCTTTATCAAGATCAAAAGCTTTGGTGCAGGAAAGGAAACAGTCAACAAAACCAAAAGACAACCGACAGAATGGGAGAAGATATTTGTAAATGATCTATCAGATAAACGGTTAGTATCTGAAAATCTATAAAGAACTTATCAAACTCAATACCCAAAGAATAAACAATCCAATCAAGAAATGGGCAGAAGACATGAACAGACATTTCTGCAAAGAAGACATCCAAATGGCCGACACATGAAAAAGTGCTCAACATCACTTGGCATTAGGGAAATACAAATGAAAACCAAAGTGAGATACCACCTCACACCAGTCAGAATGGCTAAAATTAACAAGTCAGGAAACAAGAGATGTTGGAGAGGATGCAAGAAAGGGGAAACCTCCTACATTGTTGATGGGAATGAAGACTGGTGAAGACACTCTGGAAAACAGTATGGAGGTTCCTCAAAAGTTGAAAATAGAGCTACCCTACGACCCAGCAATCGTACTACTTTACCTTATTTTAGTATTTATTTACCCTAAAGATACAAATGTAGAGATCTGAAGTGGCACATGCACCCAAATGTTTATAGCAGTGATGTCTACAATAGCCAAACTGTGGAAAGAGCCTAGATGACCATCAACAGATGAATGGATGAAGAAGATGTGGTGTGTGTGTGTGTGTATATATATACATACATATATGTATACATATACATATATGTATGTATATATATACACACACACACACACCACATCTTCTATGTATACATATACATATATGTATGTATATATATATACACACACACACACAATGGAATGCTATGCAGCCATCAAAACTCCCAAAATCTTACCATTTGCAACAATGTGGATAGAACTAGAGGGTATTATGCTAAGCAAAAGAAACCAGTCATAGAAAGGCAATTATCATATAGTCTCATGGATATGAGGAATTTGAGAATTTGAGAAACAAGACAGAGGATCATAGGGGAAGCGAGGGAAAAATGAAACAAGATGAAGGCAGAGAGGGAGACAAACCATAAGAGACTCTTAATCTCAGAAAACAAACGGAGGGTTGCTGGAAGGGAGGGGGTGGTAGGGATGGGGTGGCTGGGTGATGGACATTGGGGAGTTTATGTACTATGGTGAGAGCTGTGAATTGTGCAAGATTGACGAATCACAGACCTGTACCCCTGAAACAAATAATACACTAAGTTAATGAAAAAATTTTTTTAATTTAAAAAAAAAAGATACTATATGTTGTCATGTGCATCCAAAATGAAAACCTAAAGAGACTGGAAAAGTTCTGACCAAAGGCAACAAAATTTCAACATGAAGCCAACGGTTAAAGGGCACTTCAAAATTTGCTAAATTAACTTAAAATATATATAGTTTTCATATACTCTCCTTCAGACTCTTTGGGTTGAAAGGTACTTTGGGGACAGGTGGGAAACAACTGCATACTGAAGCCTCGTTGATGAGATTAACGTTGATTCTCTAAGGGGCAACAAATCCTGGTTATGGACCAGGATGTCCCAATGACCAGGAGATGCGGGCTGAAGTATTTAGCGCTGCAGAGTCTTACAGCTTAACATTTCAAGGGGTTTGAGATTTAAAAAAAAAAAAAAAAAAAGTGTGTGTGTTTGTGGAGAGAGAGAAAGAGGGAGATTGAGAAAGGAGACAGAAAATGTGGGAAGATGTTAATTACTGAATGTCCACGAATGCCATGAGGGTGTTCATTTTACTACTTCAGTTTCCATACAGATTGGAAGATTTTCAGAATGATCAGTCTCCTACAACATTACAATGTACTCTATAGGAGACATACCTAAAACATGCAGGTAATGATTTATACAGAATGAATAAAAATTTTTTTTCCAAAAGAAAACAATATGAATTTTATAGAAACAGCTCAAGATAAAAGTGATTAAATGGTCTGATCATTTTATATGCATCGAGTATACCATACAGTGACACATAGCATTTCCACTGACCTGTGGACACATACCGAGTAGCCTTTGTGCAGCCTCACCTTCCTCTAGTGTTGTGGCCTCTGAATCCATGATCTCAAATTTCCATTGAACCTCGGGTGTTGCTCAGAAGAAATCAATCACTGTCTTTTATTAGTCCCCAGTTTCTCCGGTTCTGCCAAAAGGGCATTTCCGACATTCACTACCCTCACATGTTCCATTACTCTCTTAGCAGACGAGCTTATTTCCAACTTCAAAAGAAAACAGAAATCTCAGTTGGGAAATCGCTCACCTGTGTGGTGCCAAACTAGAAAATGTGCACCTGCTGTGTGGTAGATGCTGCTGTTTGGCTGGTCTAACTGCCATTCCCAAGTCCCATGCCCCTTGCCTTCTCCCACCATGAGGATCAGAAAGCTTTCTCAGCATCCCACACAGTCCTGGCCAATCGGAGGGAAGCAGAAGCCCCCCTGGCAACTTCAGGCAACATTTCCTGATTAAAGGAACAAGTGTAGCCCTCACCACTTCTTCCTCCTTTTCCTGCCTTGATCAGGGCATGAGGGGAAAAGGCCAAGACAGCTGCGGTGATGTCAACCCCTGAGTGCTGACATCATTGATACAGAGGCCACGCCAGCATTGCTTACCTTAAATTTGTCACGTGAGAAAAAAAGAAACCTCTGCTTGAGTGAGGCACTACTAGTGGCCAGGTTTCTGTCATTCGAATTGAGAGCATTCCTGACAAGGATCTCATTCTTCTGCCCCCACCCCCATCCCCATCTTGTTCCTTCTTCCTAGAAGTCTCTGTGGACAGCATTCCCCCTCAATACCTTCAGCCTTTCTCTCTCCACAAATCGTTCCACATCACTGGTGTTTAACACAGTCAAGTCTATCCCATACTAAATACTAAAATGAAACTGTCCCCCACTCTCCCATCTTCCCCTAGCAACTGCTTTATCTTAGCCTTCCTTTCACTCAACATTCTTCTTAAAAGAGCTGTCTACGCTCACTATCTCCCACTTCTTTCATAGTCATTCCTCAACTGGCCCCATCTGGATTCCCCCTGCTGCTTGACATTAAGTATTTGTGTCAAGGTCACCAACAGCATCCTCACTGCAAACTCCAATGGGAATTTTTTCGGTTTTTATATTATTTGACCCCCTTGTAACATATGACACCATGACCACTCAATCCTTTCGGAAATACTTTCTTTTCTTGAATTTTTAAGTGTTCTGTCCTGGTTTTTCTTGCCTATCCAGCAGATCCCTGTAGGCCTATTTTAAAGGATCCTCCTTTGTAAATCTCCTGCATATTGATATGAAATGAGCAGAGATGGCTGCCTCCTCAGTCCTCTCTGCGACAGCACAGTTGTCTTGAAAAGTCCCACAGACTCCCCTGAACCTGCTTCTTGCCCCACAGTCCTCCTCTGTAAGTGGCACCACCATCCATCCAGGGTCCAAGCCAGAACAATCCTTCATGTTCCTCTCTCCCTTATTGCTCAAATCCAGTTAATCATTAAGCCCTGGAAATTCTGTCCCCTAAAGGTCCATGATCCGCCCATTCTGCTTAGTCCTGCTAATCTTATCCCAGGTTAGGCCTCTCCTGGCATCTGTTTCCAAACCCCTCTCCCCCAGCTAACCCCTTCTCTCTGCTGCAGCTCAAGGGAGCTTCTTTTAGTTGCTCCCAAACCACCAACCTCTTTTTCACCTTTGGGATTTCCTGCGTGCTATCTCCTCTGGCCAGAACGTTTTCCCCCAAGGCTAAGTATCACTACTAGGAGTCTTTCGATTCTCTGTTAAAGAGGCCACTGTCTTGATATGCGGAGACTAGGCTGGATGCTCCTGCTGTGTTTCCACAATATTCTACACCGCTTGCCATCACTGCGTTTTCTTTTGCTCCAGGAGGATACATTTGATCTCTAGTGACGCGTCTCCCCAGATTGCTCAATTAGGTTGTAATGCCAGGATTTTCATTTTATCTACCCCAAAACAGCAATTCCTTTTCAAACAGCATTGGCATTCATCAAAAACTGTGGGTTAAATCCCTGGAATATTAAATATCCCCATTTAGTCCAAAGGGCCAGTTTACCCTACAGTGAAAAAGGGACATAAATGCTGAAGCAATCATTTTGGCAGTCACCAAAAATATTATTGGGATGGATATATCCTACCTTTAAAAGCAAGGAGTGATCCTCTGTGCTCCCTTGAAGTATATAAATTGTTTACTGTCTATTGCAATAAAAATTCCAAGAAGGAAATAAACAGAGTATATATGAACAACTAACTAAATCTGTATGGATTGCCCATGATGAAGAGGGTGCCAAATGCTTTCAACAGCTTGGACATGCATCGAAGTATAAAATCTAATTAAACAAAATCTAATCGATTCAGTTAATTTAATCATCAGAGAAGCAGAGGCCAACAAGACCAAAACAATTTAAAAATAAGACCCTTATGCAACAGTGTTACAAATAAATTCAGAATTAACAATGTGACATTATTGAAACATCCGGATTATTGCCAGGATTTACTGCAATTCGTTTTCTCTACTTAATATGCATGTGCTTCAGATTATAAAACCAAGAGGTTCATTTGTTAGACAAAGCAAAACAAAGACCAACAAACTTCTCACACTTTTCCAACAATCTAACTGCCAACGGAATATAACTTTAATATACAAAATTCAGTCCAGATAACTTTTAGAGGGACCTGCCAATTCCTTGATTCTAAGGAGAAAATAATTTTTTTTTTCTGTTACACAAGCTATGCTCAGAAAATATAAGACCAAACAACCATACTGTCATATTTATTGCTAAAAGCAAAATGTAGGGGCACCTGGGTGGCTCAATCATTAAGTATCTGCCTTCGGTTCAGGTCATGATCCCAGGGTCCTGGGATCAAGCCCCACATCGGGCTCCCTGCTCAGCAGGGAGCCTGCTTCTCCATCTCACACTGCCCTCTGCTTGTGTTCCCTCTCTCACTGTCTCTCTCTCTGTCAAATAAAAACAAAATATATTTCAGTACAATAATGTAACCTTCCAAGAGAAAAGGCTGTCTATACGTATACCAACAGAGACAACACCAAAGAAAAAAAGATAAAGGCCAAAAGTTCAAGAGAAAAATACCAATTTTCTCTTTTATCTATGATGTTTTGATCATTAAGATCATTTGATCTTAAAATACAAATACCAATTGCATTTGGCTGGCAAAAACTCTTATCAATATAATCCTTCAAAAATAGGTATATATGTATAAACATATAAAACTCTTCAAGTTCCATATTTGTCTGCGTAGGGACTTCAGATCTTTCCCTAAAACCATTATACTATTTGCAGCTAGGACTTCATGTGCCTCTATATACTTTGATCTCTATTATTAAATTTTAAGCTCCCTAAATGCAGGCTCTGAGTCCTATGTAGCGTTGATGTGTTAAACACCACACAATACTGAGACTCACAAAATAAGTGAAGTTTATTTCATGTGAAATATCTGAAAGGAAAACCAATGAATAAATCCCACATCTCATATCGTGGTCCCCTAGCTCTTCAAATCCACACTGGTCATCCTGGGCGCCTGCCTCCCAGCAACACTCTGCTGCCCGTATCTGTGTGACTCCACTCCTCTGGCCACAGGAGTCGGCACAGGAACCCAGCTTGGCTCATCCAAAGGGTCTTCTGGACCTTAGAAGAAACCAATTCTGGGAGAAAGGAGCCCTTTTCCTTTATGATCTCGGAATAGTTTGGCTCCAAGTCTTGGAGCTGTCAAGCGCTTCTTCTCCAGCTTCCCAATGAAAGCAGTCTTCCTAGTCAACACACTGAAAGCAGAGGGGAGAAAGTGAGAGGCCAGGTGAGCCCACACCCCTAAACCTTGTGGCACCTTAACTCTTCTCAAGATTAGGTTATAAGGGCCCGTAAATTCCGTTGACTTACTTTCACTAGCTCTTGTAAGGCTTCCATCACTAGAAGCCAGAGTTCTAACTAGAGCAGACACAGATTTGTATTACTATAAGGATTCTTGGAATTTATGGAGTCCAAAATCCTCACATTAAGTATTAGGAAGATGGATTAGAGAGGTTAAGTACCTTGCCTGATCACAATGAATTTGTAAGGTCTTTAGAAACTGTGGCATTCTCCAGGTTGGATCACTTACTCACTCTCACACCAACATTCCCCAGTACCGCAGCTAGGGTGCAGGGAGGCGGCCTAAGTTCTTGGCAAAACGAGGCATCAAGCCAGGATTTGGATGAGAAATGAGCATGCTCAGAGTTTGTCTCTTTGGGGGAGCATGGTGGTATGGCCAAGCAATTCCTCTGACACAACAAAGGTAGACTCTCTGGTGTATAGTATCCTACCTGCCTGGTAAAATACCGGCTCCCTAGAACCACTGTTTTTCTTTTTAATTGAAGTACATTGACATATCACATTAAATTAGTTTCAAGCATACAACAGTGATTCAACAATTCCATACATCATGAAATACCACGATCAGCGAATTTGAATATTATTGACTATATTCGTTCCCTATGCTGTACTTTTCATCCCTGTAACTTCATTTTATAACTGGTAAATTTGTACCTCTTAATCTCCTTTGCCCATGTCACTCATTTCCCCCTTCCCCTTTGGCAACTACCAGTTTGTTCTCTATATTTATAAGTTTGTTTCTCTCTTTTGTTGTTCTTTGGTCATTTGTTTGTTTTTTAAGATTCCACAGATAAGTGAAATCATATGGTATATGTCATGGTCTGGCCCATTTCACTTAGCATAATACCATCTAGCCCCACCATGTTGTCACAGATGGCAAGATTCCATTCTTTTTTAAGGCTGAGTAATAGTCTATTGTGTATATTTACTGCCTCTTTTCAACCATTCATCAATCACGTGGAACCATTGTCTTTTGATGGATTGTTCTGTTTTCTTTGTCTGTTTCTGACCAAGTGAGATCCAAAGCTGGTTCTATGGCTCTCCCAAGATTCTGGGAGCTACTAAGAACCTTCAGTAAATCTCTTTCTGCTCCAACGAGCTAGAATTCTGTTTGAAACCAAGAACCTTGACCTAAACAAAATTTGGTACTTGGACATGCAGTGCTGCAACCTCGCATGTGGAACCGGATTGCTGAAGATGGACTTTGAGCCAAGAAGGCACAGATACTGAAAGCAGAAAGCGGGGAACTCTTAATATGCGTGATATAACATGTTGTCAAAATGTCCCATAGTGTACCTTGGAAAGTACACTACACTGTGTGCAACTTTCCACTAGAGGAGTAAAAAAAAAAAATTGACATAGAAGGAAGACACTTAATAGCAGTCCCCAGTATTCCTAAACTCCTTCCCAAATTTAGTACCATTCTGACATGGTTTTTGGCTGCCCCAGAAACTACAAAAAAAACCAGCGTGTTAAACACAGGGGATTTTATTTTTCTCACACTTGAAGATTAAATAACACTGAAGAGAGAGTCAGTCCATGCAGTTTATACATTCAAAATCAGAATCCCAAATCATCAATAAAAAAGTAAAATGATGAGCAGAGGCTAAGAAGAGAGGGGGATGTCCCACACCATAGAAATATCTCATTGACATCAGATAGTATTTTGCTCACATCTGTTGCTTTGCAGCTTAAGCCGTCCTCCCACCTCTTTTTTCTCCCCATCCCCTCCCCTTCCTGTCCCTTTCTCCCTCTGTCGTTCTTTTATAACCTATGACCCTATGGGCTATTTGGGCAGGCAGTATTCATTATTCTTCTCGGAGAAGAGAAGAGACTGGCTTTGGAAAGTTGTGTAAGGTTTTCAACATTAAAAATCATGTGGCAAGACTCAGTATTAATCGGAAGTTGGAGCAGATCTAGGTTTCCTGAGGCCTGAAGTTATTACAATTTACAGAAACTTTGTTAAGAAGAATCATAAACATTAAAAATACAAAATCAGATAGGAAAGTGAATGAGAAAAAAATTGCAAGTAATTATAAATTCTATGAAGTTGACAAATCCACAAATATCACAGAATCCAGCAAAACAGCATAACATTTTAATGAATAAACTGCTCAGCAGCCTTCTCCAATATGCTACCTCTCTAGGCTGCATATTTTGATCATCTCTTCAAATGCAAATAATTCTTAAAATATACTTTTCTATAGAGAAAGTAAGATTTTTCAGTCAGTTCTCAGCACAGCAGGTTGAAATGTATTCTTTGTCATGGACAGTTTTTAAAAATGCTTTTAGCTTCACCACTCATTTATTGCATGTAAGATTAAGTTGGGGAAGAAGTTTCTGCCATTCATGAACCCCAATATTTCAGGGCATTTCAATTTTTTTGTGCAAGTTAATCTTAAATACTTTACAACAACCTTCCTTCAGCTGATGATTCACTGTAGCGGGGTAAGTTTTATGCTATTTTGTGGATTTGTGCAAGATTAACAAAATTAACTTGTGCAAGATTAACAAAATCAACTTGTGCAAGTTAATCTTAAATATTTTATGACAACCTTCCTTCAGTTGATGATTCACTGTAGCGGGGTAAGTTTTAGGCTACTTTGTGGATTTCAGTATTTGCTGTCAAATCATCAAGGAAGTTAAATCTTTCTCCAATGTGTTCATATAATTTATTACTCTTCATTAATGGGATTCAATTTATCCTTTTCTATTTGAAATTTATCTCTCTTAATGAATTACTGCTTTTGATGTGGTCTGAAGATTTGTTACAATTTACTTCTTGATAGAAAAATATCTATTGATCTCATGTAGAAATATACAAAAAACAGTTTTACCTTGGGATGTTATTATAATTTAATATGCTTCATTGTCAACTATAGTCCTGACAGGGGAGAACTTCTAGTTTTGACTGGATGCCAAGGAGAACTGAAACGCCTGCTTACATGCCTAATGAATTTTGTGTTTAATAAATTGTTACACACCTAATGGTAGGACAAATTTTCCACGTATGGATTGGCTTCTGAGTGCACATTTTTCAGTTTTTTTTAAAGATTTTATTTATTTGACACAGTAAAAGAAGGAACATAAGCAGGGGTAGGGGGAGAGGGAGAAACTGAGCAGGGAGCCTGACATGGGGCTCAATCCCAAGACCCTGGGATCATGACCTAAGCCAAAGGCAAACGCTTAACTGACTAAGTCACCCAGGCTCCCCTGGCTGCACATCTTTTAAAAATGTTTCTCCTCCACTGCCCATAGATTTCTGGTGCTCAGGACTAAAGATCGTTCATACGGCATCCAAACTTCCGGCCCCATCTTCCCTATCATGAAATTAGGTGAGCTGGTATAGTTGAGGTAGACATACTCCTGTAGCGGCCCAGCCAAGAAGGTTGACAATAACACAGAGAACAGCCCAGGAGGCACGTAAGTACATCTGGAAAATGTTGGCAAAAGGGTGGTTAAGGTGGAAAGAGAAAATAGTCTTGCATACAAAATATCTTACTCCTATCAAATTTACAAAAATATTTGACTATGTGAGCCCAACAGTAGCACCTTGGAAGGGGCTCGGATAAGTGAGGTGCCCTGGAGATGAAGCTTCATTAGCGTTATGGTGAATATGCCTCTGCTATTTCCATAACGTGTTTCTCGTTTTAATTTATATCCACTTTTATTGAACTAGAACTGACACATAACATTGTGTAAGTTTAAGGTGAGTAATATGATGATTTCATGTTTGTATATATTGTGAAGCGTTTGCCACAATAAGGTTAGTTAGCACATGGTTGACCTCACATAATTACCATTTTGTTGTTATGGTGAGAAAATTCAAGCTCTACTTTCATAGCAACTTTGGGGTACACAAGGCAGTATTGTTAGCTATTGTCACCATGCTATACATTGGATCCCTGGAACTTATTCATACCATAACTAAAAGTTTGTAGCCTTTGACCAACATCTCCCCATTTCCCCTGCACTTCAGCCCCTGACAATCATCATTCTATTCTGTTTCTGGAAGTTCAATGTTTTTAGATTTCACATATAAGTCTTTGTCTTTCTCAGTCTGAATTATTTCACTTAGTATAACGCCCTCAAGGTCCATTCATGGTGTTTCAAGTGGCAGGATTTCCTTCTTTTTTATGGAGGAATAATACTTCATGGTGTATATATACCACATTTTCTTTATCCAGTCATCTGTCGATGGGCACTTAGATTGTTTCTATGTCAAGGCTATTGTAGATAATGCTGCAATGAACATGGTGGGGGGTGTAGATATCTCTTTGAGAGAGGGATTTTATTTTGGAATATATCCCTATAAATGGGATTGCTGGATCAGGGGTAGTTCTGGTTTTAATTTTTTGAGGAGCATCCACACTTCTTTCCAGAGTGGCTGAACCAATTTACATTCCCACCAACATTGCACATTGTTTTTCTGTATCATTTGTTATTTGCTATCTCCTGTCATTTTGATAATATCCATTCTAACAGGCATGAGGTAATATCTCATTGTGGTTTTGATTTGCATTTCCCTGATGTTAGTGATGTTGAGCACTTTTTCATATATTTATCAGCTATTTATGTGTCATCTTTGGGAAAATGTCTGTTCAAGTCCTCTGCCCATTTTTTCAATTGGATTGTTCGGGTTTTCTTTTCTATTGAGTTGTAGGAAGTTCCTTATATATTTGGATTATTATCCCCTCATCAAATAGATGGCTTGCAAATATCTTCCCCCATTCCATAGGTTGCCTTCTTATTTTGTTGATCATTTCTTCGCTGTGCAGAAACTTTTTAGCTTAATGTAGTCTCACTTATTGATTTTGGCTTTGTTTTAAGATGTAAGTCTTGCATAGTCAAAATTCAATTCTTCCATTTTTAAATGTTGGTAGAGAAAGAGCAAAGAAGTGGAAATAGAACAGAACTTTGCCCCATGCCATGAACATTTCTAGAAAATTTTACTTCTCTTCCTGGGACCCAAAGGAGGGTTTTTACTTTCTCTCCTTTTACCCACTTCTCTTAGCCTCAGTTTCTCACTGTGGGTAATGTAGGAATTCAAAGACTTCCAAATGTTACATCCCAATGAATGAATGAGCTCACTGAGTTATCAGAACTGAAGTCTCGAGAAGCCGGGTGCTGTGATCATGGCAGGTCCGAATCATTTGTGAGGGGAAAGCAAAAGCAATGTAGGAAAGAAATCCTGTGTGCCTGGGAGGTGGCACAGCACAGCCCACCCTGAGACCTGTTTAGAAGGCAGTAAGAAAGAAGAGACTATTCTGGGAAAATGGGATCCTAATATGGGGGTAATGGAATACAGGATTTGGGTGATGACATGGGCAGAGTAAACCCAAAATAAACTTCACCAGGTTGCTCTGTTTGGGACTATTCTCTAAATCCATCATTTGCCATACACATAATGGGCAAACATATATAGCCATACTTAATGTCGAGATGTTTTAAAATTTTTGATAAACTTGAAATAAATATTATGAAAAAGAGTATATAAACAACAAATGTTTAAAGGTATCCAAATCCTGAAAGGCAAAAGGGCTATAAACACGGCACGACCCTGAGCATACACTGCCAAGTTCAGAAGGGCCAATTAATGAATATTATAATTGATGAACTGATGACAGTGATAAGAAAGTAAGGGATTCTTACAGCTATAACTGTAGAAATATGCCTACTTACCCATTCTAGTCCCTGCTTGTGCAATATCTCCTGAAAATACTTCCACTACTGCCTTCTGTTTATGATGTACTGAAAGTCAAAGGACTACTTCTCAAGGACCCTATTAACAAAGTGTAGAAATTAACAAATGCATACCTCAAAATATGACACAAGCCTGTATCTGCATACCAGGAAAGAAGATATTTTCCTGGATCACGTAATTATCTCTGATTTGTATGATCACTATAAAGAACTTACTATTACAGGTTTTCCAAATTATGCCATGCATGATAACAAAAATAAACACCTCATAAAGTGATAACACTCTTAGTCGTTCATAAATTAATAATAATAAATTTTATCTGAGGAATACAACTCGACACATGGTATTAATAACTTGAAAGAATCACTAAAATTGTCTTTGTAAAATCCTTTTTTTCCCCATTTTCCCTCTTTTATTCGACTTATGTCTACCATTTTCTTCATATGACAGATGATTTTAAATGATATGTATATAATGGCGATAGATCAATTTCTCTTAAAGAATATCTACATCATAGATGATCTATAGCTATTGGATCGTTTATTATAGAATGAGTCACTTATCCTAGTTTGAAAAAGAATTAAAGTACATAAGTACGTCATTAACAATGCTAATTGTTAATTAACAATAAACAATGTTAATTGTTAATTAACAATAAACAATGTTAATTGTTACAATTGTTACAATGTTAAGGATTTAGCAACCACCTTCTTTGAAAGGTGTGGTCATTTGGAAGGTCACTAGAAAGGGTGGAAGTTTAAGGTCTAGTTCTGCCTGTTTTTCTAAAGTCATGCTTGTCCTTCATTAAGTGAGTTCATTTCCTCATAACTTAATTTTCCTTTTTAGTAAAATGCAGATCCTATCAGCTTCTGAACTGCTTCATAGAGCTACTATGATGAAACAATATGGCATCAGATGTGAAACATTTTAAGGACAAATACAAGACATAATTATTTTAATGACCAATAATTAAAGTAAACTATTTTTCCCATTATGTTTACTGTCAACTTCTCAGTCTAAAGCCAACTTAATGCATCTATTTGATAATCTAATTATGTGACTAAATTGAGCTTCATGGAAACACCATGAAAAATAGACACAGGTACTGTTTTCAAGCATCCTTTAATACAAACACCTTACAAACCACAGACTAAAAGCTGGCTTTCGGAGGGTAGCTCCACTACCATAGAGGTGAGCACACATAGCATCATGTATAGAGGAGTTGAGTTACTCTGTTGTACTCTGGAAACTAATGGAACATTACATGTCAACTATTCTCAAATTAAAAAAAAATTAACAAAAATGAATTTTAAAAAGTTTTAGAGTTGGCTTTCACAATAACCTTTCAGTTTAAGTTCTATATTCACTAATTCTAATTCAGTGAATTAAATATAGCAATTAAACTCTAGCCACTTATAGAGTACATATTTCTCTGTGGAGTGAAATATCTACACTTGGACACCTGCTTCCTGTTTCAGGGTTTTATCAAGCATCTAAAATTTCTCATATAATTCTAAATAACCCCTAACTTTAAATCCTCCCCTTACCACATACTAGTCTACAAAATAAAACACAAGAGTTCTTGGTGTTTGGGGTCGGGGTAGGGGGCTTTATAAAGTGAAATGAATAACAGACTGCAAAAATTCTGAAACCAAGAATTCTCTAAAAAGTTTGTCAAAGTAAAATATTTGGCCAATGTCTTGTTGAGCTTTCTATTTTATATAAAAGAGAAAATTCCTAAATAGAAAAGAGTGTCAATAGATTATGACACAGAAAACAGCTACTTTATTTTAACATATCTGGGTTATAAGTAATAATATTGTTTTTCTCTTTTAAAAACTTAATACATTATCTGTTTTTATGTTATTTGAGCTGAAATAATTCAGTTACAAAGGTTGTGGATCTTTCTCAATGATTTTACACTAAAACGAAACTCTTGCTCTTAGAGGTTAAAAGTTCAGAAGCTAGAACTGGACTGTAGGGAGTTCAGAATCTGGCCCTGCCCCTCATTGGCTGTGTGCCTGCAGACAAATTATTCCACCTCTCTGTGTCTCAGTTTCCTCACTCACAAAATAGAAATACTAATAGATCTACCTAAAAGGGTTGTGATGAGGGCTGAATGAAAACCTAAGCAGAGCACTTGGAACAGTGCCTGGTACACACTTCCTACATTGCCATTATTTCCCAAACATGTTCCCATCTTTTATTAATGCTTATTAAGTGAAAGCAATTACTATGTACCAAAATATCTACAAATAATCCAGAATAGTAATATGGTCAAATCTTTGTGAGTGTGACTGTCAGAGGTAAATGTCCTAAGAAATTATTCAAAGGATTAAACTTGTAAATAGAAAATATATATAAGGCACACCTATGAGAGTGTTGCTGGGAATAAATGTATGGATAGGGAAAGAAAGTACCTAGATAAGGTCAAATTAATCATCCAGAATTTAATGAGATATTGATCATACTTCATTTTGTTTAATGTGGCCATTAACATTTTAAAAAATAATCTCAAAATGCCTTGAATTAAATCAATGAAATTGATTTTTAATGTGTGGTTGTAATAGATTTTGACAAACTTTATATGATGATTATTATTTACTTATTCACTTATTCATTCCTTTTTAAAAAATGCAATACGTGCTCTCCATAATACCCACCACCAGGCTCACCCAACCTCCCAGCCCCCTCCCCTCCAAACCCCTCAGTTTGTTTCTCAGAGTTCACAGACTCTCATGGTTCGTCTCCCACTCTGATTTCTCCAAATCACTTCTCCTCTTCATCTCCCAATGTCCTCTGTGTTATTCCTTATGCTCCAAAAATAAGTGAAACCATATGATAATTGACTGTCTCTGCTTGACTTATTTCACACAGCATAATCTCTTCCAGTCCCATCATGTTGAATCAAAAGTTGGGTATTCATCCTTTCTGATGGAGGCATAATACTCCATTGTGTATATGGACCACAACTTCCTTATCCATTCGTCCGTTGAAGGGCATCTTGGTTCTTTCCACAGTTTGGCGACTGTGGTCATTGTTGCTATGAACATTGGGATACAGATGGCCCTTCTTTTCACTACATCTGTATCTTTGGGGTAAATACCCAGTCGTGCAATTGCAGGATCATAGGGTAGCTCTATTTTTAATTTCTTAAGGAATCTCCACACTGCTTTCCAAAGTGGCTGCACCAACTTGCATTCCCACCAAAAGTGTAAGAGGGTTCCCCTTTCTCCACATCCTCTCCAACAAATGCTGCTTACTCTCTTGTTGATTTTGGCCATTCTAACTGGTGTAATGTGGTATCTCAGTGTGGTTTTGATTTGAATCTCCCTGATGGCTAGTGATGATGAACATTTTTTCATGTGTCTGCTAGCCATTTGTATGTCTTCTTTGGAGAAGTGTCTGTTCATGTCTTCTGCCCATTTTTTGACGTGATTATCTGTTTTGTGTGTGTTGAGTTTGAGGAGTTCTTTATAGATCTTGGGTATCAGCCCTTTGTCTGTACTGTCATTTGCGAATATCTTCTTCCATTCCGCGGGCTGCCTCTTTGTTTTGCTGACTGTTTCCTTTGCTGTGCAGAAGCTTTTGATCTTGATGAAGTCCCAAAAGTTCATTTTCGCTTTTGTTTCCTTTGCCTTTGGAGACATATCTTGAAAGAAGTTGCTGTGGCCGATGTCAAAGAGGTTACTACCTATGTTTTCCTCTAGGATTCTGATGGAATAGAAGACCTCTAATTGAGGTCTTATATTCATTTCGAGTTTATCTTTGTATATGCTATAAGAGAATGGTCGAGTTTCATTCTTCTACACATAGTTGTCCAATTTTTCCAGCACCATTTATTGAAGATACTATCTCTTTTCCACTGTATATTTTTTCCTGCTTTATCAAAGATTATTTGACCATAAAGTTGAGGGTCCATATCTGGGCTTTCTACTCTGTTCCATTGGTTTATGTGTCTGTTTTTGTACTAGTACCATGCTGTCTTGGTGATCACAGCTTTGTAGTAAAGCTTGAAATCAGGCAATGTGATGCCCCCAGTTTTGTTTTTCTTTTTCAACATTTCCTTAGCAATTTGGGGTCTCTTATGTTTCCATACAAAATTCTGGATTGTTTGCTCCACATCTTTGAAAAATGCTGGTGGAATTTTGATTGGAATGGCATTGGAAGTATAGATTGCTCTAGGCAGTACAGACATTTTAACAATGTTTATTCTTCCAATCCATAAGCATGGAATGGTGTTCCATCTTTTCATGTCTTCTTTAATTTCTTTCATGAGTGTTCTGTAGTTCCTTGAGTACAGATCCTTTACCTCTTTGGTTAGGTTAATTCTCAGGTATCTTATAGTTCTTGGTGCTATAGTAAATGGAATCGATTCTCTAATTTCCCTTTCTATATTTTCACTGTTAGTATATAAGAAAGCAACTGATTTCTGTACATTGATTTTGTATCCTGCCACATTATTGAATTGTTGTATAAGTTCTAGTAGTTTGGGGGTGGAGTCTTTTGGGTTTTCCATACAAAGTATCATGTCATCTGTGAAGAGAGAGAGTTTGACTTCTTCTTTGCCAATTTGAATACCTTTCTCTTTGTTGTCTGATTGCTGTTGCTAGGACTTCTAATACTATGCTGAACAAGAGGGGCAAGAGTGGGCATCCTTGTCGTGTTCCTTATCTCAAAGGGAAGGCTGTCAGCTTTTCCCCATTGAGGATGATATTCGCTGTGGGTTTTTCATAGATAGATTTTATGAGGAATGTTCCCTCTATCCCTATATTTTGAATTGTTTTAATCAGCAACGGATGATGTATCTTGTCAAATGCTTTTTCTGCATCAATTGAGAGGACCATGTGGTTCCTCTCTCTTCTCTTATTGATTTGTTCTATTACATTGATTGATTTGCGAATGTTGAACCAGACCACAATGCTTTGAAACTGAAGTCAACCACAAGAAAAAGTTTGGAAGAAATTCAAACACCTGGAAGCTAAAGACCATCTTGCTTAAGAATGTTTGGATCAACCAGAAAATCAAAGAAGAACTTTAACAATTCATGGAAACCAATGAGAATGAAGACACTTCGTTATAAAACCTATGGGATACAGCAAAGGCGGTCCTAAGGGGGAAATACATAGCCATCCAAGACTCCCTCAAAAAAACTGAAAAATCCAGAATACACCAGCTCTCTTTATACCTTAAAGAACTGGAGAATCAACAACAAATTAGGCCAACCCCACATACAAGAAGGGAAATAATCAAGATTAGAGCAAAGATCAATGAGATAGAAACCAGGGACACAGTAGAACACATCAACAAAACTAGAAGCTGGTTTTTTGAAAGAATAAGATCAATAAACCATTGGCCAAACTAATCCAACAGAAAAGAGAAAGGACACAAATTAATAAAATTATGAATGAAAAGAGAGAGATCACAACTAACACCGAGGAAATAGAAACAATCATCAGAAATTATTATCAACAGTTATATGCCAGTAAGTTAAACAACCTACACAAAATGGATGCATTCTTGGAAACCTATAAACTTCCAAAACTGAATCAGGAAGAAACTGACAACCTGAATAGACCAGTATGTAGTAATGAGATTGAGGCAGTGATCAAAAACCTCCCAACAAACAAGAGCACAGGAACTGACAGATTCCCTGGGGAATTCTACCAAACTTTCAAAGAAGAAATAATACCTATTCTCCTGAAGCTGTTTCAAAAAATAGAAACAGAAGGAAAACTTCTAGACTCTTTTTATGAAGCCAGGATTACCCTGATCCCCAAACCAGGCAAAGACCCCACCAAAAAGGAGAATTTCAGACCAATATCCCTGATGAATATGGATGCCAAGATTCTCAACAAGATCCTAGCTAATAGGATCCAACAGTACATTAAAAAGATTATCCACCATGACCAGGTGGGACTTATCCAAGGGATGCATGGGTGGTTCAACATTTATTCATTTATTTATTTATTTATTACTTTTCATATAGGCTCCATGCCCTATGTAGAGCCCAATGTAGGACTTGAACTCATGACCCTTAGATCAAAACCTGAGCTGAGATCAAGACTCATATGCTTAAGGGTGTCTAGGTGGTTCAGTCAGTTAAGCATCTCCTTCAGGTAAGGTCCAAATCCCAGCGTCCTAGGATCAAGTCTAGTGTCAAGCTCCCTGCTCAGCAGGGGAGTCAGCTTCTCCCTCTCCCTCCCCTGCTTATGCTCTCTCTCCCTTAAATACATAAATATAATCTTAAAAAAAAAAAAGAGTCAAATGCTTAACTGACTGAGCCACCCAGGCACCCTTGTGTTGATTTTTTAGCAAAAACAACTCTAAATCTCTGATTCCTTTTCTAGGAAATAACTAGAAATTTTCCAGCAAGAATGGAATAAGAAATCTTATACTTTACTTATTCTACTTATATTTGTTTCAGCTTGTGTTTCATATGTTTCTTCAAATTCTAAAATTTGAAGGTGAACGTCACTATAATCTTCCAAACCAGCATCTTCAAATATGAGTTCTACAGCAAAGGTTATGGTTTTTTAAAAAGTGAATGGGATAAAGAGGTACAAATTTACAGTTATATTCACAGAGATGAAAGTACAACATAGGGAATGTAGTCCATAATGTTGAAATAATGTTATACAGAGACCACATTTATGGTGGTGAGCACTGAGTAATATCTAGAATCGCTGAATCACTATGTTGTACACCAGAAGCTAATATAACACTGTATGTCAGCTATACTTTAGCAATTAAAAATCTATAAATAAACAAACACAGTGAAAACAAGCATCATTACCAGATTCCAGCCAAATACTGTTTGGCTGGAATGATCTAGGCCTGCTGCTTGCTGGCTGTCTCCATGATAAAAAAGGGAGGTTGGCAAGTGTTCAAGGACCAAATGAAATTTTTTTTTCTCCTTAAATCCAAATCATTAAAAGAGAAGGAAAAGAAAAAAAATATTCATGAATTTACAGTGGATCAATTCCAACATTCCCTTTGTTGTTGTTCTTGATCACAGTCACCTGTTTCAGATGTCAACAACAGCTACAGTTAAAGAGCTAGGGCAAAGCTATCAGGTCATCCTGAATATAGCTTTAGCTTGAAACCACAACATTTGATTTGTTACAGCTTCAATGCCCTTATTTTCCAAACAGTCTAAAATTGAAGATTTCCACTTTGATACAATAATTACACATACATGCAAGTACTTTATACATTTCTTAGATACTAGAGTTTTGGAGGTTCTGTTGTCTCTAAAAGTTTTGTTATTAATTCAGTGTATTATAGAAGGTCAAAGAATGTGGTCTATAAAATGTCTAGTTTCTGACACAGATTAAGGTGGGTTTGAGGATGCTTAGGAACAGGATGCATACTAGTCTCATGAGTGAGAATGTTTTGTCTGTAGCTATTAATTCAACTTTTATATTATCTCAATATTCTATCTTCTTTTTAATTGTTTATTTAAGGGGCACCTGGGTGGCTCAGATAATTAGGCATCTGCCTTCAGCTCAGGTCATGATCCCAGGGTCCTGGAATCCAGTCCCACATCATGCTCTCTGCTCTGCGGGGAGCCTACTTCACCTTCTCCCTCTGCAGCTTCCCCTGCTTGGGCTTGTGTGCTCTCTCTGGCAAACAAATAAATAAAATCTTCAAAAAGAAATGTAGAACTTCCCCCAAAACTAAACTACTAATAGCCTACTGTTGACTGAAAGCCTTACCAATAACATATACAGTCAATTAACATATATTGTATGTTACATGTCTATATATTCTCAAAATAAAGTAAGACAAATATTATTAAGAAAAATTATAAGAAATAGAACATCTGCTTACAGTATTATACTGTAGTCATCAAAAAAGAATCCATGTTTAAGTGAATAAGGGTAGTTTAAACAGTGTTGAAAGGTCAACTATAAAAGGAAGAGACCTTTTGCTCCTTGAATCCATACTGCTCCAAATTCAATTCCTAAAAATTGAGGAGAAAAACAGGATCAATTGTTTTAATACAAAACCTGCTCATTACTTTTAATAAAAAGCTGTTTTTTAAAATGGACTAAAAAGTTAAAGAAAGGCGAATATTAGAAATTCCTTTAAAATGAGCAATAGCTTATTTTAACTTGCTATTCATTTACACCACATCACCAACAAAATCACCATAGGCTCCTGAGAACATCCTTGTGAAATGGAAAGATCTTTATTTGCCTCACCAAGTTTCAGGAAAGATGGGCTAATTACAGCTTAATACCTATTTAACAATATCATGCAACAAATACAAAGAAACTCTTTAAATTCTCAAAACAGAGATTCCAGAAATATGACAATGTTATCACACTTTTATCTTTAGCATTTATTTGACCAAACGAAACATCTTGTTCCTGGAGCATGGGCTTATTACAAGAGAAAGGAATCTGAAGTCTGGGAGACCCAGATTTAATTCCCCAGTTTAGCTGTGTCTTCTCAGGCAAGTTACTCAACCTCTCTGTCTCCCTTTCCTCTTGTGCAACCTGAGTAACATAACTACTTGGGGAAGAGAGTTGCAAAGATTATACCTCTGAAGAGCCTACCTCATACATTAGCATAGTAAACCCTAGTTGGGGCTCCATTAATTTCCCTCCTCTATTCCCAAATGACCATTCAAAAACCCCGTGCATTTTGAACTGAATTTCTAGCTGCAAACCATTCGAAGTGAAAAACATTATAGTTGATTCATGTTCTAAAATCTGAAATGGGTCTTTAAAAGCCCCTCATATCTAAATGATCTGAAGCAATATTATTTCAATAAGTTCAATAAAGTTCTCTTAAAATTTGTTATATTTTATGACCCAATTAGCTATGTCTTTAAATATATATACAAGTGCTGGTTTAAAAATCAAGATGCTGGTCAAACAGAAATGTAGCTGAATCCCTTAATTCAGGCAAATACTGTAACAAAACAGCCTGCAGTACAATAAAGTCAGCAAAGTAAACACTGGAAAGAGATAGTCAGCCTTGTTGTCTCTGTTAAACATGTCAAAGTGCTACATCTGAAAATATTTGAAAAATCTGCCCATTTTCCATCTGTTATATTTCTCAGAGGATGACTGAAAGTTCATGTGAAAGTTCACTGTAAGTTCAAATATGTCATATGAGGTCATTTGCAGGGTAAAGGTTCACTGGGAGTTTATTATTATTTTTTTAAAGACTGAAGGGGAAAAAGAATAAATAGACTAATTGAAGCTATTTTATATTGCATTATGACCACTGTGTTTTTAAGCATCATTAATAGAAAGTATAAATTTTAAAAGGCCGTGTGCATGCACAATGGCAATAACAATAATTATAAGTGCCTAAGATAGTACCCTTGGGGATTCTTCTTAGAGAAGAGGCTGTAGATCAGTTTTTGCTGTTCTACATATCATTTTAAGTACAACAGTTGCTATATTTTACATTGTATTGAATGATTTGTTTAAATTGCATATTTAAAAATAGTTCACAGGGGTGCCTGGGTAGCTCAGTCAGTTAACCATCTGCCTTTGACTCAAGTCATGATCCTAGGGTCCTGGGATCGAGTCCCGCATCCAGGTCCCTGCTCCGCAGGAAGCCTGCTTCTCCCTCTCCTTCTGCTGCTCCCACTTGTGCTTGCGCTCTCTCAAATAAATAAATAAAATTTAAAACAGTACACAGAGACAGAAAAAAGAAACATCAAAATAATAAAGAAATATAGTCTTACTGTGACTGAATAGGTATGATTTTTAATTTGTAATTGCTTAAGAATGCTGTTTGAGGTATACCATTTGTGGGCTGCTTATAGCATAAGCAGGAAGCCAAGAAAAATATGTCATTTGGAACAAAATGACTAAGTCATTGAAAAAAAATCTAAATCAAATGGACATTAGTCAATTTTATCTCAATTGCTGAAGCAAAAATTAAGATTTGCTTTTGGATAATATCTTCGTATTTTAAAAATGCTTAGAGGAACATAATTTTCCACGGAAAGCCACAGTGGACATATGTATATATGTTCAAATATATACAAAATTTAGGACATAACTTCTGGGTTCACCAATTAAAAAAATTTTCTTTCTCTAACATACTGAAACATCCTAGAGTTCAGCAAAGGATTCTAAATATATTGAGTAAAGGTGCATTCCACTCTTTCCTGTCAAATGCATGTCCTCAGCTTCACAATATAACTTGCAGTGTGCACTCTGCTCCTTAAAATGAAAAGCATCTTTGTTTCTCTCCAGTGTGTGCATATTCTCTTCATGATGTATTGTCAACTGGTTTTAATGGACCACAGCGTTTATTCACAGCATTAAAACATACACATGTTAGACATATATATGTATATAATGAAATTAACTTTTTTAGCTGTTAAAGAAGGAAAGGTAGGGACGCCTGAGTGGCTCAGTTGGTTAAGCATCTGCCTTGGGCTCAGGTCATGATCCCAGGGTTTGGGGACAGATCCCGGCATCCGGCTCCCTGCTCAGTGAGAAATTGGCCGCTCCTTCTACTCCTCCCTCCAACACTCGTGTCTGTGCGTGTGTGTGCACATGCGCATGTGCACAGATACTCTCTCTCTCTCTCTCTCAAATAAACAAAATCTTTAAAAAAAAAAAAAAGAAAGGAAAGAAATTCTGAGTAAGAAGGAGAGAGGAGAAAATGGTTGAGAAATGACTATAGTGGGGGGGAGGGAGTAGGGCAGATCACTGTCTTCCTTGACCATTTTCGCTTATTATTTGACACTCTCTAATCACAGCTTTCCATCTTAGAAGTTATTTTCTTCCTCCCAGTATTTCTGGATTAGATGGGTAAGAATCTGAACACTCTCTCCACTATTCTTAACTTTCATCTCACCTTCCTGAGGTTCCCTGATTGTCCTGTGGCGGCTCTCCTCCCACTCCAAGCCACCTCATCCTTTCCCAAGACCTCAACTATCACCTCTCTCAGACTGTCAAGGAAAACTTTATGTCTTTCCCTCACATACCACCAAGCTGTTTTCAACTGTTGATATGTTCCATGCATACAAAAAACTAAATGAAATGCTACTTCTACCTCTGTTAGTACCATTATTACTATTATTACTAACACTAGCATCACTGCACCTGCTGCCTCACTACTATTAATACTACACTATTATTACTGTGTCTCCTGAGTACCATTCACTTATGTGTTTACTCTGTGTCAGGCACTGGATTCCGCCTTTACCAACAGCAACCTAGTTATAGTAATCTTTACAACAACCAATAATACCTACTCACAGGGTATTATTACCCTTATTTTATACTCAAGGAACTCAACAAGACTCAGGACTACATTACTGTAACAGAGAGGTGCAACACATGTTCAAATAAAATCAGAGCATGCTTCTACTCTTGTGTTAACACAATTTATCTTTCATTAGTCTCCAAATAGTTGATGAACATTGAAGTGTAAAACAATAAGATAATCAACATTTTATTGAAAAATTACTGTATTTTTTGGTACTGTTCTAAGTGCTTTATTCACTCCCCTTCCATAATAACCCCATTTTCCTTACTCTACAGATGAGTGAAACTGAGGAACATAGAGGTTGAATAACTTGTCCCATCTCACAGAACTGGTAAGCAGTAGAACCAGGATTCCAGGCAATGTCTCGAGAGTTTATGCCTTTTAATTGCTATTCTGGGCTAAGAGATATATCCAATAAATTTGTACAAATGCAAAGATCCATGCCCTCAAAGAGTTTACTATCTGAACAGATAAGAGCAAGATGATAAAATCTAGGAGGTCAGATTTCTGGCATATTAACTATCTGTTTTATAGTTGCAAAGCTGTTACACTGGAAACAAGAGGCAAGGAAACCAACTACAAGACTTTATAATTCACATAGTCTTCAGAATCCAGAGGAGATTCTATAAGAGTCCTCAGAATCTACAGAAGAAAACTGGCAAATTTGGATGAACACAAAATGAAGCAAATTAAGGATATTATGGAGTGAAAACTGACCTTGTTGGTTATTGCTGAGATAAGGGAGACTCAAGACCAAGATCACGTGAGTCTATGTCAGTGGGAGACTGACCACATCACCATCAAAAATATACAAGTCTTAAATAGAGGCTGATGAATTTTGAGGTAAGAATAAAATTACAAATAAAAACAAATCTATGTGGATAAGTCATCTGCTCCCAAGTAAGGGTAACCACTGTAAAAGCAGATGGTCATTCTGAGAGAATACAGAGGTATAAGAGCAAAAGGCTGAGGACATATTTCCCATTGGTGCTACAACCCTCATGTACTTATTGCTTCTTACTCATCTGGTACCATATGACAGCCAAGGAGGAGAAGGAAAAGTTAGAAAGAATATGTAGCACCTGCCTGGCTCTGGAAAAGGATCAGAAAAAGAATGGGAAACAAGGCTGGAAAGACCACTGTCTAATGTGAGAAGGGTCTAGAATCTCATCTAGACAAAGGCCAGTGTTCTGCAAGCTTCATACTGGTGAGCTGGCTTGTGCTGTAGGAGCTTCTTGGAGTCGAGACCAAGAACCTTCTCCCAACAGAGCCCCCAGATGGAATGTGGTCCTGGTATTCCAAGGTTCTACTACGTTTAGTATATTGAGTTCTTAAAGAGAAAGATTCGATTTCTATTTTAGGTACTATTGCATTTTCCTAGGACTGTCATAGCAAAGTACCAAAATCTGTGACTTGCTCAGATTTTGCAATAGAAATTTATTGTCTCCGTTCTAGAGGCTAGAAGTTTGAAATCAAGGTGTAGACAAGCAGGGCTATGTTGTCTTTGAGCTCTGGGGGAGAATCCTTCCTTTCCTTTTGTAGCGTCTGGTATTTTGCCAGCAATCTTTGGCGTTCCTTGGTTTGTAGATGCAATCCTGTCTTCATGTGCTATTCTGTGTATCTGTATGTTGTCTTCCCTCTGTGCACGTCGTTCTCTCTGTCAAAATTTCTACCCTTTTTATAGGAACACCAATCCTATTGGATTAGGCCCACCCTCACGATATCATTTTAACTTGATTATCTCTGTAGAGACCCTATCTCAAAATAAGGTAACATTCTAAGTTCCTGGGGGTTAAGAATTTGAACCTATCTTTGGGGGACACAACTCAACTCATAACAGGTACAAAGTTTAGCTTAATAATAAATCAGAGACCATGAAAATAGGAATATCAAATATTGTACATTTTCTTATGGAAGTACAATTTTTAAGGTGCCATAAAGAATTCTCCTGAAACTTAGCTCTGGATCCTAATAAGATAATGATGGCAAGGACATAAATTTTGTGTCTCATAATACAAAAACAGTACATAATGCAAATAAACAATATAAATTCTAAAAAGAACAATAATGAAGTACCAATAAACACATAATAAAATTTCTAAAACATAGCTACCATATGCCATGCTATATAAACTTTCCTACCAGTCTGGCATCAAGTGTTAATCTATGAATTTTTCATCACTACTCAGCACCACATTCAGTGAGGTGGCCTGTAAAACAAACAAAAATGACAATTACTATGGTAAGTAAAATTTTCAATACCCACCCAAATATAAAAACAAACTTTATTTTTCAAAAGTATTGTCATAAAAGTGGGGGAAAAAAACTTGATGATTTTACATGGGTGCCATTTTGTTTTTGCTTGTTTTAATAAAGTAAGCCAATGATGCAGAAAGGCTAGCTTGGAATAACAGAAAAAAAATACGGGTCTAAGAATCATGGGAGCGGTGCTTCAATGTCTCAGTCGGTTAAGCTCTGCCTTTGGCTCAGATCATGATTCCAGGGTCCTGGGGTAGAGTCCCTTGCTCAGCAGGAAGCCGGCTTCTCCCTTACCCTCCACTGCTCCCCCTGCTTGTGCGGTCATGTTCTCTCTCTCTCTCTCTCTCTCTCTCTGTCAAATAAATAAATATATAAATAAAATCTTTAAGAATCACAGGAATGTAGGCCAAATGATAAACTTTAAGCAAAATGGGGTTAATGCATTATCCAGTGTGGTTGTGAGAAATGACTGATAAAAATATGTGTAAAAGCACCATGAAAATTGCAAAGTGCTTCAAAAGGTAGGTTATTTTCAGATGTGAAGTGTGACACGAAGTTGTCATTACGTTATTTATAGAATAGGAGAGAAAATTTATAAAATTTATAAAATTTGTAAATTATGACTATCCTATTTAATAAGTTAATGGACTAAAAGTTATCAATAAGTCTATTAACTAAAACTCACTCTTCTAGAATCCAGAAGATCTGAAGCTCTTTATAGAGTTAAGAGCTATAATCAGCATGGGATAGTAAAATACTTTGAGTTTTAGGTGTTTGGCTTGTGTGAATCCAACTTGTGTGAACAACTTAACTCACGCTGTAAATTTGGGCAAGTTATGTAACCCTTTGTATATCAATTTCCTCATCTCTCAAATGCAGACAACAACCTCTGCCTAATAAACAGTAGAATTTAAAAAAAAAATTATGAAGTGCCTATCACATAGTAGGCATTCAACAAATGATGGTTACTTTGTTTCATAAAATGTCTTGAATCTTTGTATAAGACATATTTCTTTAGCTTTAAAACTCTGCACTATTAAAGAAATGCAATTGGGGTACCTAAGTGGCTCAGTTGGTTAAATGTCTGCCTTCAGCTCAAGTCATGATCCTGGGGTCCTGGGATCAAGCCCCACATCGGGCTCCTTGCTCAGCAGAGAGCCTGCTTCTCCCTCTTCCTGCTGCTTCCTCCTGCTTGTGCTTTTTCTTTCTCTGTGTCAAATAAATAAAATAAAATGTCTAAAAAAAAACAAAAGAATGCAATTATGTTCCACTTGAAATTTAAGACGACCTACCAGACACATATATCTTAATTTCTGAAAAGCTTAAGTAAATTTTACTATCGTGTAGTTAAAGAGTAAAATTATTACTAGTATTATTATTAGACTTACCTTCCAGACACTAATAAATCAAAGCCATTGATTTTCCAACCAAACTATGAGGGGAAAAAACCAACAAAAATTAATTACTTATTTTATAGTACATCCATTTATAGGTAGAATCTTCACATAGTATGTGTTTGAGATAAAGTAATTGATTCCCTACTTAATCTAAAATACAATTCAAGATCACTGCATAGATTCAAATACAAAATTATACAAAGAAAAAAACAATACCCTCTCTTAAAAACTTGGAAGTAGACATTCTGCTTTGGATAAGATGGAATAACCTGGACCCAATTTACACTACAACATGAAACAACCAAAAAAAAAAACAGCAGACGAAAAATATGAAACAATAGTGTTCAAGACACTAGACATCAGGCAATGAAGTGCTCCCTATGAGATGTAAAACAAATGAGATGAGCCTATGACTGAGTTTCCAGGATATACACACTGCCAGGGAAGCCTGGCAGATTCTGAGTTGAAAGGCTAAGAGTCTAGGGAGACCGGGCTTACTAGAGTTCACAGGGCAGGTAAGCACAGAGGGAAAAATCTGTACAGACAGAGAACTCCAGATATCTGCATAGGGTCTCTCTTGAACACTCAGCTGAGAACCAGCCATGCATGAATCTGAAAAGGTTACCTAGTCCAGCAATAGTGATCATTCTCATTAGCAGACTGGAAAAATCTCATTATTCATAGGAAAATGGGTAGAGTATTCAGAAAGACTTGCCTCAATAGTAGGAAATAATTGGGCCTAGACTAGATGTTGCTCTGGTCCTCTTTAACAAATCTTAAAAGCAAGACCAAAAAGGATTACACGATTTCGAAGTAACTTTCCATATTCTAAGATAATAAAATTATTTACAGGAATACAAAAATATCCAGCAACCATCAAGGTAAGTTTATAATGTCTGACATCCAATCCAAAATTACCAGACATACAAAAAATCAGAAGATGATCCACATTGAGAGAAAAATCTGTCCATTAAAATACACCTACATCAGACACAGATGTTAAAATTAGCAAACAAAGACACTGAAACCATTACTATAACTGTATTCCATATGCCAAAAAACACAAAAAACAGATCTCAAGCCCAAACACAAAAATGATCTGAATTTGTACTTCTAAAGAAAACTACAAGCCTGAGATGAATAAAACACAACATAAACAATGCAGAAGAAAAGATTGGTTAACGTTAAGACCTAGCAATAGAAACGATCCAAAAATGTAATAGAAAAAGAATTTTAAAAATGAAGACAGCATCAGTAAGCTTCTGGAAAACTAAGTGACTTAATGTATATGTATAATTGGAGTCCCACTAAAGGGAGAGGGTCATGGAAAGTATCTGAAGAAATAAAGGTTAAAAATATTTTCAAGTGTGACAAGACTATAAATTCACAGCTGCAAGAAGATCACAAACACCAAGCAGAAGAAACATGAAGAAAAGGCACATCGTAATACAATTACTCAAAACCAATGGTAAAGAGAAAATCTTAAAAGCAGACAAAGGAGGTGGGGTGCCTGGGTGGCTTAAGGCAGTTAGGCATCTGCCTTTGGCTTGGGGCATGATCTCAGAGTCTTGGGATTCAGCCCCTCATCGGTCTCCCTGCTCTTTGGGGAGTCTGCTTCCCACTCTCCCTCTGCCCCCACCCCCGCTTGTGCTTGCTCTCTCTCTCAAAATAAATAAAATCTTTAAAAAAAAAAAAAAGGAGCAGATAAGAAAACATGTCATCTGTAAAGATACAAAGATAAGAGGGACGCCTGGGTGGCTCAGTTGGTTAAGCAGCTGCCTTCGGCTCAGGTCATGATCCCAGTGTCCTGGGATCGAGTCCCACATCAGGCTCCGTGCTCCGTGGGGAGCCTGCTTCTCTCTCTGTCTCTGCCTGCCACTCTGTCTGCCTGTGCTCACTCTCACTCTCTCTCTGATAAATAAATAAAAATCTTAAAAAAAAAAAAAAAAGATACAAAGATAAGAGAGAAAGAAAAATAACCTGTTAACCTAGAATTCTACACTCAGGGAAAAATACCTTTCAAAAACACTGGTGAAATAAAGACCTTCCTCAGACATAACAAAAGTGAAAGAATTCACCACCAGCAGACCTGTATTATAACACTCTAAGTGTTAAAGAAGTCCCTTGGGCAAGAAAGAAAATTATACTAGTGGGAACACTAATAAACACAAAAGACTAAAGAGTATCAGAAATGTTAACTGCATGGATAATTATACAAGATTTTTTTCTTAATATTTAAAGTACTTTAAAAAGTAATTTATTATTATAATGTCAATAAAATATAAATAATAAATAATAACAAAACTAAATAAAAATAGTTATGTATTGTTGCATTTATATTATATATATATAAGTAAAATGTAAAAAAAAAGAACAAAAGATAGGAGGGGAGAAATGGAAGCATATGATTGTAAATTTCTTATACTATATGGGAAGTAGTATAGTCTCACTTGAAAGTGGACTGCTAAGTTTTTATTTTTAAGAATTTATTTATTTGACAGAGAGAGAGAGAGAGACAGCACAGCAGGGGGCGCGGCAGAGGGAGAGGGAGAAGCAGGCTCGCCACTGAGCAGGAAGCCCAACATGGGGCCATCCTAGGCCCTGGGATCATGACATGAGCCCAAAACATCAGGCATGCAAAAAATCAGGTTAACCAACTGAGCCACCCGGGCACACCTAGACTGCTAAGTTAAACACATATGAAAGTGCTAAAGCCACCAATAAGATAAAAAATAAAATAAAAAAAGAATTATCTAATAAGCCAACCATTGAGACATAATGGAATCATTAAAAAAAGAAAAACCTTGATTTCATATAAGGCAGAAAAAGAGAAAAAGGGGAGCAAAGATTTAGATGAGACAAATAGGAAACAAATAGCAAGATGATAGGTTTAAAGCTAACTATATCGATAGTCATATTAAAGTAAGTGGTCTAAATACCTTAATTAAAAGGCATAGATTGTCAGATTATATTAAAAAAGGAAGACTCAGGGGCGCCTGAGTGGCTCAGTGGGTTAAAGCCTCTGCCTTCGGCTCAAGTCATGATCCCAGGGTCCTGGGATCGAGCCCCGCATCGGGCTCTCTGCTCCGCGGGGAGCCTGCTTCCTCCTCCCTCTCTGCCTGCCTCTCTGCCTAGTTGTGATTTCTTTCTGTCAAATAAATAAAATATTAAAAAAAAAGGAACACTCAAAAGACAGTTGGCATGGTTACTGTAGCATCAGACAGAAGAATTTACAGCAAAAACTATCACCAGGGATAAAAAAGGTCATTTCATAATGATACAGAAGTCATTTTACCAGAAAGGCATAATAATTAATTACGTAAGTGTAACTGTCATCAATAGAAGTCCACTAGAGGACTAATTATGAAGGAGGGGAGATAACACCCCCTAGGCGCACTCAGAATGTTTGGGATGGCAAGAAGCAGGAGTAAATAGTAGAATATACTTTATAAAAAGTTCCCTGCGCCTAAGATTTTCCTGCATCGGGGAGAGAAGAAATGGACTACTGAGGATGCCTAATTTATTTATTTATGTTTTAAAGATTTTATTTATTTATTTGACAGAGAGAGAGAGCACAGCAGGGAGAGGGAAAAGCAGGCTCCTCCTCCTTGGAGCAGAGTGCTTGATGCAGGGTTTGATCCCAGGACCTTGGGATCATGACCACAGCCGGAGGCAGATGTTTAACCCACTGAGTCACCCAGGTGCCCCGAGGATGCCTAATTTAAAGTATAAAAGCTAAAATTTCTGTTAGACACAATATCAGATAATAAACCCAACTCTGCAAAGTGTATTTCACTTTCTATTTGCACACAAAATAAGACACACACATGTATTAGTTTACATTAAAAACTACAAGACAGGATTTTTAAGAACCTAATATGACATGTTTATAATATTTATAAGAATTTATACATATGTATATGTATATGTGTTTGTGTGTTTTGATTTTTGGTTTTTTAAAAGGAAATCACCTGTGAAGCCCTGCTGTTATGAAAGAATATATAAATCCTGTCTTGTGTTTTTTTAATGTAACCCAATTTTTCAAATGCCAAACTAAACCTAAATATTTTTCCAGTTATAATTCACAAAAAAATAAGTCAACATAGAAGAAACATCTCATTAACATATCTCATTAACGCAACACAATTCAATAGAAATGTATTAGTGCCACCCGGTGGCAAACACACAAAATTTGGTACAAGTGAAGAAGCTGTCTTCAAAAAAATAAGTAAATAAATAATTCAGTTTTTAACTTACAAATATTCTTCCGAATCCCTTATTATAATAGTACTTCTCTGAAAGCAATTTTAGTGTCTTTTGTATTTAGGATTCCCTATAACAACACATGGCAGGTGCTCCATGAATGTTACTCTAATGAGCTGAATGTGCTTATGATTCATTAACACTTAAAGCTAGAAGAATTTATCTTAAAGACATAACCAAAAAAAATGAACTAAGTTTTAGATATAAGGATAGCTACTGCAGCTTATTTAACATAATTTAAAGAAGGGGGCACCTGGGTGGCATAGTCAGGTAAGCAACCAACTCTTGGTTTTTGTTCAGGTCATGATCTTGCGGTTGTGGGATCAAGCCATGTTGGGCTCTGCACTCAGTACGGAGTCTGCTTGGGTCCCTCCCACTCTCTCACCCTCAGCCTCTCCCCCCAGCTCTCTTGCTCTCTCTCTCTCTCTCAAATAAATAAATAAATTTTTAAAAACTGAAATAGCAAAAAATAAATAAATAAAAATAAATAAATAATAAAAACACTGGAACCAACATATATGTTAATTGTAAGTTGGCTTGATCATTTGCACAATATACTGTATAATATGCTGCCATTGAAAATGATATTGTGAGAAACATTTAATGACATCATTGTTCAAAGCACATTATTTCAAAAAACCAGGTATTTGGGTGCCTGGGTGTTCAGTGGATTGAGCTGCTGCCTTCGGCTCGGGTCGTGGTCTCGGAGTCCTGGGATCGAGTCCCGCATCGGACTCTCTGCTGGGCAGGGAGCCTGCCCCCCCTGCCTGCCTCTCTGCCTACTTGTGATCTCTCTCTGTCAAATAAAAAAAAAAAAATCAGGTATTCATAGTATAATCTCATTTTCATTTGTGGTATACATGTTCAGGTTTTTATGTTTATAATCCATATCGTGGTGGTTACCATAGAAAGCATGATGAACAATGCTGACCCCACCGTCTTCATCTGGTTCAGATGTAGACATTGATTTTGATGCCCCCCCATCCCACACACACACCAAGAGCATACAAAAAAGTTTATTGCTCACATAATGAGGTTTTCTGGATGAGCAGGAGGGTTCTCAGTCTGGTCCAAAAAATGACTTGAGAGAGTGGGGAAAGGAGACTGGCTTGGATTTTATTGCAATTAAGGGGCAGGGCTGGGATGAAGGTTTCCACATGTGGACTGGAGTGTGTTACATGCATTTTGAACTTCTTGATGGAGCTAAAGGAGGGAGCAACAGGTCTTTCTTATCAGGGGAGAATGGTCTTTCTTGTTTTTTTAAGACTTAATTATTTGGGGGGGGTGAGGGGTGGGGCAGAAGGAGAGAATTTCCTCAGACTCCCCACTGAACTCAGGGCCTGCGTGAGACTCAACCTCACAACCCATGAGATCATGACCCGAGTGGAAACCAAGAGTCACACACCCAAAGGACTGAGCCACCTGGCTGCCCAGAGATTGATCTTTTTTTTTTTTTTTTAAGATTCTATTTATTTGACACAGAGAGATCACAAGTAGGCAGAGAGAGAGGGGGAAGCAGGCTCCCCACCAAGCAGAGAGCCCGACGCGGGGCTCGATCCCAGGACCCTGAGACCATGACCTGAGCCGAAGGCAGAGGCCCAACCCACTGAGCCACCCAGGCGCCCCCAGAGATTGATCTCTTTAGAACTTACATTGATCATGTCATTTCCTTTCTTTTACATTTCTTTAGCATTTTTTAAAAAATATGTGGTCAGGTAAAGTATAAAGTCCTAACCATGATCTTCTGAGTCCTCTGCCCTCTGTCCCGTCTACCTCTCCAAGGCTCACTTTTCATCATCCTCCAGCCCTTTCTCTCCATCCCACCATTTGGGACTTCTTGGTTCCTGCATTCCTTCAGGAATATGCCTTCAGGCCCTGGAATACGTGCTTTAGTTTCTTCTACTTACCTTTGCTTTTTTCCAGAACACAAATTATATTCCCACTGAATATCTCAACTTTAAATGTCACTTCCTCTGGAGGACTGTTATCGTCCCCTTCAGCACAGGTGAGGGCCCCCAGCTATAAATCTCGGAGGCTCCCTGAACATTCCCTCTCCTAATATTCATCGTATCTCAAGTAACATATTTGCCGGGGCCTCCCAGACACTGTACCAAGTATTTCCCCTGCATTCTCTTATTTAACCCTCATAATAACCTATATGGATACAAAGAAAAGAAAAGCAGATGCTCAGATCATGTAACATCCTGAAGTCACAAAAGTAGTAAGAGATAACGATAAATACTGCAATTTCTTGAGCACCCATAGGATACAATTTGCTCAAAATACTAGCAAAACCAAGATTACAAAGGACACCACTTCATGTTTGGGAGGAGGCAAAGAGGAAAAATATAGGTCAATTTCAGTAAGAGCTAGGCAATAGGAGAGAAACTGATTTGAAAAGGGAGGGAAGGCAGAGTTTGCTGGGGGGCGGGAAGAGCTCAGCCCCAAAGGGGACATGGATTTGAGGATCAGTATGAAGGGTTCTGGCTTTAGAAGCAGCCTCATGGCAGAGTGTGGACCTGATACAGAACACAACTTCATTAAGGCAAAGTTGTGCACTAGGTTCATTCTGAACAGGTGAATGGGGGATCTAAGAAGCATTAAATGTGGACCTTCCTTTTGTCTATATAACACAATTATCATCATTGCCTCTCCATATGCAGGGAGAGGCTCCACGTCACTTGAGAAGCCTGATGGGACTTGAGACTATGTTACAACAAAGAACCTCAACTTCCTAAGACATTAAATAGAGTTACCCAAAGAGTTGGGAATCTGACCAGGAAAAGGTTAATCCATCCAATGTTAGGGGAAAAAAATGACTATATAGAAAAATTAACATAGGTGAAATAGTCCCCAATCATGCAGAAGGGTCCTCAAGCTATAAAGACTTTTCTGATTACCCTGATTTTGAAGGATTCCCAAGTATTGAGTATAAACCCTGGAGGTTTTAACATAAAGGTGCAGAAGTTATTACACCAACCATTGCCAGTTTAATCCATCAACTTCATATTGCATTTCTACATCATTCAGGTAACAACTACAACAAAGTATTCCACCCTTTTTTTAAAATGAGATATCACAGTTCTATGAAATGGAATTTAAAATTCACTGTGTGCCTTTTGGTATACTAGATCTTATTAAGCCTCAAACAGGAAAACTATTTATTTATTTCAACTTGCTTCTAATATTTTATTTATTTAAATAAGTATTAGCATCAAATATTATTTATTAAATATTAATATTTGAGTTATTAATATAAATATAAATTTATAAATATAAACCATATATAATTATATATCATATATAAACATATAAATAGAATAAATAAAATATTAATGAATTAACATTTAATATTTGATAATTATAAATATGGTAAATATTAAATATTATCATAAGTATTAAATAAGTATTAATAAATGTTATTTAAACAAATTATTTTAAATTAATTTAAATTAAATTAAATATTAAATATTTTAAAGTTAACAAATTAGCACCTGAAAATACATTCTGTAATGGCCAAAGAAAATAACCATGTGTTAGCAGGTAAAACAAAGGTGATAAACATACACCCCATCGGAACGATGTCAGCACCAAGGTCCAGGGTCTTGTCCTTTGGGAAACAGGAAGTGATTGTTACTGTGTTTAAACCAGATCAGATCAAAGCTTTTGATTAAAACAAACAAACAAAAAATGCCAATGTATCATTTTGTTCAATGATCCAAATATGTCTCAGGTAATGCCAGGCATAAAATAATGTGGATAAGGAACACCTGGGTAGCTCAGTCAGTTAAGCATCTGCCTTGGGCTCAGGTCAGATCTCCTGGTCCAGGGATGGAGCCCTGTGTCTGGCTCCTTGTTCAGTGGGAGACTGCTTCTGCTTCTCCCTCTCCCTCCGCTCTTCCTCCCTCTCTTCTCGTGCTCTCTCTTTCTCTCTCAAGGAAAATAAATAAGTAAATAAATAAATAATATTAAAAAAATAATGGGGGTAAAAACACACTTTTCTTTCCTTCTTTAAAATTTTATTTTATTATGTTAGTCACCTTTTCCTATAGGTCTGTTCAATCAAGTATTTGGTCACCATTACCCTCATTCTATAATGCTGGTTTATCTGGGCACCCAATTCTAGAATGACAATCATTTACCTCATGGATGCTATCTCACAATCTTCTGGAGTCCAATTTTACTACTGAGAGGTTTTCTATCAGTCTAATTACTGAGCTCAGTGTGTTGCCTTTTCCCTTACATGCTCTTACGATCTTAGTTTTGGGTTTTTAGACAGTTGCACTGTGATATAGCTGGCATGGATTTCCTTTTGCTTAATCTCTTTGGAAGTGATTGACTCTCCTTGATTCTGTGAATATATATGCTTCATCAACCTTGAAAATTGCCCTTTGGACATTACTTCTCCCCCATTCTTTATCTCCCCTTCTTCTAGAGCTCTTAACTGGATAGAATGTTAGACCTTATAATTCTATCTACATATTTCCAACTTCTGACTTTCCATCTTTTTTCCCTGAGTTGCATTCTAGATAATTTTCTCAGATTCATTTCCTAGTTCTTTAATCTTCCATTAATTGTATCTAACCTGCGATTTAATTGATCCGCTGTGTTTTTACTTCAATAATTATATGCTTAATTAATGGAAGTTCATTCAGTTTTTATTCAAGTCCATCTAGACCTCTGAATGTTTCTCGTTCTTGACTCAGGTTTTTATCCCATCTTTATTCCTTTAAACATCTTTAACATGTTTATTTCCTTCTATGTCAAATCACTCCGATTTATGATTTCCATAGACATTTACATATGTTTTGAATTTCTGGACTCCTTTTAGGTTTGATGAGGCTTTATCTGTTTCCAAGGAAGCATCCTGGATTTGCATTTACCTCTGCCAGAGGTTCTGGTAATATTAGCAACCATGAACTCCTGTAAGTAAATTAACAAATAAATTACTCGGACAGTAGTTTTTCCAAACCGTAGAAGTAGTATACATTGGAACACCAACCTGGGTGAAGGCAGATCCATGATCACAGATTCTTAGGGGAGATGTTGTTTCCCCACAATGAACCCCAGCTGAGACAGATAGGTTTCCTTGAGATTCTTCTTTCCTTCCTTAAAAAACAAACAAACAAACAAACAAATAAAGTCTCTGTTTTTGAGAACCAACATGTCCACTTCCTTCAGGTACCATTTTATTTATCAGCACACCATAGTCCTTTTGAAGGAGCTGCTATGTGTACAATGAAGTTAAATGTTGCTCTCAAAAACACCTGTTAGTCAGCTCTCGGTTTAGTCCTAATCCTGACTGCATTTCCACAGCCACTCTTTATTTTAATTATATATTTTTTTGTGTTCCAAAATTCACTGTTTATGCACCACACCCAGTGCTCCATGTAATACGTGCCCTCCACAATAGCCACCACCAGGCTCACCCACCCCCCTACCTTCCTCCCCTCCAAAACCCTCAGTTTGTTTCTCAGAGTCCACAGTCTCTCATGGTTTGTCTCCCCCTCTGATTTCCCCCAACTCACTTCTCCTCTCCTTCTCCCAATGTCCTACGTGTTATTCCTTATGGTCCACAAGTATGTGAATCCACAGCCGCTCTTGATGTCCCATCTTCATGACCCACCCACCATCTTTCATTAGACTCAGGATGTATTGTGCACGATGAGGTACAAGGACACTATGACCAGGGACGTGGGTAGAGGGAGTGTGTCTCGTTATGTCACCTAGCAGGGGACCAAGTGTCCCAGGAATGAACGGAGTGCTACATGAATTCAGGAGGTGCAAGAGGAAGAATTTCCACTACACGTTGTACCATCTGTGGTTAAGCAGAGAGAGAAACAGGTAGGGCATGTGTGTTAGGTTAAAATGAACGGCACTGGGGGCGCCTGGGTGGCTCAGTGGGTTAAAGCCTCTGCCTTCGGCTCAGGTCATGATCCCAGGGTTCTGGGATCGAGCCCCACATCGGGCTCTCTGCTCTGCGGACAGCCTGCTTCCTCCTCTCTCTCTCTGCCTGCCTCTCTGCCTACTCGTGCTCTCTGTCTGTCAAATAAATAAATAAAAAAATCTTTAAAAAAAAAAAAAATAAAATAAAATGAACGGCACTGAAAAACAGCCTCAGGCTTTCTACAAAACAAGTGTTTTTCACTCCAAAATCGACTCTCAGCTTCTCTGCCTAACTCACTACAGTTAGCTGTTTTGATCAGGATCCGTTTACTGCAAGCCTTCTGCGGACAGGCCCCACAAGAGACAGACATGAGGCATTCACAGGAAAAAGGTGGAATCCCCAGCTGACAAGGGGACCACGGTGCGGGCGGAAGCAGACAGAGGATCACAGCACGTCTCCCTTCTAGCTATATTATCAGTTCCCCAGGGTCCACCCAGATGTTTACTCCCCTGTGTATCCCCAGCCCACAGCACACACAGCTACCTTGTAGTGCTCAGTAAAGCAATGGAAGTATGAAGTGGAACCTGCAAACCTCTTACAACCCACAATCTTTAACCCCCAAGGGTTAAAGCTGAATTCCTTTCTGTCCTGCTATTGGCTTAGATATACCAAGGGGATACCACTGTAGCAGCTAATGGCTGTCAGAGAATTTCTGCTTCCTCTACTCCAGGTCCCGGAGATTAAAAACTATGTGGGTTCTTCAGAAAGTCCTTTTGATACTCCTAAGAATTTCTGCTGTTACTGGGCACTTGGAAGAAAGGCTTTTAAAATGATTGACACTTTGAACCCACATGTGTTCAACTACGAGCCAGAGGAAGAAAGGATGGAAGGCCGGAGGAAGAGAGGGAAGAAAAGACCTTACCAAAGATACACATTCATGCTTTTAATGGTGTCTGGACATTTCTTCCCACTCTTCGTATCTGTGATAGCAGATCCTTGCAGAGTTTCCTTCTATAAATATTTTGCAAAACAGATTTTAAACTTTTATTCATGAAGAGTTTACTTTTGATTATACATGCTAAAACAAGAAACACATGTGATATATGAGTAGAATCCTATATATTTCCCTGTTGGAATAAAGAAATTAATATGCACTGAAAAAGGTGTTCTGTTTCTGGCACTTTTCACACAATCTTTCATTTAGTTTTCCAAAGAACCCTGTAAAGCAGGTATTAAAACCCTCATTGTATAATCAAGGAACCTGAACCAAGGAAAGGCTGAGTGAAGCTTAGTAGTGAAACGTGTGCAAGGCAAGACACTTGGCTTCTCTGAGTTTCTTCATCTTTGAGACAGGACACTGACAGGATCTGTTTCATAGTGTTGTTGTAAATACATAATCTCTTCTTATTCTTGCAAAGTGATTTACCAAATTTGAAAGGTCCTTGAGCAATTTATTTCCAGTAAAGAGTCATGCTTCCCATAAAGTCAAAGTTAAGAATATGGGCGCCTGGGTGGCTCAGTCTGTTAAGCATCTTCCCTCAGCTTGGGTCATAGTCCTGGAGCCCCAGGATCAAGTCCTGCATCGGGCTCCCTGCTCCATAGGGAGTCTGCTTCTCCCTCTGCCCTTAACCCCACTTGTGCTCTGTCTCTCTAATAAGTGAAATCTTAAAAAAGAAAAAAAAGAATAAATTTACTAATGGGGCGCCTGGGTGGCTCAGCCGGTTAAGCATTAAGCATCTGCCTTCAGCTCTGGTCATGATCCCAGGGTCCTGAGATTGAGCTCTGCATTGGGCTCCCTGCTCAGTGGGGAGTCTGCTTGTCCCTCTCCCTCTGCCTCTCCACCTACTTGTGTTCGCATTCTCTCTCTAATAAATAAGTAAAATCTTTTAAAAAATTACAGCACGTTTGTCACCACATGGGGACCATTAAGGCTGAAGTCTGCCTCATGCTAATGTTACATCATATTTAAAATCCATCAACAGGGGCATCTGGGTGGCTCAGTGGGTTAAAGCCTCTGCCTTCGGCTCAGGTCATGATCCCAGATCCTGGGATCCAGTCCCACATCGGGCTCTCTGCTCAGCAGGGAGCCTGCTTCCCCCACCCCCTCTCTGCCTGCCTCTCTGCCTGCTTGTGATCTCTCTGTGTGTCTAATAAATACATAAAATCTTAAAAAAAAACCCTTTAAAAAAAATAAAAAATAAAATCCATCAACAGTTATGATGCAAATTCACTCACAGAAGTTACTTTTTTGGTAGTATAAAAAGTAAGAAACTCTTCTTTAGAATAAAGAAACAGATGAATAAAAATACATTGTCTACACAGAAATGAGCCACCTCTGAAAGGTCATCTGCACAGTAGTCATCACCAGTCATAACTCTGAGCCTGGGCAGACAGCGCATTTAGTAAGACCACATGAGGGGGGCCAATGGCTCAAGGAAGATAAAGCTAATGAGCAGATATCTCTGTTCTGTTTACACTTAAACAGTCGATTGATTTTTTTTGTGTTCCAGACAGCCAGTGTCGATATGACAAATATCCAGGGACCTGCAAAAGTGTTTGTATTTCAAAAGCAGGATCATATGTCTTTCACATTTCACAGGGAGCCGAACCCAGATGGTACCAAGGAAACAGTGCCAATGAAAAGCATGAAGTTTGCCTGAAACATGCAGCTTTTCAAACTGAAGGGCTTGTGAAAGAATTTACTCATGTCACTTCCCTTCCTGTTGTGACACAGTCTGTATGGCCTGCAGCAAATTCTACCAGCTGGAACCAAAACAAGGGTAAGAGTAGAAAGGTACGCAATGACGTACTAAAGAAACTTATTCAATTTTAATGTGAACTTCCATGTCCAAAGCAAGGTCCAGAGCCATTTGAAACGCTGCCTTGATTCATTAGTCAATACATCTTTAACACCACATGCATAAAGTAGTTTATAAACACAAACAGATAATCAATCAAGGCAGCTGACAGAGCAGATTTATACCGTAACACAGATCAGAAAGGGATTTCTAGTGCTCAGTCCTAAGAGTTACACCAAAATCTAATGAGACCACATTAAGCTGTCATAACTGTTCATCACATGATACAAGGGCTTCTCACTTCGGGACGTATCGCATAAATGTCAAGAACCTTCCTTTATGTCTTCTCCAGGGACAACTGCTATTTTCAAATCAACGCCAGTCTCCCTGGCTATCTTGTCAAGGGCAGCAGCACACTCCAGAGGACAGCGTCCCCAGCAGAAGACACGCCCCGTGGCCATCACTCCCTTGTGAGACTACCCACCAGCCTACACCCAATGATCGATATTTTTTTTTTTTCTTTTAGAGTCAAGTACACAAAAGGCGATGGTATCGCTGTACAGTAGCTAAGTGGTGCAGCCACTACCGGCGTTCACGCCCTTGGATGCATGGCTAATAGTCAATGTCGACAGAGATTTAAGAGTTGGGTCCTAATAAAAATATCTGTGGGCTGTTAAAGGAAAGTTTAGTTTTAATCTTCAAAATTCTCTGGATTTTCTAGATAATCCTCCAGAGAGGATTGATCTAATCGACTAACTTTCAGACTCTGATTAATTTCATCTCCGATGGTGTCTGGTTGTGACAGTCCACGTGGAACCCTACTAAGAGGTTAAAACTAGAGATTTCAGATTCTAGAATTCTAGAGTAGATGGGACTCTAGTGAGCACCTAATCCAGTAAGTCTTACCTTTTTTTTTTTTTAAATACTTTATTTATTTGACAGAGAGAGAGTTAACAAGTAGGCAGAGAGGCAGGCAGAGAGAGGGGGAAGCAGGCTCCCCACTGAGCAGAGAGCCGATGTGGGGCTCAATCCCAGGATCCTGAGATATTGACCTGAGCCGAAGGCAGAGGCTTAACCCACTGAGCCACTCAGGTGCCCCGAGTCTTACCTTTTTAAGATAGTCTTTGGGGAATCTTAAAAAAAATTATGGATCCTCCCTTTAGGGAGAAAACCAGTTTTTGCTTCTAATTTTAGGGGCATCTCAGATTCCCTAAAATCCATCCTTGGTCACCAGATTGGGAAATCTTGACCTAATCCAATCACCTCATTTACAGAATAAGAAATTAGGGTACAGAGAGGCTCAGTGACTTGTCCAGGGTCATGCAGCTTATTAATGGCAGAGGCAGGATGAAGACCTGCTCTTCGCCCTCCTTGTCGGCCATCATCTATGGTGTCACACTCTACATGGATTTGTGTGTGTGGTTAATGGCATGGGTCATTAGACAGTACCTGCAAAGCTTTGAATGCTCTGCTCAGCCACTTCTATTAACTGGCCAAAGAATAATGATCGGGCGCCTGGGTGGCTCAGTGGGTTAAGCCACTGCCTTCGGCTCAGGTCATGATCTCAGGGTCCTGGGATCGAGTCCCGCATCGGGCTCTCTGCTCGGCAGGGAGCCTGCTTCCCTCTCTCTCTCTCTGCCTGCCTTTCTATCTACTTGTGATCTCTCTCTGTCAAATAAATAAATAAAATCTTTAAAAAAAAAAGAATAATGATCAACTGTACATTAGAATATATAACCACTAGTCCTTTTTCTAACCAAGCACATTTTTTTTCTGTTTTCACTTTCCTCTACCTACTCAGGTACATCTGAACTCAGTCCCTTTCGCCTCCCCAACTCCACCAACACTCTCTTAAAAGTCCTTCCTCCCTGGGCTCTGGTGACACTGTACTAACCAGGTTCTTCCCCTTCCTCCCTTCCCTTCACCCCTCCTCCTTTGTCTCCACAACGTCTCCTCTTTCCTTATTCCTAGCTTAACCCTATTCTCCCTCATATCCATTCCCTTGACTTCTACAGAAATCCCCATTCTGCCTCATAACCATTCCCATCCCTTCTACGAAATCCTTCTCGGTCATAGCTTCAACTGTTACTTTTTTTTCTTCTTGTTTTAGGATCTTATTTATTTATTTGAGAGAGAGCAGGAGGGAGGGACAGAGAGAGAGGCGGGGAGAAGAAGACCACCCCCTGAGCAGGGAGACTGATTCAATGTGGGGGCTTGATCCTAGGACCCTGAGATCATGACCTGAGCCAAAGGCAGAGGTTTAGCTGGCTGAGCCACCCAGGCACCCTGAGCTGTTATTTCTATTGAAGGAAACTCCCTCCCCCAAATCTTTCTCTTTCCACCCTCTCATCTAAGATGCATTAGTGTCACTGACTTTGTTTGTCCGGGGTATCTGGCTCTATGTCTGCCACACAGCAAGGGCAGTACAAACTTCTGTGGAGTAATTGACACTTCATGATTCCAGAGTAAAAGATAATACACAAATATTTATATTTACCACCAGTACCTGGGGTTTATAAGTTTTGGCAAGTCTGACACCTTGCTTTTTGCTTTACTTTCTCTGGGTAACTAAATTTTCAAAAGGGGATACAGCTCCTCCTGGTGGATAATAATCATATTTTAAAATGCAGACCTCCGGGGCGCCTGGGTAGCTCAGTGGGTTAAGCCGCTGCCTTCGGCTCAGGTCATGATCTCGGGGTCCTGGGATCGAGTCCCGCATCGGGCTCTCTGCTCAGCAGGGAGCCTGCTTCCCTCTCTCTCTCTCTCTCTCTCTCTGCCTGCCTCTCTGCCTACTTGTGATCTCTCTCTGTCAAATAAATAAATAAAATCTTTTAAAAAAATAAATAAATAAATAAATAAATAAAATGCAGACCTCCGGGGGTACCTGGGCGGTTCAGTGGGTTAAGGATCCAGCACTTGCTCTCAGCTCCGGTCTTGATCTCAGGGTCATGAGTTCAAGCCCACGCTGGGCTCCACACTGGCATGGAGTCCACTTAAAAAATAAATAAATACATTGAGACCTCCTAACTCTTAATGTATTCTGAAATGCATCAACAATAAAACTGAAGTGTACATAGTAACTACATGCAGACTATTAATCATTTAAAGCTCTTCAGCTTAAAGATCTTAAACAACAATAAGGGACTTATCTTTTTAAATCAGAGATCCATTTTTAACAACTAAAAGAGAGATACTCAGTAATGTTTCCAGTTACCTCGGTATCCAACTGCAAAAGGCTTTCTTGGTTAGCGCAGTAAATCACAGCACTCTGAACATGAGACCAGAGTCTCGGGTTTGGTTCCAGTATGGTCAGCAGTTTTTACGGTGCCATGGCTATAAATCTCACCCTGACTCGAGGAAGATGCTCTAATAAAATTTGCCCTGTGCCACTGAAGACGCAAGGTGAGGAGAGCAAACAACCAGTACAGTCTTGATTCTGACTGGAAATCAATCCAAACATGCTTGTGGGTTAACAGTGGCTATATTTTAAAATATTCTTTCATCTAATGACTACTGCCTTCTCTCCTCAGAACTGCATCAACGTGACTAATAAAGCCTCTCAAATGTTAGTTATTTATGTTTAGTGACTATATCAAACAGTTATACATAGTTATAGCTGTAGATAGAAATATACAGGAACTTTTCTATATGTCCTCTCATTCTTAAAATCTGACACACGGCTGAATATAGGAAATTAAGATGATTTAATATTTTTCAAATTACCTTTTTAGTTAGAAAATACCTTTTTAGTGAATATCCTTTATATATGGAGCCATGGCATCTGCATAAAATCAGGAACATAGCCCAGGTCCTAAAAATATAACAATAAGGGGCACCTGGGTGGCTCAGAGGGTTGAGCCTCTGCCTTCGGCTCGGGTCATGATCTCCCGGTGTCCTGGGATCGAGCCCCACATCGGGCTCTCTATTCAGCAGGGAACCTGCTTCCCTCCCCCCCCCACCTGCTTGTGATCTCTCTCTCTCTCTCTCTCTCTCAAATAAATAAATAAATAAATAAATAAATAAAGTAAAAAAATATAACAATAAATGTGTTATCCACTCTAAAGTGTATTTATTTGGGTGCCTGGGTGGCTCAGTCAGTTAAGTGTCTGCCTTTGGCTCAGGTCATGATCCTGAGATCCTGGGATCAGGTCCAGAATTGGGCTCCCCATACTCAGTGAGGAGCCTGCTTTTCCCTCTCCCTCTGCCTGCCACTCCCCCTGTCTGTGCTCTGGCTCGCTCTCTCTCTCTGTCAAATAAATAAATAAAAATCTTAAAGAAAAATAAAATGTATTTAGTTAACTCAAAGGTTAACAGTGCAGACTAATCAATCTTTTAGTTACTTGCAAGGTTTCATTAAACATTAATAGCAATATTTATGTTATCTGGAAAGAACCAATGCCACGTGATTTTTAAAATATAACCAATCCATGGAAAGGTCTAACATTATGTTCCATAGAAACTGAACTTTCATTATCCCCAAAGTGGTAAAATAAGGATCAAACAAAACAAGTCACTTCTCTTTGTGATCTCTTAGCAGTTTTAAATCCTAAGTTTTATTAAAACGTAAAGTTCTCAACACTATCCATGCCCCGAGCATTCATCACTAAAATGCTACACTAATTCTCAGGGGAAGTCAATGGTGTCTCCTTTGCTTGAGCGAGTATAGAAACAGAGGCAGGAAACCAAAAGGGTAGATTGGAGTAAGAGTTATCATAGGTGATGAAGTTATTCCAAAGTACTCATTTGCAGTCAAATTATACTTTAAAGCACAAATTAGGTAATTAGTTGTGTTCCTATGGGTTTATTTTTAAAATTAATTCTACCAAGCAGAAGCAGCTATTTACATAAGCTAAATATCACAAAGTTGATGACAGAGCTCTATTAAGACTTCTGCATATTCTCTAACAAGCTAAATTTGAATGGTTTTCTTGTCTAAATGGAAATTCTGTTGGGACACAGTCCATGCTTCAGGCCAATTTCTAGGCCTTAAATATTAAAATAAAAAATCGAATCCACTAGAATTAACAAATAATTCAAAGTTAGGACGAAGATATTTCTCATGTACTATCTGTGACAGCATAATGTTAATAAAGCCTTTTACAAATATGATTTTGGTGCTACCTAAGATTTTGTCGCTTGGATATCTCATCACTTATGTAACCATTTCATTTTTGTTGGGCATTTAGGTTTTTAGATTTTTGTGTATATTGTAAATGAGGCCACATTATCCATCTGTGTGAACAAAGCTCTTGCAGAGTTAGCTGTATTTCCTTAAGATAGTTCTGCCTTAAGTGATAGTAACTAACCAAGTTACTATTTTTCTCATAATGAGAAGGCCTAACACTGTAAAGCTTTATAATAAGTCACTTATATAAACATTGTCTTGTGTAATCATCCTTTAAATTATGGTTACATGGTTATTAAAATGACCATAGATGGTTTTACTTTTGCAGCAGTTAGCAGGCACATAGTTATCTCTGAGAGATAACCAAAAATCAAACAACCCAGCTTCTCTCCATATAGTAGGTGAGGAACTAGAAGTAAAGCGCAAAGTATGTATAATTTACTTTTCAAAAAAAATTAATAATAATTTAATCAAAATTGAAAAATGCATGAGTATAGTCTTATTTCCTTCACATTACCCAAATACCAAATCTGTAGATACGCACTCACGCATTTTGGGGATATTACCCCAGAAACCCCTTCTACCTTACTGAGCTTTTCTTGCCATTGTACTTTATATTCAAGCATTGCCATATTGGGGTGATAATCCACACACAGTCTTACTAACTGAAGGAAAAGTAAATTATCATACAGCAAAAGAAAAGACAAGTAAATCGAAAAATATCTACGCAAAGATTTTCCCATGTCCCAGTGCTCTCCAGACAGTATTTCTTTCAAATGGCAAGGATTCTTTCTTAAAGAAATTATGTATTACCAATTCATCAGGTGTAAAATCCTATTTGCTATTCTAAGCTCATAATCAATTTAGGCAAAAACCAACTCTGCCCCTCACAGCTTTTAGTGTGATGTAAAGAGAAGACAAAGAGAAAGTCTGCTCTTACCAAGCCTCTAGGTTTCCTCCTTCTTCCATTCTGAAATAATTTATTGTCTTCAAGTTACTCCCTTATTAAAAACCTCATTCAAAGGCAATACAAATACAAAGTACAAAACAAGAGACATAAAAGTCTAAAGAAAAATACTACCCTAAAATGTTTTGTCCTCCTAAGCATTGTTATGTTTAAAGGTATGGGCTTTGTCTTAATGTGGCGTCCCTAGTCTCCAGCACTGTACCTAACGGGCACTTAGCAAAATTTGATTGAATTAATGTTTCTTCACATCACATCCTTCATTTTTCATACCCACGGGTTATGTAAGCTTCTAATTTCTTATTAACTGCCATCGAATCCTTTATTCTGTCATGTTGAAATTCCTACAACCTACTTTAAAGATTCCATGTAAAGGCTTTTCACAGGTGGGGACTTTTTCCACTAGTCAGAGACCTTGGCCCAGCAAAGCCTTATGTCAATACATAAAATAAGCAGAGTTAATTAAGAATTATTTATTAATTACTGAGATACTCACTTATACTTTTTTCCCCTACACTCCAAGAAAGATGGATGGATTTTATAACCCTAAAAGAGTAAACTCAGACATGATGTAATATATGTACGGAAAACCCATTAAATAAAGAAATTGATGAAAGATAAATGGTTCTATAATTAATTCTGTGTGATTTCTCCAGGACCCGTGAGCTCAGAAAAGGCACCAGCAACTGCTTTGAGATGAGGAGCAGTACCATCTGTTGAAACATTGGGTGTCAGTCTCCAATTGAGCCATTCTATAGACCACACACAGAACAGAATCTTTTCATCAGTGATTTCAGAGAAGGAAAAAAATCTCACTTTGTGATTTCTTGTCAAGATGCTTAGTAGAAGTGTGAAATTCAAACAGGGCACCAGTGGTTGTATTTGTGATTGTGGGAATATTGTGGTAACGGAGAAAAGGAAGACAAGAACAAATGGATGCCACAAAAATCAGACAAAGCCGGCATTGTGGCTGATGGATAATTCAAATGACCACTGTAGGCTTCACGAAAAACGTAAAATTCAAGACAGAGATGTAAAGTACATTGTAAATTAGCCATGTATTTTTAAATGTTTCCTTGTTCAGATTCTTCAATCATATCTGCCTGTGTTTCAGTAGCCCCAGAGCAGACAGAGAGGCTCATGAAATCTGCTTTCTTGAGAAAAGTCATCTGAACAAGTGTAAGACACAGTAGAAAATTTCCAGAAGGAGCAGAACTGCCTGTCAGTCTGCCTTCCCTTCAGTGATGGGAACTGCAAGGATCCCAAAGTCCAAAGAGCTGGTGCAAGGATGACCTTCTCCCAAAGGCTGTGAGGTGTCCTCACTCAGGTCACCTTCTGTGGAATCAGAATTTGAACCAACTTTGCCCCCTTAAACTGTGAGCCTGAGGGCTACTGAGGAATTAAATGAATGAATGTAATTGTACACTGTGTTAATCGGAACTTTTTTTTTAAAAAGTAGATAGAGATGAGAAAATAGAAATAATCATCTTACTTTTCTAATGTTTATATTTACCAAAAAAAAGTTCTCATTCCTTGCTGAGAGTCTCAGGTTTCAAACAAAGGTAAACTACATGTTGAATTTGGTATAAGTCTGGAAATAAAGATCAGTAAAAATTATTCTGGATCCAGGAAATAGGTAGTATTCTGTTTTGTATTCCCAAAGCCCAGCACTACGTTCAAGAAATATTTCCTGATGAGTAAATGTTTAACTAAAATAGTGCAAATTATGTTGATATTACAGAATTCCTGATGAATATATGAGACTAAGAGATATTCCCAAAGAGTAAACCTACATGCAATTGATAAATAACTGATACACTGTGTGTGAGAGGCACTGTGCCCTGCAAAGATGAACAAAACCTGGTCCTGTGGGTACTTAAAATGCATTTAGGCTTAATGGGAAAACTATGGCCAACTTCAGTGAAGAAGCCCTTTCCTCAAATGTAACGTTCCATGGTCAAGCACATTGTTGTCTTCCTCGGTTTAGGGCAACTTTAACCTTGTTGAGGCCTCATACGTTGGGATCGTCTTCTCACTCCACGTGGTGCTCTGAGCTCAATCACTCAGGAACCCAACCATGGAGGGGCGGGGCTTCTGGGGCGGGGCTTCCCTTCTGGTTGGGGTTTGCACTTAGGAAAAGCTCAAAAGATTACCTGGGTTCCTCAAGTCCTTCTGAGCCTGCATGATTATTGAGGAGGGGGTAGCAAGCCAGGGAAAGGGTACATCACAACCAAAGCAAGACTGCTTAGGAACTCCCAGAGAGGTTCGGAAGCCGCCTCATTTTACCTAGCAGTCCCCCCTAGTCCATAACTTCTAAATCTGAACAACAAGAATCCAGAAGTGTGCCTGGGATGCAGGGTCCCCTCACCTCACAACCTTCTGTGTCCTAGAGGCCTCAAAGCTAACTCAGTCTCAAGAATACGGCCTACACCTTTGGAGTTGCAAGGAAAACTAACTCAAGATGCAAAAATAATCAGTATTCTATCTGACTTCCTAGTGTCTTCTAACTGCATTAGGGGCAGACTTCTTGTCCTCAAACAGTTTGCATTGTATACACCTCCTAAAACTGGCCTACCTACACTATAACTCAGGAGACTGAGTTTCCTGAGGATAAGGGCATGTCATATTTCCTTCTGAATCTCTATGTTCTGTCAATGTGTGCTGAACTAGAATAGATAGTACTCACAGGGCGGGACCAGATAACTTCACCCACATCATTACTTGGATTACCAGTATGTGGTTAAGCAGTTGAATCTGTGCACAACGTTTTGCCAAAGACTGAGGTAATAAGAATATATATTGCCTTCTTAGACATAGCAGGGCCAAAGGACATGCAAAAATTATGCAGGAACAATAGGATGTCAGACAATCACTTTCATTATCAATGCCACCAATTACTAATTTTATGAGTGCATTATGTTATGAACACTGAAATCATTGACTGAAAAGTTTGTTATAGTAGATTATATGCAGTATCTTCAGTAATATTAGTGCCTTATGTAAATGTGTGGTTTTATAGCTTACAAAACACATTCAGGGGCGCCTGGGTGGCTCAGCGGGTTAAAGCCTCTGCCTTCAGCTCGGGTCATGATCCCAGGGTCCTGGGATCGAGCCCCGCATCGGGCTCTCTGCTTGGCTGGGAGCCTGCTTCCTCCTCTCTCTCTCTCTGCCTGCCTTTCTGCCTACTTGCCTACTCGTAATCTCTATCTGTCAAATAAATAAATCTTAAAAAAAAAAAAAAAAAGAAAAACACATTCACACACAGAAGTTATCCAAACTGTTTTCTAGCTTCCTCATAGCCAAATGCTTTATGTACCCTTATATTTTGCCTTATACTCACAACAAACCTTCAATCTATTATATTTTTGTCCATCCCACAAATGTGGAAAATGGACGTTCTGAGACGTCCACACTATTTGTGAGTATGTAACCAGGATTTGCTCCCAAGTCTCTCTAACTACAAAGCCCAAGTTCTTTCCAGCATACAAAATGGCCTTACAATATGATCTTCACGTTAGCCCTGTGATCCAAATATTATAAATATTACCCTTCAGACTCATTCATTCAATAAACATTTATCAATAACCTTCCATGTGATGTTTGTGCCTCCAACAAAATTCCTATGTTGAATCTTAATGCCCAGTGTGATGGTATTAAGTGGGGCCCCTGGGAGTGTTTAGGACGTGAATGGGATTAGTACCCTTATAAAAGAGACCCCGCAGAGTTCCCTAGCCCCCTCCATAAGGTGAGGACACAACAAGAAGTCTACGACCCGGAAGATGGCCTTCACTCAACTGTAACAGCCCTTTGGTCTCAGACTATCAAAATCTCTGCCCTCTCTGGAGTTTCTATTCTGGGAAGGGGATGGAAGGAGGGGGAAAAAAGAAAAAAAGCCCCACAAATATCTGTCAGCTGGCAAGAGCTGTAGAGAAAGATAATGCAAGGTAAGGGGTTAGGAAGTACCAGGAAGAATAGGGTCGAATGTGACTATTGGATGTCAAGTGGTCAAGGGTAGGGGTCTTTGATAAGATGATATTTGAGTGAGCAGAGGCCTAAAGGAAGTGAAGGAACCAGCTGGTGGGTTGTCTGGGAAAAGGAATGTTTCCAGTGGAGAGACTAGTAAGTGCAAAGTCCCCCAGACAGGGATGTGCTTGGTATATTGGACTAACAGCTGGAAGATCAGTGTGCCAGCAGGGCCAGTGGGCAAGTGGTGGGGGGCAAGGAAGAGATGAAGCCAGAAAAGAATCTGAGACTAAGTCACACGTTTAGGTCACTGTAAGGACTTCAGATTTTACTCCAAATTCGATAAGCCATTGGACAGTTTTCTTCCAACATAGGACGTGACTGACCTGCAGGATTACTCTGAGGAGAATACACTGCAGAAGGGCAAGGGAAAAACCAGGGAGATGAGGTAGGAGGTCATTACTACAGTCCAATTAAAGGGACGGTAGTTTAGAGGAGAGTGAAGGTGGAAGACAGGTTTGACGGCAAAGGTGTTGGCCTGAGGGTAGAAAGACAGGGTTGTCGTTGGCTAAGATGGACGAGACTGGGGGAGCAGCACAATTGGGGATGAAGATCAAGAGTTCAGCTTTAAACATGTTATCTCTGAGATGTTTCTTACAGAAGATGACAGAGAAAACAAGTGGATATGGGAAAATGGATTTCAGAAGAGGACAACCATGTTGGAGGCAGAAGTGTGGAGTCTATATCAAAGTATTGATGTTAAATATCATAGAGGAGAGTGTCTAAAGAGTGAGTCCAGGGCACCTGGGTGGCTCAGTGCTTGGGCGTCTGCCTTCAGCTCGGGGTTCTGGGATCAAGCCCAGCATCAGGCTTCCTGCTCAGTGGGAAGCCTGCTTCTCCCTCTCGCATTCCCCCTCTGTGTTCCTGATCTCACTCTCTCTCTCTCTGTCAAATAAATAAATGAAATCTTTTTTAAAATTTAAAAAAAAAAAAAAGAATGAGTCCAAGAGGAGGCCTGCAGCACTGTAAACCTTAGCTTTTAGAGATGAAGAGGGACAGTCAAGGAGACTGAGGAGTGGGCAGGGAGGAAGAAGGAAACCTTCAAGAGACTTCAAGAAAAAAGTATTTAAGGAGAGAGTGATCAATTTGCTCCAATACTGCTGATAGGTCCAGGAAGATGAGGGCCGACTGACCACTGATTTTTTAGCACTCACTGGCTAGTGGATGGAGGTTATTAGTTCCAGCTCTCCTGAAGTGAGATAAACAAGGTTCCAAGAGATTACATAAATTGAACAATCAAGGTCACATAGCCAATTAGCTGCTGAACCGGGCCCAGAACCCACTGAACCCAGCCCTTCAGAAGTTGGCCCTGTTTCTTTCTTTTTTTTTTTTTTTAAGATTTTATTTATTTATTTGACAGACAGAGATCACAAGTAAGCAGTGAGGCAGGCAGAGAGAGAGAGAAAGAGAAGCAGGCTCCCCGCTGAGCAGAGAGCCCGATGTGGGGCTCGATCCCAGGACCCCAGGATCATGACCTGAGCCAAAGGCAGAGGCTTTAACCCACTGAGCCACCCCGGTGCCCCCAGAAGTTGGCCCTGTTTCTTGAATAGGAGAGCAGGCTCTTCTTCAATAACATATTATGATCTCATGCTTCTCTTGGTAACTGTGATTCAGGCGGGGGGGGGGGGGGACTCTTAAAGAACATTAAGATTGTAAACAAAAGGAAATAAACATCAATAGAATTTGGGGGCATAATGACAAACAATGGTTTGGTATTTCATGCCAGAGACAATGGCCCTCAAATTAAATGGTACAGACTCTACAACTAGGGCATGCCCAACTCTCAAAACACATTTCGATGCAAAAAAAATTTGCACACACCCCCCAATGACTTCTCTGTTCATCGTATTTCACTAGGTGATTCCATGTAAATAAATAGATAAATAACCCCAGGCCTGATTACCCTACGTTAATATGTATGGATAGTCCAAGTTTGAATAATGAGGATCTGATTCCCCATCCTTTTCCTTGATTTCCTCCTTATAAAGTAGTCCAAAAAGGGAGAGAGGGAGAACATAGTTTTACTTTGAATAAATCAAACAAATCTTTGGGCAGGGTCGGGGGAGACAAAGGCACAAGAAAGCCCTAAACCATGGAGGTAACAAAAGCCACGGTTTTAACAGTCCCCATTCCTAACCTCAAATCCATAGTCACCAAAACCCGAGCGCACTGCGTTGCCCACGTCGGCCGAAAGATTTTGATTTCCAACCGGAGGAAGAACAGGGAATGGACGGACGTAAAGGAGACACAAGGCTCCGGACATTAAAGCTACTCGGGGTGGGGGGGGGAGGGAGGGACCCACTAGCAAGGGCAGGCAGGGAAAGGGAGGCGGGCAGGCACTTTTCCAGGGAGGGGTTGAGCAAAGGCGGGCGCCCTGCTCACTCTCTGGAGAGGGGAAACGTCCGTCCGACCCTCGGACGTGTGGTGGAGCAAAGCGCCAAGAGTCAGCGCTCGCCCTACACCTGGGGCCTCCCTGCAGGGTTGCGGCCAACGCCTCGCGCCTCCCTTCCAGCCTTTTCTTCCGAGAACGGAGGGCAGAAAGCGCGAGGTGGACAGGGTACCCGGGATCAGTGGGAGTGAGCGCGGGGCGCAGCCTGCGGCTCTGTTACCTGATGCCCTGGAGTCTCCCGGGAATGTAGAGGCCCCCGGATCCCGCCCGTCACCGCGCGGGCTTCGGCCTGGGTGCCCAGTGGCGAGGCCCCGCACCCCAGCGGGAGAACCGCCCGCTGCAGGTGGCTCGCCGGGGACCGCAGCAAGCTGCTGCAGGAAACCAGGAGTCCGGAACCCGCTCGCGCTCGCCCGGCGGCTCCGCTGGGTGACCGCGCCGCGCGCGCCCCCTGCTGGCCAGGCGGCACCCGCGCGCCGAGCCCCGGGGCTGAGGCCCCCACCGCCTGCCACCCCGGGTTCGGGCGATTTCAACAAGCCTGACCACAAAACACGGTTTAGGGTTGCTGGCCAGGCTCCTCTCCTGTTTTTGGAGTTTGTGGCAATGATGTAAAGATCCTTCCCGCACTCCCCGCCCCCTTCCAAATTCTGAGTTTGAGAAGGAAAAATCCAACAAGACAAAGATATGGCAGCCCCCAACGTCCCTTCCAAGGAACTAGAGAACTGTGTCCAGGTGAGCTTTGTTTCTCCAGCCGGCTCCGTGAAGAAGCTGGTTTTGCCGTACTTACCAGTGCCCTCTGAGCAAGGCCTGCTGGGAACACAGGTTCGCAGCAAACATTCTTACTAAGTATGGACGGAAGCAAAAAGAAGTAACTTACAAACTAGTTAGTTTTGGGTGGACAGAAAGAGGAGCTAGTCTCCTTTTTATACTTAATATTTGAGCCATTTTGTTTCCATTAATGCACTTATCATTCTTCCAAGTCCCATGGTGCTGGCTTGCCTCCTAAATTGAATTTAACAAAGCAAAAGCTTAAGTTAGGAGTAAAATTTTATAATAAAAGGAAGAAAACAGAAACCAGCTCTTTCTTTGTTATTGAATAACTAATATAAAGTTTACGGATCTGAGAAGTTACGTGACTAATAGTAAAATAGTTAACATTCGTGGAGTTCTTACCATTTACCAGAAACTGTTCTAAGAGCTTTATTCACATTCTAACAAAAATAGGTTCTTATAAGATGCTATAAATGTTTTATATTTATTAGCACATTAAATAAAACAACCCCATGTGATGAATAATATAATTATCCCCATTTTAAGGTTGAGGAAATTGAGACATAGAGAAGTTCACACAGCTAGAAGGAAGCTGTAAAACTGGAATTGGAACCCAGGTTATCTGGCTCTGGTGTCCATACGTTCAGTTGTTATGTTATGTTGCCTCTGGTAGAAAAAAATTAACCAGGATCTCCTTTAATCTTCACAAAAAACCCAACCAGGTGGATTCGTTGTTGTCTCCCTCTGACAGACAAAGAGACTTAGGCCCAGAGAGGCTAAAGAATTGACCAGATAACAAAGCTAATGAGTGGTGCAGGCGAGTCAGTCTGATCCTTAACTAACCACAGGAAGGGAGATGCTCTTTTTGTACAGTCAACATCATTGCGGCAATGATGTAAAGATCCTTCCTGCACTCCCCGCCCCCTTCCAAATTCAGCCGTATGTATGTCAACCATGCAGGGGCAGAAGGAATTACTAAGGAAGTGTGTGAATCTTTTATTACCTTCCAATACTGAGCGCCTAGGCTTTGGGGCTCCGTCTCTCTGTATCCTTTTTCAGGACTAACTCAGCTACAGTGTCTCTCCAAGTCGCTCCACCATTGCCAAAGTCAAGAGCATAGGGGTCCTTGACCAGACTCAGAGGAAGACTATTAGCCATTTTGCCTACAACAGGGACAACTCTTCCCTGAAGAGGAATAGCATATTTAAAGTACCTACACACTGCAAACTTTCATCCCATCTGTGGTCAGGCCTCCGGGACACTTTGGGAAGGGACAGTTAGGGGCATTGGTACCTCCAAGCCCTACTTTGTCACCTTCTGCAGGGGAATAAGAGAAATCGAAGGGGAGGCATTGAGAATGTGTAATGCAATGCCAACCCCATATGAACAACTTGATTTCTTTGAGTCTTTGAAGTTCATTTCTTTCTCCCTTTGGAGGCAAGGCCTATCTTGCCTAATATGGTGAGCTAGAGGGATCTGGGGTGGGTGGCGGAAGAAGAGAAGACCATGAGGTGGGAGTGAGACACAGCAAGCTTTATTCGGGCAACACGTTGACCGGTTTGCATGCGAGAAGCGGGGAAGGGCGTCCAATGGACCATTTGTTTGCTATCACAGCCCGGAGGCTTCTGCCCAGAACAATAGGAAGGTAAGAGAGCTCTTGAGGGAGAGAAGACTTATAGGTCTAGGTGAGGTTGCTCAGCAGCCTAGCTGGGAGTTTCTGATCAGGGAACTTCAAAGGGCAGCTGCAAAGTAGACATCTTGAACAGCTAGAAACTTTATCTTAACTGTGGTTAGCAGATGTTGGATGCAGTTTCTTGGCATAGGCAAAGCAGGCCAGTTCTAAATATGTTTTAAAATATGTTTATTTGGGCTGTATTTAAAACAACCGAATATTTTTTTGGAGAGAGAGAGAAAAAACACACAAGCAGGGCTTGGGGGAGGGGCAGAGCAAGAGGAAGAGAGAGACTCTTAAGCAGGCTCCACAGTGCGGAGCCCAATGTGGGGCGCAAACTCACGACCCTGAGATCCTGACCTGACCTTGATCCTGAAATCAAGGGTCAGACATTTTGGGCGCCTGGGTGGCTCAGTGGGTTAAGCCTCTGCCTTCAGCTCAGGGCATGATCCCAGGGTCCTAGGATCAAACCCCACATCAAGCCCCACATTGAGCCCCACATCGGGCTCTCTGTTCAGCAGGGAGCTTGCTTCCCCCTCTCTCTCTGCCTGCCGCTCTGCCTACTTGTGATTTCTCTCTCTCTCTCTCTCTCTCTCTCTGTCAAATAAATAAATAAATCATTAAAAAAAAAAAAAGGATGCTTAACCAACTTAGCCACCCAGGCGCCCCACAACTGAGTATGTTTTAAATATGAAAATTCAGCTTTGGAGCCCACAGGCTTTTGAGTTCATGGATCCCACGGCCTGTTCGAAAGAAATCAGAAATCTGGGGGTGAGTACACCAGGTCCATCTTTGGCTTAATTTTGGAACATGGTAAAAAAGGATGGTAGGAAGTAGAGCCACGCACACACCTAGAATCCACAGCTCTTCCAGGCCCGGACTGACACCAAACAGTCTTCCGGGCACATTGCCCACCCAAATTCTGAGTTCAGTGTTCTGACCTGAGATCCCACTTTGAATGCTGGTGAGGGACACGGGCTGATGCCTGATTCCTACCTTACCATCCCTTCATCATCAGAAAAGCAGAAAAATCTAACATTCAGACCACAAATTACACACATACAAAAGGAACAGGTTGGGAGGATATCCTTACCTACAAGAACGTATGAGACAGTCTGAGTGAATAGATACACCCATACAAGCCTGTCTCTTGCCGCCTGGTGGGGGAAATAGTTTCACCGGCAGGTGGCTCTGTTGCCTTGCATATCGGAGAGGATCGCTCTTCCAACATAGAGCCTTAAAATAAAAAGTGTTATTTCCAAGTTCCTTATATTCTGACCACTAGCTCTAGTAAACGCTATGTAATCCGGGATATTTATAATGACGTATGCTGTATTAAGCCTATTCACTACTCAATCCAACAGATTTGCCCAAGGCCCTCAGGAAATTCAACACAATGAGGACACTAATTTCACCAAATATGCTAATAAACAAAAGCAATTTTCTAGACACTCCACCTGCTTCTGGCTCCATAGAACATGAAATCAGTGAAATAACCACTCCACTACTCATTTTGTATTACTGGACATGTTCTCCAACAGCCAAGATTCTCTTTCTTATATTGTTGATTATTCTCTACCTCAAAAGCATTCTGAGGCCCAGATAAACAGGTGAACTGAAGGGCGCGGAATTTCATTCTAGAGATCTGAACGTCTGGCACGTCTGTAGGATTGGGGCATGAGGCAGGGATAGCGATTTTCTTCCATTCTCTGTTCTGTTAGCCTGAAATTCAGGCCCAACTTCTATCCTCAAGCCCTTTGTTTTCACACCATATTTTCTTCTTGGAAACTCTTCATCGTCTCTCAGTGACGCAACATCGAGTCTCATTCCCAATGTTCTGTCTCCAGCATTCTGACGCCACCACCTAATAGAGGTCTCACTACTCTCAAACTTAAGATGTGGGAGATTGGACTCATATCTCTCCCTTAAACCAGGTCCTCCTTCTCATTTCCCTCCATTTGTCAGTGGTCACCATCTGTCTGTTCCTCAGAGTGACAATCTTTAGCCCTTTCCTTCCCATCTCTCCCTCACACCTCAATCTTTCCCTGAGTCTTTTCTACTGTATTTTTGGAAAGCGCTTGAATCTCTCCGAGTTCTTTCTTGAACATCACCCTTGTGCAAGGACTTCTGAGGTGTGTGAAGGTATTGGACTTGGTGCCAACCTACCGTTCATTCTTCTGGCAGCACTGAGGCAATATTCATGAAGGAATACCTATCAATCAATCAAATTACTGAAGTCTAATTTTGAACTTAAAGAGAAGAAACTCATACTTTTTTTTATGATTCTTTTTGCATCAAGAAATTATCCCAGTGGGGCTTTGGTAGAAAACACAACAAAGAGGAATTATATGAGCTTTGAGATTGCTGAGCAGAACTCAAACCACCTCATGGAAAGCAGGTGTGATTACTCCTCAGTACAGGGGGTGACACTGTTCTCCTATGTTCCTGAGCAGAGCAATGAGCTAGGGAAGATTGTTAATAAAATGCACATTCACTGGGGTCCACATCTGGATACTCTGTTCAGTAGATCTGGAAAAGGGCTGAGGAATCTGCATTCTTTAAAGAAAATACAACAAAAATTTGAGGAGCATTTTAAAGAAATCATCATGTAGAAGAAACTCTAGAGTACTTAATACAGAAATAAAATACTGTCCTATATCATTAAATTGCTTTATACAAGTACTCTTCAATTAGTCACTTAATTCGTATTATTTGATTCCATCGTTCTCTCTCAATAGCTGACTGTTTGCTAAAATTCTATCTTTAGAAGTTCATATCTTCGGTTTCTAGTTTTATTTCAGGTTTAAATTTCCGTCTTGGTAGAAGTAACACTTCTGTCTGGTTCAGTCATTGACACCTTACCACATATGTGTTTATCAGAGCCTGTTCTGGGGTGAACAGGAAATAGGTAGGGATTCCTGAAAGGAGAAAGAAGGTACACAACACGCCCAACGAGGGTAAGGTGCAGAGCCGATACGACTGTTCACAGTGTGCAGAGATGGGGTGCTCTGAGGTAAACTGTGGTTATGGCATGGGGTAGGGTGGGAAACCCAGACCCTGCAAGGGTTTCTGAACCATTGGCTATGACCCCTCTTATTGGTGCTAGCTTGGGGCATAGTTGGGTAAGCTGGGCTAAAGTGTGGAACCAGAACAAACAAGCCTAAAAGAAGGGGCAGATAAAGGTCCTTTGGCTTTCTTTACTATGCACACAAACCCTACACTTGTATGCGGTAGACATTTTTCTTAAGTGAGTGCAAATGCGTGACAGAACTCCCACACACCATGCTTCGTAAATTCCCATCTTCCCACGTCCTAGTATTTTATTTAACTTTGTTAAGGTTGTACTGCTGCTTAGAGCCCCCAAGGAGGTTCTAGGCCAGTGGGAGTAGCTCAGAGGCCTGGGTGTAGCCTTCTCTCCTTTTGCTTCATGGATTGGATAAGGAGAAGCAGTGGCCAGTGGCCCCTGGAAATTCTTTGCAGTGTTGTGTCTCTGGCATTTGTCCAACCTGTTTGAAGGCAGATCATTCTAACTTGGATTGGTTTTCAAGCGTTATATAGTTTTGCTTTTGTTTTCCAAAAATAAAACACGTGTGAAGTCTCCTTTGATCAAAAAGTCACAGAGAATGTCTTCTGGCCTGATGCCACTTCAGACGGGGTCATAGAAGGACCACTGCGGTTTGTCCAGAGGACACCATTGCTATTTCTGAACGAGCCTGTGGTATCTGATTGCCTGGCTACATCTGCAAACACATTGTGATCTGGGACAGATGCTTTTGAGGCTGGGCTAATTTGTCTTTTCTTTTCCTGACTAATTTTCTAAACCCCTTAATATGCATATGTTCTCCCTCATACTGCACTTTAATATTATTCATTAAACATGTATTTATTTGTATTTGTTGAGGAAGTGCATTGTTTTAAGTGCTGCAGATAACAGCAGATAAAAATCTGTACCTTCGTGGGACTTACATAAAGTTTATTTTAATTAATTTATTATTACATGACTTTATATTGTTTTAAAACTTTAAGACATTGCGATACCTTAATCCAATTTAGAAGATCCGGCTGATAAACTACATTGGGCATATTTTTGTGGATAAGCTTAAGTACAAGGCTGAGAAGTTTGTATTTGCTTGGATGGGGGTAGGGAGACCTAGAAGGTTCTCGATGAAGACAATGACATGATCGGAGTTCCATCGCAGGATACCAGACGTGGCAGTAGGATGTCGATGGACTTTATCATGCTTCACAGGGTTCCTCTACTTTATTCTCACTCTGTCACATCCTTGGGCTGGGCAAATCTCTCACAACCCCAAATCAAAAAATTATGGATGTTAGCTTTGAATCAATGGTGAGCCAGCCAGGAGCTTTGCAACCAGCTCCACCCTAACCCCAGCAAACCTGGCCTTGTCATAGAGAGCTTCCCTGGCCACCCTATCCCAGCTAGCCATGGCTCAGCCTCTTCTCATTCCCTTGCTCTTCTTTGTTTTCCTTCACAGGCTTTGTCATCAATCAATAATATATAATATATTGTTTATTGCCTCTTTCTCTCCACTAGAGTGTAAACTTCGTGAGAGCAGAGACTGTATTTTGTTCATTGTATTGAACAAGGATGGCCTGGCAAATAGTCCAAGCTTGATAAACATTTAGGCTGAGCAGCCTGTGGAGGAACATGGCAGGACAGTGGGCATTAACACTTTAACCAAATTTGGGGTGCATATTTGATTAAGCATTACTCTGAGAATTTTCCTAGGATGATTCTATCCAGGATCTGTGTCAGAGCCGGAGGTAGCTTACCGTATCGGGAAGATAGGAGGAGTGCGAGGACAGGGCCTTCCATACACATAATGAGATGACGCAGTGTTCAATATTCATGAAGTGCTGGTGGGGAAATTAACCTAAAAAAGCATACTGGGTGAGATTCAGAAGTATTGATATGAAAATATCAGGTAGCTTTCCAACCCAGAGGGAGGCATGATTAAGCAATTGGTTTCCTGGATCTTGGTAAATGGAATTTCCTCTGTGTTGTTTATAAAAGATGAAAACACAATGTTCTGAATTTTGACTGATTTTGTTTCATTGTGGATGAACTTGTCCTAGTTAGCCCTGAAGGCAGGTAATTTTTCAGTAACCTACTGGCACAGTAATTATCAACCAAGAATGAGGTCTTCCTTGCAAAACATTCAGTAAATATTTGGGCTTTTGCAAATCGTATCTTTGTTTATCAAGCAGAGGTCACTGTTCCACCACTCAAGGTAAAGCATACACAATAATCTATGTTTAAAGAAGGGGAATGTATGTCACCTTCCATGGAAGAAGCCAGGTCCTTCAAAATGTCAATACACAGTTACCCTTTATAGACAATGTATTCTCTATGGGCTTAACTTTGAATTGAGAGGACTATAGTGCAATCCAATTCAGGTAGTAAAATAACCCAAGTAGTTAGAATTTAAAACAAAGACACAAGTCTAATCGGTATTTTATCTGCTCTTGTTCAAGATTGAAGGTCAGAGCAAATGCGGGCATTAAACAAGGTCAGGATGAATCATTTCATTTCTCTGACAGCATTTTCTATTCTTCCTACATCCCTTCCTTCTTTAGGAATATATAATTTTTTTCTACAGAGATAATTTATTTGACAAAATGGCCAGAGTTCTCCTCAAACATAATGCTGTCCCTTTTACCATAGGCTGGTATCTCTATTCAGAGGCTTAAAAGTCCTGTCTTTCTAGAGTGTATTTTTGTGAATGTTACTTGGCCCCTTTGTCATTTTTTTTTTAAACCATACTCATTTGCTCTTGCTATATTCTGCTGATCATTTAGTGGGTGAGGGATCTCAAATGGTAGATTACATGAGGATAGAAAGGAACAAACTAGTAATAGAGACTAATTTGACACTTCAATTTAACATTGATTTGTCTCAATTCAGGGCAGTCTCAGAACATTTCTTAAAGTCTAGCAGTATTAAAAACAGCTTCTTCTTGGCCATATTTGGCTCTGAACACAATTCTGATTGGGATAATCCTTCTTTCTCTAAATTGCTTAATTTTCTAAAATCTCATCTATAGCACTTCTGAACACCCCTGCCCCTAGGTCAGATGTCCTAATTGATGCTTGTGATGTAGCGTGATGGAGTTATGAAGCTCAAAACCCAACCTGTGGCTGCCGCCCAGCCCCAGTGAGAATTCCATATTGCGTGTTCCATGTTGTTTTTCTGGCTTTGATTTACATAGTGAAACTAAAAGCACATTGTTCAGAGCCTATCAAGAAAACATTTTCATTTTCACTTTCCCTGGGCTATTTTTATGAACAAAGCAAATGTACTAACTGACAAGGTTGTTTCCCTTAATGGGATATTTTTACTGTTTGGCTGGATTGATTTTCAACATGTCAACAGGTCATTTTCTTTCTGCCTACTTTGAGGAAATCCAGTTCTGAGGAGTGAGGCTATAAATTTAGCTTGTACCTAAAAATAGTTTATTATAAAAACAGAAATATCATTGTTAGCCCTGATTTGGGTTTTCTTGGACCACCTAATGGATGTATCTTCCTTTAATCTACAGAGAGAATTCAATTCATCAAGTTTTATTGAACTTGAATCTAGTCAGCTTGAACTGAATCTAGTCAGCATTGGAAAAAAGGTTTCCATCTAAAATTGGGCTGAAAATTCAAGCATCATAAGAGAATAAAAAACCTAGGTTTAAGAAAGACTACAGAAGACCATCTAGCCAAATGTGTCTAACTCAGAGAAGAGAGGCAGATTAGATAGATAAGATGGAGGTAAATACAGTTCATACCGTACACACGTATCCTTAGATATATGCGCACAAACATTATTTTTTTTAATCCATAAACTTCACTAGGAACCCATTCTATCAGTGCATAACTTTGATTCTCATAATAATATCTTGTACCCTAATATCACCTTCAGTTCTTCTTAAGAAGAGCTTCATGATTCTATTTAGAGTCATGGTTAAGAGCTCAGGTGTTGGGCTCATAGGTTTGAATTTCTGTTCTGGCACAGCAACTTTGTGTAGGCCATCACAACTTCTCAAAGACTCTCTTTGCTCATTTAGAAGGTGCAGATAATATCTACCTCCTCAGCTTGTTATGAGGATCAAATGAGAGACTATCCAAAATGGCAACAGCTAAACCACAGCATGACATCAAGCATAAAGAAGATGATTAATATCTGTGGCGCTCTCTCTCTCTCTTTTTTTTTTTTTATTCCTGAAGGTCTATATCATTTGTCACCAGGTCAAAAGTCTTAAATTAACTCTACATAATCAAATTCAAATTCAGCAAACTATTTTGGAGCAGAAATGAACCAAACAGACGAGGGTTTCATAGAGTAAATTATCAGTATATGAAGATCATTAGCAGTAGATGTTGTACTTTCAAACCAGAACACAAACAGTTGGGGGATAGGCAGTTTGGGAGATTATTATTTCAATAAAAAGACCCATTGACCTCCGAACTAAATGAAATGATAATTTTGGCTTAAACACTACATAAGCTATTTTCTCAGAAAACGGACATAGAAGTAGAAGAAATCTGACCTAACAAATACTCTTCTTTCCTGGAATTCATTAATCATTTATAATTTATCAGAGAAAAAAAAAAGGCCCAAATGTGGAAGAGAACAACTAGTTAAAATTTAACAAACTTAAGAGATACCAGACAGAATGCAGGGCCAATGTAGGCCACTAAGTCGCTGTTGCTCATTTTCTCCCAAAGAGCATCTTATCTAATAAAATTTTGATTGAGAATGTGGCAAAAAGCAAGTCTTTTCTCTAAAAGTATGATTATGTATTTCAGATCCAAGGCAAGTCAGTAAAAGCCAGACATACAAATACTATATTTCTAAAGTTGGATGTGATACAAGGCATCTGGGTGACTCAATTGGTTAAGGGTCTGACTCTTGATTTCAGCTCAGGTCTTGATCCCAGGGTCGTGAGTTCAAGCCCCACATTAGGCTCCACACCCAGTGTGGAGGCCTACTTAAGAAAAAATGGATATGATAGAATGTCTAATTTCCTCAATTTAAGTGTCTATCAACCTTGTGCATGTGAGATTTAAGTGTGTGTGTGTTTAGATATAACATTTAACACAAAGTTATGAATTGTTACCTTGAATTCAACAAAGCAACACTTTATGGTCTTTAGCGAAGAGAACCATGGTGACTACATGCTCTGTTGGACTCTCTGTATGAACTGTCTTACTGATAGGAAGTACACCTTCTCTTAAGGTATGCAGTCCAGTTCATTAGCATTTCATCTTTGAATGGTGGAATTAATTTTGGTGAAATTTCCATCCAAATTAGACAACCAGATGAATTCTTCCTCAGGGAGCATTACAGAAAAATGCCATTAGTTATAATAGATCATTTATTAAAGAAAACTTTCTATAGCTTGAAGAACAAAGCTTGTTCCCCATGAGCCAAATCTACCAATAATGGTCAATATTAGAATTTTATGAAATGAAGCTTATTTTTACATGTTCCAATTTCACTTGAAAACATTTGGTAATAAACTCGGTAAGGTTAAGTGACTTGTACAGAGTCACATACCTCTTGAGTTGCAGAGATGGGATTTAAACCCTGGCAGATGGACTCCGGAGCTCTTAACAACTACCTGTGTTTATTCTCCTCAATCAGGCTACACTCTCCTTAGAAGACAATGCTTTTGTCATCTTTTATATTTAAATTTTTAAGACTCAAGAAATAGTTATTAATACAACCAATAAATCATTGTGAATGATTGTTAATTACATGTTTTAATTGTATTACTTTGGGGAAGCAATATGTGCATAGATTCAAAATTCTAAAGATACCAAATATACAGAAAAAAAGACGAGTTTTTCCCCAACTTTGTCTTTCCTGCTTCTACCCCACACCTCTGTAGACTCTAGTGTGTAATCTTGAAATGATATTTAGCGTATATGCTAACATATATTGTGTTGTTTTCTGTATTCTGCCTTTTGTTGTATAGCTTTTTGTTTTGTTTGGCTAAGAATTTTTTTTAAGATTTTATTTATTTATTTGACAGAGAGAGATCATAAGTAGGCAGAGAGGCAAGCAGAGAGAGAGAGGAGGAAGCAGGCTTCCTGCCAAGCAGAGAGCCTGATGTGGGACTCGATCCCAGGACCCTGAGATCATGACCTGAGCCGAAGGCAGAGGCTTAACCCACTGAGCCACCCAGGCGCCCCAGAAGTTTTTTTATGTAGTCAAAATTCAACAATCTTTTCTGGGGTTTTGTGTCATATTTAAATAAACCTTCCATACTCAAGTATTATGAATGATTTCTCTCATTATTTTTCTAGTATTTTTATATTTAAATAATGATTTAATCTGGGATTAAAAAAAGATTTTATTATTTACTTGAGAGAAAGAGTGCACAAGTGGGGTAAGGAGTAGAGGGAGAAGTGGACTCCCCGCTGAGCAGGAAGCCCAATGTGGGGCTCAGTCCCCGGACCCCAGGATCATGACCTGAGCCAAAGAAGGCAGACACTTAACCAACTGAGCCACCCAGGCACCCACTAATGTGGAATTTGTTTTTGCCTTAAGAAGCTAGGTACGCATGACACTTGATTTTTTTCCCAGATAGCTTCCCAATTGTCCTAACAGTAGGCTAATGCCATAATTGAAAAATTATAAAGGCTCACTCTCACTTAGCCCAGTTCAATTTAATGTCATCAAATCATTACTGAGTGTTAAATATTGCTATGATCAGTGCAGTACACATGAAATTAAGTTTACAATCTAATAAGGCAGCCACAGTATGTATATACACAACAGAAAATGGCTCTAAGTGCTATAAAAGAGGGGGCCTCCAGAATTGGGAGCCTGAAGGTTATGTAGAATTTTGACAGCTTGGGATGCAGGAGTCTGTATGAAGTCAATCTAGGCAGACAGAGTGACATATAATAGGGAGAACACTATGTGAGAGGTAGGACTGGATGGTGCATCCTACCGGGAGTTTATACAAATCGGTCTGGCTGGATTAGAGGGTATAGGAAATAGAATCAAGAGAGAAAGTGCAGCAAAGGTAGGAAGGACATTTCTTATGTTCGCATGCCCTATGATGGGAGATAGGGTTGTCATTAAAGGTATTTGAGCAGGTGAATGTCAGGATCTGAGCTACATTTATAGGAAGAGGCACCTGTCAACAGTGTGATGAATGGTTTGGGACCGGAAGTGACTGGAATGTTGGAAGGGGAGTCAGTTAACAAGCATTCTACACAAGCAGTGTAGACAAGAATTAAGGAGGCCTCCTCTAGGATGTTGGCTATGAAAAGAGAAAGTGGGAAGAAAGTAGCAGTGACAGTGGGAAAGAATTTTAGTAGCAAGTTTTGACAACGAATTAGATGAGTAGATAAGGAGGGTGAAGAAGATGGGCCGGGGGTATGGTGATGTGATTGGCAATTACCCGTAAGCCAGAGAGGACAGCCATTAAGAGGGAAAGAAAAGGCAACACACCTGATTTTGTTATATTCACTTTGTTATGATGATTATGGGTTATTTACCAAGTAGGAACAGTGGCCTCTGTTTTAAGTCAAAATGAAAACTCCTTTGTAAGGATTAAACAGCGAAGTGTTAGTATTGCTTCTAATCTACATGTATTTCTCCCATTAATATATTTAATTACAATTTGCAGTAAGCTTGGTTTCAGAGGGCCAAATGAGGGATGATAAAAAACAGGGATATTAATAATAGCGGTAATGCACAATTATAAATTATCAACAGGAGAGAAAGATAAACATGTTTTCCCAATATACAAGGAAACTCTAGGGGCAGCGCAAAAAGGGAGAGCCCCTCCTTAATACCGCATTTTGCCCTTTTCCTCCAGCTATGCTTCTAGTCACACATACAGGATGTGGCGTTTCCTAGCCCCTGTATCCAGGTTTTCCTCTGAGGGAACAAGATGGATCCTCGGGGGAAACAGAGTAGATTCCCGTTCCCCTCTGTGGCGGATGTGACTCCGCACCAGCTAGTTCTTCCAGCAAAGGAAAGAGCGGAGCTTCACCGCCCCCGACAAATGGAGAGCCCGGGTTGGTGGTCAGCGAACAGGGGAAGCTGGTCAAAAGGTACAAACTTCCAGTTATAAAACACGTCTTGGGGATATAATGCACTGCATGATGATATTCCATGGTGAAATAACCCTGCACTGCATATTTGAAACTGGCTGAGAGAGTAGATTTTGAAAACTCTCCATACAAGGAGGGAAAAAAAGTATTTTGTAACTAGTGCGAATATTAACTAGACTTATGATGGTGTTTTTGCAGTATATACAATATATTTTTGCAATATATACAATATATTTTTGCAATATATACAATATTTTGCAATATTGTTTTGCAATATATACAAATGTCAAATCAGCAAGTTGTACCCCTGAAATGAATGTAATGTTATCTATCAGTTACATCTCAACTGAAAAAACAACAACAGCAATAACAAAAAACCAAAAACAAAGTAAATGGTCAACACAGAGAGGCAGGAATATATTCCCAAGTCATTCATTCATTCCTGGGAATACTGCCCAATTGGGACCTGCTGCTTCCACCAGGCAGGCAAAGTCTCCTTCTGCCACAAACCATAGGTTAAAAATAGGTTTATAGGGAGGGCACGTACTGCATGGAGCACTGGGTGTGATGCCAAAACAATGAACACTGTTATGTTGTAAATAAACAAATAAAAAAAAAATCCTAAAAAAAAAAAATAGGTTTATCACCTCCTCCCTTGGCCAAGGAAGGAATTGCACTGTGTTGGATCATGGTACCAGGCTTCCTCTTCGGGTTGGGGCGGGTTTGTTCTCCTGGAGGTCAGCCCTCCGTGTTTGCTCTCAGCCCCTACTGGAAGAGGTTGCAACACACAGCCCCCTGCCCCCTCCCCTCACCCAGCAAGAGCTAAGGCTTCACCAATCTTTGCAGGTGGATGTGTGTTTCAGGGGAGAAAGTTTGAGCTGAGCCAAAAAGGAGGAGTTTACACCCTGTGTGCCAAAGCTGCGAACCTGACTGAGTGTGGGGTGGGAGCCAGGATGAGGAAAAAGACGGGAAAGACCTCCCCGCCTTGCTGGAAAGACGGCCCCGTGATCAGCCCCAGCCACTGGCTGTGCTGGCCATCCTTGGAGCTTACATAAAGGGACAAGGGGAACCCCAGAGGCCACAGCGCTGACAGGACAGGGCTCGGAGCACCGGGCACCCAGACACCATGACTTGGTCCTTGAACCCCCAGGGTTTAATTCTCTACTTCTATTCTCTTGTACTGCTCCCTACAACATGCCTGGCAGTAAGTGCGCTGTTTCTAGAACCTGGTTGTGTTAACAGACAGCTGAAAAGTAAGAAAATCTGTGCTACGCTAGTGACATCTCTTTGTTTTTCTCCTCCAGTATGTTGCTACCAGAGACAACTGCTGCATCTTAGATGAAAGATTTGTAAGTAGTTTTCATGTTTCTCACTGTGTGTGAAGGGGGAGGGTCAGAGGGAGAGAAGGGATTCTCTCATAAATATCATTTGGCATTTTAAACTTTTTTTTTTTTAAAAAAACATCATCTAGGTTTTACCTGTTTTTCTTAGTAGACTTTATGCGAACTTTTTTTAAAATCAAGATTTCTAATCACTCTCTTGTTGTATTCTCAGGGTAGTTACTGCCCAACTACCTGTGGAATTGCAGATTTCCTGTCCACTTACCAAACCGGTGTAGACAATGATCTACGGAGTTTGGAAGACCACTTCACACGAATTGAAAACAAAACAGTAGAAGCCAAAGAACTGATCAAGTCAATCCAAGTCACCTATAATCCCAATGAGCCACCAAAGCCAAGTGAGAAACGAAATACAGCTGAGACCATGCTTTGTGCTGTTCTTTTGCTGCCTATCAGTGCTTCCATTTGCTTACATCTTCTTCTGTCTCTGATCCCATGTTACAGACAGGATTGTGAGTGCTACCAAGGATTCCAAGAAAATGATGGAAGAAATTATAAAATACGAGGCATTGGTTGGATCACACCAATCAAATATTCGGTAAGCATTTTGTTTTCATTTAATCTCCATAGCGGGCTTAGTTGTTATTCAATATTCCAAGCTTCAGTGGAAGTAACCTTTTTATTTTTCCCCGCTTATGAAATCCAACTGGCATTATGCCTGACCATCCTGAACACCGTAGAGGTGGGAGTTTTTAGCGCACTATGAACTGCCCCGGGTTATAACTGATTTTTAATGATCACGTGGGAGAAAGGTGTTCTATATGTCTCCAAACGCTGTTCTGACCAGAATTATCAAAATGGTCAACCCTCACCCATCTTGGACTTACAACATAAATTTAAACTGATGGGAATTTGGTTGTTGAAAATGAAATTCTTTTTCTAAAGATGCCAACAAATAAGTGGTGGGGAAATTAGTAAGCAGAGGTAGAGGGAGGATCTTGGCTACAATCCTATATTCCACTGGAGGCAGAGCAGCAAAAAAACGTGTTTTAAGAAACCAAGCGTAACAAACATTGTAAGGCAAGTGTCAATCATGGCACATTGAACCTGCAGTCGTGTATTCTCTTCTCTTCACTTAAAAGTAAAATGTCTCTGTTAATAACTTCCTGGGACTCACAGACTTTCTGAGCATAGGGTCTCAGATACAGTTTAGTTTCTTACTCAGTTTTACCCCCTCGGTTGTTCTCAAAGTAGCATAGGAAATTGAGTTAAATGGTGTCTGAAGTGACCCAGAAGGGATCTAGCTTCTCTTTGGTATCAGAGGCCATTATTAGTTTTGTGGTTATTACTAGCACCATAATTTGCATTATTATTGCCCGTCATTAAAGTTCAAGGACCTTATTGTGCAGAAATTTTTTAAGGCTTGGGAGAGAAAAAAGTGGTCAAATGTTTGTCTGTCCTTCTTTACTTCAAAAAAAGATACAACAGTCTGTGCGTTATAAGTAATTTTCTGTCATTTCTGAGTATATACAGGCAACCCTGTGAGAAATCATAAAAACAGATTTGTACTTCCCTCAGACTCTTTCCAAAGCTATGTAAATGGAAACATTAAAAAGAAGGAGAAAGTGTCTTTTTTATTTTATGTAAAATAATGCCCCAGATACGTGTCCCATGTAAGTCACGGACTGAAGTCCATAAATCGACCCTCAGTGGATCCTCAGTGAGAAGGAACAGCTTCGGCCCCTGTGAGTTACTGAGCAGAACCTTTCCTTCCCTATGAATGTTCTGTCCTAAGAAACATCAGGTGGTCTTCCTATTAACCAGGTTCCTCACTCAGTAGGTTGTTCTCTGCTGCCCTTTATGCAGGAGAGTTAAAAACCTGGATGACCACAGCACCTGACTTGGTTAAGCAGCCCACCCTTGATCTCTGTTCAGGCCTTGATCTCACGGTCATGAGTTCAAACTCCATGTTGGGCTCCATGCTGGGCATGGAGTCTACTTAAAAAAAATCAGAGTGATTGCTTAAGATGACATCGTTCACTGACAAGGACTCTCTTATTTTCTTTTCCCCAAAGCTTAGAACTTCAATTCATCTCAATTCAGTAACATAATTTTATAATTTTTCCAAGAATGAATTTATCAGGAAGTACTTCTTGAGAACATAAAGTATTTTGTAAAGAAAATATAGAATTACTGCTCTGAAAGGAATAACTCCATTATCTCATTCTTCTCTTTGTAGATTTTTACAGGAAATATATAATTCAAATAACCAAAAGATCGATAACCTGAAACAGAGGGTAGCCCAGCTTGAAGCAAAGTGTCAGGAACCTTGCAGAGACACAGTACAAATACATGATACAACTGGGAAAGGTAAGTGAAATGTTTATATTGGGATATAATATACAAAGCAAAGGAGAATGTATAGGAATGCATAGGACTAATCTGGAAAGTGTTTATAGGAATATATAGGAATAATTTGGAAAGTGGTTAGCTAGTAATTCTAAAGTGTTCACTTGCTTAGAATTTTCTTGAGCAGCTAAAACTAGTTTGAAAGGAATGATGATGTGAGAGGTAAGAAAATGTTTTGGGGGGGACTTGAATAGTTTGCAACACTGTGAAAAGCTCATCATGAAGACTGGGACAGTCTAACGGGGATTTCAAAGCACAGTAAAACATTCTTCTCCTTCTCCTTCTTCTCCTCCTTCTCTGCCTTCTTCAGATTGTCAAGATATTGCCAATAAGGGAGCCAAGGAGAGTGGGCTTTACTTTATCAAACCTCTGAAAGCTAACCAGCAGTTCTTAGTCTACTGTGAAATTGATGGATCTGGAAATGGATGGACAGTGCTGCAGAAGGTATCCCCCCCTCCCCATGCATATATAATAACACTCAGATCGATATCTGCCATATGCCAGATACTTTTGCAAGCACTTTGTGAACATGAACTCAATTAGTTCTCACAATGTCTCCACTTTCCAGTGAGGTACAATCATTACCTCTAGAGAGGAGGAAACTTAGTCACAAGAGGGTCAACAACTTGCCCAAGTTCACATAATAAGTAACACAGTTAGGACTGGAATCCAGGCAGGTTCCAGTCTGTGCTTTTGACTCAATAGTGTATTGGCACTGATGTTGTAGATTCATGAGCTCATATCATCACAGTATCAGAATGACAAAGAACCAAAAGAGACCTCTTGCATCAGGTAGCTCAAGATCTAAGGTTGCCCATCACAAAAAGATAAACTTCCTGAGAGGATACAGTTGGGCTATTCCAAGACAAGCGTCCTCTGTTGCCTCTGCCAGAGCCAGACACCCATCGCAGATCCTCTAACCATATTGATCTTTGATCACTGTTACAACTAATCCTGCAGGGGGCGCTCAGAGAGAGTGAGTGACAGAAGTGCCGTTCTTTTTTTTTTTTTGATTACTTTTATTTATTTATTTTTTATTTGTTTATTTACAGCATAACAGTGTTCATTGTTTTGGCATCACACCCAGTGCTCCATGCAGTACGTGCCCTCCCTATTACCCACCACCTGGTTCCTCAACCTCCCACCCACCCCCCACCCCCTGCCGCCCCTTCATAACCCTCTGGTTGTTTTTCAGAGTCCATAGTCTCTCATGGTTCATCTCCCCTTCCAGTTTCCCTCAACTCCCTCTCCTCTCCATCTCCCCATGTCCTCCATGTTATTTGTTATGCTCCACAAATAAGTGAGACCATATGATACTTGACTCTCTCTGCTTGACTTATTTCGCTCAGCATAATCTCTTCCAGTGCCGTCCATGTTGCTACAAAAGTTGGGTATTCATCCTTTCTGATGGAGGCATAATACTCCATTGTGTATATGGACCACATCTTCCTTATCCATTCATCCGTTGAAGGGCATCTTGGTTCTTTCCACAGTTTGGCGACCGTAGCCATTGCTGCAATAAACATTGGGGTACAAATGGCCCTTCTTTTCACTACATCTGTATCTTTGGGGTAAATACCCAGCAGTGCAATTGCAGGGTCATAGGGAAGCTCTATTTTTAATTTCTTCAGGAATCTCCACACTGTTCTCCAAAGTGGCTGCACTAACTTGCATTCCCACCAACAGTGTAAGAGGGTTCCCCTTTCTCCACATCCTCTCCAACACACGTTGTTTCCTGTCTTGCTAATTTTGGCCATTCTAACTGGTGTCAGGTGGTATCTCAATGTGGTTTTAATTTGAATCTCCCTGATGGCTAGTGATGATGAACATTTTTTCATGTGTCTGATAGCCATTTGTATGTCTTCATTGGAGAAGTGGCTGTTCATATCTTCTGCCCATTTTTGGATATGATTATCTGTTTTGTGTGTGTTGAGTTTGAGAAGTTCTTTATAGATCCTGGATATCAACCTTTTGTCTGTACTGTCATTTGCAAATATCTTCTCCCATTCCGTGGGTTGCCTCTTTGTTTTGTTGACTGTTTCCTTTGCTGTGCAGAAGCTTTTGATCTTGATGAAGTCCCAAAAGTTCATTTTTGCTTTTGTTTCCTTGGCCTTTGGAGACATAGACAGATTGAGCAATAGGCTGACCTTTCCACCATCAGTATAAAAATCAGCAATATCAAGTTGGGGTTCTGAAGTCCTCTAAGTGCCTTTTTAAAACTACCACTGATTTAGAATTGTCTATGTACCAGACACTCCTTTCAGTATTTCTCTTAATTCTCTGGTGTAATTCTGCAACAATAAGAAATAGGCACCATTATTCTAATTTTACTGATGAGGAAACTAAGGCAGCTTGCCCAAGTTCACTTAGTAAATAGTGGAATCATACTGTCCAGATTTTCAACAAGGTATTTATAGAATCTTCTTTATGTGCACTGATAATCCACTCTCTCCTTTTGTCCATGCGATTGTGTACTTAGAGGCTTGATGGCAGTCTGGATTTCAAGAAAAATTGGATTCAATATAAAGAAGGATTTGGACATCTGTCTCCAACTGGAAACACAGAATTTTGGCTGGGAAATGAGAAGATTCATTTGATAAGCACACAGTCGGTCATACCATATGCATTAAGAATACAGTTGGAGGACTGGGATGGCAGAACCAGGTACTATTTAGAAAGGACTTCCATTTTTTTGTTGAAGATACTGTCTGGAATGTGCACTTTCCAGTTTTCAACAGGCCAAGAGAAAGACAGCCTGACAAATGCAAGAGCACATCCAACCTGTTTTCCCCAGGAGTTAGTTTGATTCTTGGGCAATTCAAAAAGATGGTCCCCATCCAGGATGGAGAATGTTCTGGTGTAATCTACTTACCCTGGAAACATACAGGATAATATCTAATATTTACTGAGAACTTAATAAGTACCAGGCATTGAGCATGAAATTATAACTTAATCTAATCTAGATAACTATTTCATGAGGAAAGTACTATTATTAATCTCATTTTAGAGATTAACTTTCCCAAGGTCATGTTGCTGGTAAATGGTAAAACTTGAATTTAAACTCACGTAGTTGACCCTACAGCCTATCCTTTTAATGGTATTCTGGTTGAAAAGTGAATCCAGACTTTTCAAATTTCCTGGTGTTTTAATGACAATCCATTCAGTCAATCCATGAGCTACCCTAAAATTAAATCAGCTAGCTCCTTTGGTGAGATAAAGTCCCCTTTATGCTCATAGTAACCTGGGAGATTTGAGCATAGCATTCCTCATTAAAATTCAGGAAAAAAATAATAATTTTGATATATTTATGATATAATGAAATATATTGTCTCCAAACCTGTATTTTTAATTTTTTTTTTTAAATCAGGAAGTACAATAGTCAGCAGACCTTCCTCTATGATACACCTCCCAATTTCCAAGTACTGGAGATTAGGGAGGAAGCAAAATATTTTCTGAAAATTTCTATTCATACACCAAAGCCCATTCTTTCTTGCACTCCATAGAATTCTGGCCTTTACTCACAATTTTTCCCAGGGAAGAATCACTCTCTGATCTTACAACTTGTATTTTATGGGCCACACAGGAACCATTTCTTCAGTGTGATGCTGTAGGAAGCCCTCCTTCTTGTCACTATCACACTGCTTTGGGAAAGAAAAATCCCTTTCAGACCTCATCCTTCAAGGTACCACGAGAGGCTAATAGAGCTGTAGCTCCTTCAAGTTTGGTGCATTAATTAATGATCACTCAGTGCCCTTTGCTGTGGTTTATGATAACTGCGTGCAATGCTAAATGCTTAGGGAAAGGTGGAAAATATGAAATAGTCAGATTCATCCACACATCTGGATTTGATATTAGGATTCTATAGGCAAAAAGCATAGGCTAATGTTCTTAGTTTTCACTAGGATGCCCTGAAAACTTCTAGACCAATTCTTCTAGATGCTTCTATACCGATTGTGGTGCTTTTGTTTGTTTGTTTAAGATTTTTTTTTTAAAGATTTTATTTATTTATTTGACAGACAGAGATCACAAGCAGGCAGAGAAGCAGGGAGAGAGAGAAGGAACCAGGCTCCCTACTAAGCAGAGAGCCCGATGCAGGGCTCAATTTCAGGACCCTGGGATCATGACCTGAGCCAAAGGCAGAGGCTTTAACCCACTGAGCCACCCAGGCACCCCCAATTGTGGTGTTGATGAGCTCTGAACTGGTTCACACATCCATCGCCTCTTGCCAGATTTGCATAAAATTTGATTCAGTGAGCACATTTCAGACTCAAGAAGCAAAGTTAAAGCTTCCAAACAATTTTCCTATGGAAAAGGAACTTCTGAGATCCCTAATGAGGGTCAAGGTATGATGTCTCTATTCTCTTCTTTATAGTACTGCAGACTATGCCATGTTCAAGGTGGGACCTGAAGCTGACAAATACCGCCTGACATATGCTTACTTTATTGGTGGAGATGCCGGAGATGCCTTTGATGGCTATGATTTTGGCGATGACCCTAGTGATAAATTTTTCACATCCCACAATGGCATGCAGTTCAGTACTTGGGACAACGACAATGATAAGTACGAAGGAAACTGTGCCGAACAAGATGGATCTGGTTGGTGGATGAACAAGTGTCATGCTGGCCACCTCAATGGAGTCTATTACCAAGGTATGGCTTTCTTCCTTACATATGTGAATTAGTATATGGTCTGTATCTTTATAAAAGGTAAAAGATCATATTAGAAAGTGAGAAATAATTAGTAAAGAAGTTGGGGGCTTACTACATAGTTTTTCATTTTAAATCAGAATTGGATAATACTAAACTTTCACAGAAATTGGCCTCTCTAGAGGAGATCTACCAGGTTGGGTTATGATATCTCTTCTAGACGTCTAGACATATGTGTTATCTGGGTGGACTAACATTATCATATTTGTGCTTGTAAACACCAAGCCTGGTGCAGTTTCCCAAGAGCTACGTGATAGATATAACCAGTGGGCAGTGAGCAGGTGTCTGAAAGAACAGAGTTAAGAGCAGGGAAGTAATGATAAGGGCATGGTTCCATGGAAGCTTGAAAGAAAAGGAGTCCAGCCTGAAAAGTGTAGGCACTTATTTTAGAATGGGGGTAACAAACTGCAGTTTGCTCTAAGGCAAGAATACTTCCAAACACTAAACTTAATGACAGACAATTATTACTACCCAACAATTATGTGTTGGGGAAGCTCTACAGATTCTGAAAGATCCATTAAGATAAGCAATCTCACCTCCTCAGG